>NC_047084.1:442660910-442976412 GCF_902459505.1 Geotrypetes seraphini | reverse complement strand
GACTTTTCAGTACCTTAAAATCCTCCCCAAAGTCGGGGGTCGTCTTATACGCCGGGTACTGTTTACATGCAGTGGTGTACCAAGGGGGGGGCAGAGGGGGCGGTGCGCCCCGGGTTCCAGCCCTAAGGGGGTGTTCCCGGCCTTGCCGTTCAGTCCCCCGCCACCCCAGAAGGACCGCTCGCCCCACTGACCTTCCTGCACCACCTGTGAAGCAGCCCGCAGCAGGATCGCGAAGTCAGCGTCAGCGATCCCTGCGCTGCTTCCTGCGCCGCGATCCCGCCCCTTCTCTGACATCAGAGGAGGGGCGGGACCGTGGCGCAGGAAGCAGCGCAGGGATCGCTGACGCTGACTTCGCGATCCTGCTGCGGCTGCTTCATAGGTGGTGCGGGGAGGCCAGGGGGGCGAGCGGTCCTTCGGGGTGGGTCGGGGCATCAGGCCTTCAGGGTGGGGCGGGCGGGCAGGCAGGCAGGCTTTCAAGGGGGAGGGGGGTGACAGGCAGGCAGGCAGGCCTTCAAGGGGGGACAGGCCTTCAAGGGGGAAAGGCAGGCAGGCAGGCCTTCAAGGGGGGGACAGGCCTACAAGGGGGGGGGGGACAGGCCTTCGGGGGGGTGCAGGCCTTCGGGGGGTGCAGACCTTCAAGGGGGGGACAGGCAGGCAGAAGGTTGTGCAGAAGGTGTGCGGAAGAAGGGGTAGTCTTATACGGCGAGTATATAACAAACTCTATATTTTAACTGTAAAAGTTGGGGGGTCGTCTTATACGCCCAGTCGTCTTATACGCCGGCAAATACGGTATTTGGCAGGATCCTAACACAGACAGATTTTATGCTTTTTCGAGGAATTTGCCCAAACCATTTTTAACCCAGCAATGCTAACTGCTTTTACATCTTCCAGCAAAAAGTTCCACCTCCTAACTATGCTGTTCCACTTAGCATTTTATAGTTTTCTTCTTATTTAATTTGTCATCTTTTCCCTCTGCCCTCTCCAAGTTGAAACCCCCCAGCCTCTTAAGGGATGTAATGACTCCCCTAGAAGAAAGGCTTGTATCATTTTGGTTGCCCCTTCTCGGTACCTTTTCTAAATCACTATATATTTTATGGATTTGGGGAGGGGAGGAGGGTTGAAAGTGTGGTAATACTCAATATGCATCACATTATCCTTTGTTTTATGCTACGTTTCTTTCTTAGCTATTTCAACACATTGAACAGTGGATTTCGATATATTTTCTAAAGTGACTCCTAACAAGAACTTAGCATCAAGAAGCCATCGCTTGGATTACTCTTCCCTGCATGCATCGTTTTGCTCTTATTCACATCAAATTTCATCTGCCATCTGAAGTCCATTCTCACAAGATGCCCCTGCAATTCCTTATAATTTGTTCCTCAGCTAACATTTTTTGTGTTAGGTGAAGATTTAATCAGCTCACTTTTTTTTTTTCCAAATCACATATACATAAGTTAAAAGGAACTGGTTTCCGTATAAATCTTTGGAACACTGTATTATTAACCATTCTCCACTGAGAAAATTGACCATTTAGCCCTACTCTGTTTTCTCTTATAAACAATTACCAATCCACAACTAAGAAAACAATTACCGTATTTTTTGCTCCATAAGACACACTTTTATCCCCCATAAAGTGGGTGGAAATGTCTGTGCATCTTATGGAGCAAATATAACAATTTTAACCCCCACACCCCACTCTGATGGTCCAGCAGTGTATCAGCAGGAGCGAGCTTTCCGCACTCCTGCCCCTCTCTCAGTGGACAGCTGCCTCCTGATATCTTGTGGCCAGCAGCGCACAAGGCAGGAGTGAGCTTTTGCGCTCCAGCCTGGCCCCGTGCCACTCCCTGAATGGCTGCCATCAGTACTCGAGGGGTTTACAGATTTCCTAAACCTCTGTCAAAGGAAGGAGTGGACTCAAAATCATTGAATGAAGGCACAGGCAGAGAGGAAGAGGAGGAAGGGTGGGACAAAGCCAAACCAGAGGAAGAGATCCACCCCATGGAGGAAGGGCCTGAGGCCATGAACTTAATCTATACCTGTAAGTAAGAAGTTGAGTGGAACAGGCCTAAAAAAAAGCAGAGGATGACCTCGACATGGAGAAAAGATTCTGGACAAATGTAGTCAAATGAAAAGAACTTAAGATACTATGGGCATATTTTTACCAAGGCAGCAGCAAGCGGGCCAGTCAGTATATCAAAATACTGCAAGGGAGTTGGCTGCCCAACCCTTGTGGTTACGGACTGAAGCAAGGATGGTAGTTTTCTTTGGTTTAGTTTTGACTTTGTACGAGTTTGACAGAGCTTTGGATGAAACAGAGTTGTTAAAGACTGATTAACAGGACTTAAGAATAAGAGAGAAAAACAGAAGAGAAGAGTGAGGGCCCTATCAGGGCACCAAACCCATGCCCTACAAGGACCACGGAGTTGGTTTAACTCCTTAATCTTTCCCAGTGACGGGGTGGTTTGCTTCAGAAGGAAGTCAAATAAAGTCACTGTACTGGCAAGCATTAGAGAACTCCAGAAAGCATTCTGTAAGGAGAACTGATCTGCCAAAATTAAGGCAGTTGAAATAATGATAAGACTTTAAAAAAAAAATACATCCCACCCAACCTCCCCCCTTATTGAGATCTTTAAGACTGTCCCTATACACCTTATGACGAAAACCACAAACCATTTTAGTAACCTTCCTCTGGACCAACTCCATCCTGTTTATATCTTTTTGAAGGTGTGGTCTCCAGAATTGTACACAATTCTAAATGAGGTCTCACCAAAGACTTATACAGGGGCATCAATACCTCCTTTTTGCTACAGGCCATACCTCTCTCTCCCTATGCACTTTTATCATTCTTCTAGCTTTCGCCATCACCTTTTCAACCTGTTTGACCTTCTTAAGATCATCACATACTATCAACTCCCTTTTTCAACCACAAAAGTTCTTCACCCCCCTAAACCAGAGCTGCCCAAGTCCGGTCCTCGAGATCTACTGGCAGGCCAGGTTTTCAAGATATCCACAATGAATATGCATGAGAAAGATTTGCCTGCACTGCCTTCTTGGTATGCAAATATCTCTCATGCATGTTCATTGTGGATATCCTGAAAACCTGGCCTGCCAGTAGATCTTGAGGACCGGACTTGGGCAGCCCTGCCCTAAACTGTACTGTTCCATTAAGATTTTGCAGCTCAAATACATAACCTTACATTTCCTGTCCAATTTCAGATCATTCTTCAGCTTTGCTAGGTCCTTCCTCATGTTATTCACACCATCAGTGGTGTCTACTATTGCAGATTGTGGTATTATCTGCAGAGGCCAATCTTATCAGACAGGCTCAAGAACCAAACCTTGAGAGATCTCCATTGACCACTAAACCCTCTGTCACCTTCCACTCAACCAGTTCCTAATCCAGTCTGTCATTTTCGGGTCCATCCTGAGGGCACCCAGTTTTATTTATTAGATGCCTGTGTGAAACACTGTCAAAGGTTTTGCTAACATCTAAGTACACTACATCTAGGGCACTCCCTCTATTCAATTTTCTGGTCATCCAGTCAAAGAAATTGATAAGATTTGTCTGACAAGACCTGCTTCTAGAGAATCCCTGTTGCCTCAGGTCCTGTAATCCACTGGAATCCAGAAACATCACTATTCTCTGTTTTAAAAGAATTTACATTAATTTACTTACCATGGAAGTCGGACATAACGGGCAATAGTTCCCTATTTCTTCCTTACTTCCACTTTTGTGCAGAGGGACCACAATTCCTGATTCTAGAGAAGCACTGAAAAAGGTCAGCCAGCGGAGCTGCCAGAGTTTCCCTAAGTTCCTTCAGTACCCTAGGATGTACCACCATTCAGCCCTATTGCTTTGTCCACCTTCAGATTAGCTAGCTCCTCATGAACACAATCCTCTGAAAAATCAATCAACGTCTACCACATCTCTATCACTATTTGTGTTTGTCTTCTGCGTTCCTGCTCCCAGATCTTCAGCTGTTAAGCAATTCAGTCTTTTATTTAGCAGCTTATCTAAAAAATGTCTTCTCCCCCCACCCCCACCCCCATTTTACTGTGTCAGCTATTTTTTCTTTCATTTGCATATCTGCTTTCCTGACTACACAACCAGCCTCTCTTAAATTCTCAATATTTTTGTCCATCTTTCTCCTTCTGCGATCTTTTGTAGTTTATGAAAGCCAACTTCTTTTTCCTTACTTTTTCAGCTACTACTTTTCCTCTTACTTTTACTTACTTTTCTTACAAAATGGTTTGTTGCCCTTACAATAGCTCCTTTCAGTTTTGCCCACTAATTTCCTACTTCTTCCAGATGTTCCCATTCAGACAATTCCTTCACGTAATTGCCCATCTGAACTAAGTTAGTTTTGTTAAAGTCTAGAATCTTCACTTTCAAATGAGCCCTCTCTACACCTGTCTTAATATTAAACTGCATCATGCTGTGATCACTGGAGGTCAGGTGATCACCCACTATAACATCAGAAACACTTTCCCCGTTTATAAGCACTAAGCCCAGAATGGCCACATCCTGGGTGGGTTCCATTATCAACTGCTGAACAGTTCTCCTTGTACAGAATCCAGGAGCTCCCTACTTCTAGAAGACCCTGCAATAGGGATATCCCAAACAATATCTGGCAGGTTAAAATCATTTATTAGTTATACTTCCCCTTTTACAGCTATATTCTGAATGTCAACTATTAAATCTCTGTTAGCTATTAAATCTCTGTCCAGGACGAATATCAGGAAGTTCTGCTTCACGCAGCGAGTAGTGGACACCTGGAATGCTCTCCCAGAGGAAGTAATTGCAGAATCCACCGTTCTAGGATTTAAGGGTAAACTAGATGCACATCTCCTTAAAGAGTGGTATAGAGTGATACGGGTAAGGGTAAATTAGATGCACATCTCCTTAAAGAGTGGTATAGAGTGATACGGGTAAGGGTAAATTAGATGCACATCTCCCTTGAGAAGCAAACAGTAATATGGGGACTAAAACTATGCCAGGGTACACCTGGTGGGGCCTTCGCATGTACGGATCACCGGACTTGATGGACCCAGGGTCTGATCCGGAGATGGCAATTCTTATGTTCTATCTGTGAAGGAGAAATTTATATCAAACCAATATAAATTCATTTTCCTTTCCCTCTTTCCGGATTGACCCTTAATGTATCTTCTTTACCCTGCAAATCTTGCAATTGTGTGGCTTTAATATGATCTTTACATATGTCACTCTCCCTCCTTTTTTTCCTATCTTATCTTTTCTGAACAGATCATATAGCCCGGTATAACTGCATTCCAGTTGTGGTTCTCCACGAACCACATCTCTGTGATAGCCACTAAATCCAACAGCCTCTTCCATCACAGTTTCCAGATCCAGAACCTTGTTTCCCATATTTCGAGCATTGGTATATACAGCTTTCCAGACATGGCCCCTTTTTCACTTTTGTGTAGAGGTATTCAGTGATTCACTTACCTGAAGACTTATATTCACCTGGGGGCTTTGATCACCCCACCCCAACGATTCTAGGTTAGCCAGTCTGCTGCTGAAGACACTTCTTCCATTTGCTGATAGATGCACATCATCCCTGCTCAGCAGCCTTTGGAAAATCATGCCATGGTCTAGAAAGTCAAAACACTTTCAAGAACACCATCCACACATTCATCTCCAGGATGTGAGCTTCTCTGCCCAGGCCTTTATCCTCAACATGGAGGATTGATGGGAATACCACCTGTACACTTGACTGCTTCACCTTCAATCCCAGAGCCATGAAGTCACTTTTGATACATTCATAGAGGTACCTAGCAGTCTCACGAGTGCCAACATGGATGGGCAGAATTGAATAATAGTCATAACATCTCCATAACATCTTCAATTTTGGTATCAGGCAAACAACATACCTCCTGGGACACCATGTCTGGTCTGCAGATGGATGTGGGGAAGAAAAAAGCGAACAGGCCTCGGCAAAAGTACAAAAAACAGCAAAGAGGCAAGAGAGATGTCTATACCAACCGTTAGTTACGTTTATTCAAAACAGACAATAATGAAATTTAAAAAGACCATATGAGGGAAAATGCTTGAGTACCTGATTGTAAAACCGCTTAGATAACCTTGATAGGCGGTATATAAAATACTAATAAACTTGAAACTTGAGGTCCCAGATGAAATGGAATCCTAGGATGAAATGGAATCCCAACCAGGATCCGGGTTTCGGCAAACAAACTTGCCTTCCTCAGGAGACGTTTGTAGTTTTCTCTTCCTTGATTAAAGGCGTGCTGGCTTTCCTGCAGATGGATGCACCATCCACCACTACCTTATCCTCCAGCAACTTTGGGGATTTCGAGCTTTGGTCCTTCCTATCCCTGGCATGCTTTCATCACCTCCACTTCCACGGCTGCATACTGGTTCTTCAGTTCAATGGGAGGTGGAGTCACAGTGTCATTCCAGCAGAGTCCTATAAACTGAGCCTAGCTTTCCTTCCTCAAAACCGCCTCTTCTTCCCCACTGCTACATGAAGCATTTCATCAATGTACCTCTCATTCTCACGGATGCTTCTCAGTTTTGCCACCTCCTCTCTCAGTTCATTTACTTCCTTCATGAGATATTCAAGCTGACAACAGCATGCACATGGAACTACTCGGGTAACATTTTCTGCTGCACAGAGATAGAAGCTGTAACATGAGCAATAGCTTTGGTCACACGTTGCTTCCCAGTAGAGTTACCATACATTTCTCAGTGAAATCTCGGATACGTGGTCCTGCCCCTGGCCACACCCCATTCTGCCTTCAGTCCCGCCCCTCCCAAAAGACTCATCTCATTATTCCTGACCTCGGGGCTGTGTCTGGGGGCATCCGAGCATGCTCAGAGACCTTCCACAAATGACTAGAGCTTTCCAAAACCCGGACAACTGCTGGGTGTTGGAAAGTCCATCCGGGCACCCGGACAGTCCTCTAAAAAGAAGACATGTCTGGATTTTTCCAGATGTCTGGTAACCCTACATCCCAACCATACTGTGGTTGCAGAAGTACTTACACCTGATGGAAAAAAATAAGAAAAGCAGAAAAAAATTCTACACAAGCAATGCCCTGTTCCTAATTGGCTGAAGAGCCTATAAATCAAAAGATCAGCATGGGAAGGGTGGGTAGGAGAGAGGGAATTAAACACTAATTAGAGACTTCCTCAACTGCTATCTGTGCCCTAATCTGATCTTATGCTCTGAAATGTAAACCTAAAATGCTAATCTAAACTAATACACTTTTTATATAAAACCCTAACAGACTCTAAAGGCTACAATATTGTCTAAACTGACTGCTGAAACATCAGATTACTGAACTAAAAAAGTAAGCGATAAGGACAATGAAATAACCTACTGAAGTCCAAGTTTACCTTTTCCTAAATTTGAGTGCTAGCAGGTACGATATTCCAAAATGGAGTTTTTCTTCCCTTAGCAGATTCTAACTCAGCACCTCTTCATAAAGGACAGCCTTACTGGGTCAGACCAATGGTCCATCTAGCCCAGTATCCCATTTTCACAGAGGCCAATTCAAGTCACAAGTACCTGGCAAAAACCCAAACAGTAGCAGCATTTCATGCTACCAATCCAGGGCAAGCAATGGCTTCTCACATGTCTGTCTCAACAGCAGACTATGGAACATAAGAACATAAGCATCACCTCTGCCGAGTCAGACTATAGGTTCATCGTGCTCAGCAGTCCGCACTCACGGTGGCCTCCCAGGTCCGTGACCTGTAGTGATCCTTTACTTAAGACATTTTATCCTTTATAGTACCCCTCTAACTGTACCCCTCAATCCCCTTTTCCTTCAGGAACATGTCCAACCCCTTTTTGAAACCCTCTAGGAACTTGTCTAAGCCTTTTTTTTTTTTTTTAACTAGTACATTAACCACTCTTACCACATCCTCTGGCAAGGAGCAGTTGAGATCTGGGTTACCTTTTCATTAGCTGTGCTTCTAAAGTGTAAATGATGTCAGCTACACCTCCTGGATAAGTCACCCTGCACTGATCCTGACTGTTTGATTTTTCCCTGTAATCAGGCACTATTGTTTAACTGAAAGGCAACTAAACAAAAGGTTTCTAACTGCCTAACTGAAAAACTTTTGCAAAAAAATATGCTCTTTATGGCTTCCTTTTTCTAGCTGTATTTTAAACTAATGTTAAACACTGAACAAAGACTTTCCTCAACTGCTATATGTGCCCTAATCTTATCTTATGCTCTGAAATGCAACCTAAAATACTAATCAAGATGAAACATAACATAATAACATAGTAAATGATGGCAGATAAAGACCCAAATGGTCCATCCAATCTGCCCAACCTTACCCTCTCCTTAAATATTTAATTTAATTGATTTAAATTTTCCTTTACTTTTTATATAAAAACCCTGAGAGACTTTAAAGGCTACACTATTGCCTAAACTGACTTTGCTGAAAAAGCAGAGTACTGAACTAAAAAGTAAAAAAGGACAATAAAATAACCTACTGAAGCCAGAGTTTTACCTTTTCCCAAGTTTGAATGCCAACAGGTAAGATTTTCCATTGTTTTTCTTCCCCTTAGCAAATCCTCACTCAGCACCTCTTCAGGACACAGATGGGCCTCCCTAGCTAATACTGAAGGGTTGGAGGAAAGTTGGCATCTAAACAGAGAATAAAGTTTGCAGAATTGCTTGGCCAAATGGATTATCCCATCTGGAATGATTCTCCAGAAAGTAGTGGGATATGAAAGTATGAACCGCGGACCAGATTGCTGATTTATAAATGTCCTCAATGGGAACGGAACATAGACAAGCTACTGAAGTTACCATTGCTCTAACTTTATGTGCTGCGACACAACCTTCCAGCGGCAGCTCAGCCCAAGTATAGCAGGAGATACAGTCTGCTAACCATGTAGAGATTGTTCTTTTGGTTATAGGAGTTCCCAGCCTGTTAAAATCAAAATGACAGGAATAGTTGAGTGGAAGTTCTATGAGGCTTGGTTCGATCCAGATTGTAAGCCAAAGCATGTTTACAGTCCAGTGCGTGGAGTGCAGCTTCACCAGGATAGGAATGTGGTCTTGGGAAGAAGACAGGCAGAACTATAGAGATGAAAAGTCCGAGAATACTTTTAGTAGGAATTTGGGATGTGTGCAAAGGACAACTTTATCATGATATAATGTTGTATAAGGTGGATCCGAGACAAATGCTTGGAAGATCACCGGTGTTGTGTGCTTACAATTTCTTGGAAGCGTCTATTATGGCTGATACTGGAGTAGAGAGTGTGAATCTATCTATCCATTGGGAGAGAGGTATCAGACTGAGTGTTAGAGAATGGAAACTGGGATGGAGAAGGGACCCTTCGTTCTGAGTCAGTAAAGTTGGAAAATATTTCAGTAGAATGAGTTCCATTACACCGAGCTGAAGAAAAACAGAAAACCAGGGTTATCTCGGCCACCGTGGAGCTATGAGGATCATAGTAGCTGGTACCTATCGCAGTTTGAACAGAGTCTTCTCTGTTAGAGGAATTGGAGGGACTGCATGGGCAAACAAATTTCTCTAATCTAGAAGGAAAGCCCCTGTCTCCAGATAATGAGATGAATATAGTCTGGAACAGAAGTGAGGAAATTTGTGATTGTTCAGAGTTGCAAAGAGATCTATTTGTGGAGCCCCCTTCCCCCCCAGATTTAGAAGATCTGATGTAATACAGTCGAGCTAAGTTACCACTCATGAGGTTGAAGGAATCTGCTCAGTCTTTCTGCCAGTCTTTGTTTGCCTGCTAGATATACAACCTTGAGAAAAATATTTCACAGAATTGCCCAATTCCAGGTTTGTATTGCTTCTCGGCAAAGCAGGCAAGACCCTGTACCCCCTTGTTTGTTTACATAGTACATTGGTACTTGATTGTCTTTGTGGATCAGTATTACTTGGTTGAGAAAGCGATCTTGAAAGGTCTGAAAAGCATTGTGAATTTCTCGTAGCTCTAGTCTAGAAGATTGATGTGGAAAGATTTTTCTTGAACACTTCAGATGCCCTGAGAGTATGAAAGCCATCTAGGTGAGTTCCCCATAGAAACATATAGGCATCTGTTGTTAGTATCTTCTGATGCGGAGGAATTTGAAAGAATAGGCCCTGCACAGATTTGTTGGTACCAACCACCACTGAAGGGACTGACATAATGGAGAGGTGACTTTGAGTTTCTGGGATAGCCGATCTGTGTCTTGAGACCACTGAGAGGCAAGAGTCCACAGAGGCTCTCTGAGATGAAGACGTATGAATGGAGTTACATGAGCTGTTGAAGCCATGTGTCCTAAAAATTGCATTATCTGTCTTGCAGTGATGGTTTGAAGAGTAGACATGTGTTTGCAGAAGTGAAGTAGAGTGTCTAGCCTCTGTTGAGGAAGGTAAACATAAGCCTGATTTGTGTCCAGTAGAGCCCCAATGAATTCCAGATTCTAGGTTGGTTGGAGATGGGATGTCTGATAATTGATTGTGAACCTTAGAAATTCCAGGAGATGTATAGTCGAGTTGATGGCTAACTAAGCAGCTTGAGGTGACAACGCCTTGATCAACCAGTCATCGAGATAAGGGAATACATGAAAGATGTAATAAAAGGAGTGTTGGAGCCACTACAACCAAACATTTTGTGAATACCCTGGGTGCTGACACTATGCCAAATGGCAGCATCTTGTATTGGTAGTGTCGTGTTCCTATCTGAAAGCAAAGATACTTTGTGGGTGGAAGGATTGGAATATGCTTATATGCTTCTTTGATATCCAGAAAGTAAAGTCTGTCGTCCTTCTCCAAGAGTGAAAATAGGGTTCCCAGAGAGAGCATCCAGAATTTCTCCTTCACTAAATATTTGAGGGGGATTTAAAATTACCTTCTGTCTTTTTTGGTATGAGGTAGTATTTGGAGTAGAACCCCTGGTCTCTCTGCAGAAGGGGTACTGGTTTGATGGCATTGAGCTGCAAAAGGGCCAAGAGTTCTTGTTGAAGAAGGGCAGTCTGATAGGAAATGAAAGACAACTCTTTTGGAGAATAGTTTGGAGGTATGCTCCATAGGTGAAGAGCATATCCTTGTTTTACAATTTTGAGAACCCAAGTGTCTGATGTAATGAGAGGCTAACGAAGATAGAAATGTATGAGACAGCCTCCAAATGACAGAGTGGAAGGCAGAGATTGTAGAATGCTGGTTAAATACTCCAGAAGCTGGTCAAAAAGACTGTTGTGTCTATTGTTGTGGTTGAGCCTTTTAAGTTTTCTGTTGCCTAGGCTCCTCTGTGTAGGAGCTCTCGATATAATAGAGTATGGTACATATCTTATTTTATTGTATGAGGAGGAAGAAGATCTAGGATGGAAGTACCTCTTGAGAGGCTGAGATCTGGAAACTTTTGAAGCAGAGAGAGTGGACATATTCTGCTCATGTCTGCTGATTTTCTGGGTAGCCTCCTTGATCTTTTCATCACACAGGTTATCTCCTAGGCATGGTATGTTGGCTAATCGGTCTTGCACATTCTGGTCAATGTCTGAGATTTATAGCCAAGCTTGCCTTCTCATAGCGATAGAGAGGGCTGATACTCTAGAGCAGTGGTTCTCAACCCTGTCCTGGGGACTCCCCAGCCAGTCGGGTTTTCAAGATATCCCTAATATGCATGAGAGAGATTTGCATACCTGTCACTTCCATTATATGCAAATCTATCTCATGCATATTCATTAGGGATATCTTGAAAACCCGACTGGCTGGGGGGTCCCCAGGACAGGGTTGAGAACCACTGCTCTAGAGGTTACATCAAAGGCATCAAGAACAGACCGGGCCATAAACTTTCTGGTTTCTAATAAATTTTTTGAAATGTGTTGGAAAGTTGATCATCAGACAAAAATTGTTTAAATTGAGTTATCTGTTGGATTAATGACTTCATGTAGAAGGTCATATATATAGAAATTATAGATAAGGATTCAGCTGGTAAGCATGGAATATTGAAAGAGACATTTCCCAAACTTGTCCAGGGTTCTTCCCTGTCTTCCGGGAACTGCTAACTTTCTTAAGTGCAGACTCTACTAGGAGGGATTGGTGTTGCAATTGAGGTTTATCAAATCCTGGACAAGATTGTACTCTGGAAAAAGAGAATCCAGTTTCCTGGGAGCCACTGGGACCAGGAATGGGACCTATCAATTTTTAAATATAGTATCTTTCATCAAGTTATGAAAAAGTAGTTTCAGACAGTCTTTGGGAATCTGTTGATAATCCAAGGCCTCAAAGAGTTCTTCCCTGGGTTCAGACTCCGACTCCATTTTCACTGGAAGAGCCTAACCCATTTGATGGACGAAACGTGTGAAAGATATTCTCTCTGGAAGTGATGTCCTACGAAGTGGTGGTGAAGATGGGTCAGAGGATAAACCATATGAGTCATCTGCCGAGATATCCAGGTTCTCAGAGTAGGTATGATAAGACAAATCTCAGCATGACTCTGCACGGATGAAAAAGGAATCTTTATTGAACTTATTTGAATATTCATTTTATACTTATCGCTTCAAACTTCCCAAACTGTTTGGGAAGTGGCTACACAATTATGCATTGATTTAGAGCACAATTTATGTGATGTATTAACATAAGGGTAGTGTTGAATGATGTAAAAGGTGGGCCAGAGGCGTTTGTTGAGTCTAGTCAATCAGGTGTAATGCTGTTGGGAAGACCTTATAAAACTGATTCCACTTCCCCTTACACTCACATATTTCTACTTATTTATATAGTGAGGATTTCTTTATACTTATTTATATAGCAAGGATTTCTTTTTGGCTTTGACAGGCATTTTTCTTCCTAAGCCTCTGTGGGGTTCTATTTATGCTAAGACAAATCTTGAGGAATACTCCTTGATGCCTGGTGGTGGCGAGGAAGACCATCTCTATGATCAATGCCTGGATATGCATCAATAAAAACAGTGCTGGCTGAAATTATACATCAATAAGAACAGTGCTGGCTGAGATAATGGAAGCACTCCTGGATCATTGATGATGCCGATACAACATAGAATGGAAGAGCTCAGATGTCTAGATGTCCTGGTTCTTGACCGGTGTTAATGGGGAGTGCATGACCTAGACCTCGATGCCCTTGAGAAGCGATGCTCAAGCTGGGTTAGTGCCGGTGGTGTCACAGGGTGGCATAAGTTGCTTTGATGTATGGAAGCCAACTCCCTCTGCACTAGTTCCCTTATCTGTTCCTGGATCAACGGCATCAGTACAGTGATGGACATCAGTACAGTATTTGCAGAGTGGTATTGAATACAAATGTACATTACAATATAAATAATACAGTAATACAAAACTTATATTAGAATACATGGCATTACTCACAGTGGGTGATTGATAGGCCCATAATATTGCTGAAATAAAATTATCTTAATTAGAATGAGATTGCCCTGAAAAGTATCAAACATAGAATTCCAAAATATAGGTCCTGCATATGAAATAGCTTTACTTCGGGTTGATAAAAGTTTGACCTCTTTAAGGTCTCCTTTTACAAATCCACAGCAATTCCTGCATTGCACATGTGATACAGCCCATTCAGTTCCTATGGACTGCATTGCATTTACCACACTGGAACTCACTACCATAGCTTTGTAAAAGGGGCTCCAAGTTTGGGAAGCTAGAGCCAATCTTTTTGAGAAAAGCGAAACAGCCTTGAGGGAATATATTTAGACGATTTTCTAGTTGAAATGACATTCATATATTAGAAAATAGTTTGAGAAATATATTGCTGTTGATTATAACTTTTCAGAGCATATAGACCTTGCATTCACTAACATCAATGAGCTTTTATATTCTGGATTCTGCATCAGGCTTCAATAATGTCCTCATTGTAGACCAGTAGCTGAACTCCTTACCTTGTTTTAATATTTATTTATTCATTCAGTTTTATATACCTTTCTCCCAGGGGAGCTCAGAATGGTTTACATGAATTTATTCAGCTATTCAAGCATTTTTTTCCCATCTGTCCCACTGGGCTCACATGCCTAGGGCAATAAGGGGATTAAGTGACTTGCTCAGGGTCACAAGGAGCAGCGTGGGTTTGAACCCACAGCCTCAGGGTGCTAAGGCTGTAGCTTTAACTACTGCGCCACACTCTCAATAATCTACAGTATAATGGTTATCCTTTAACTATATATAAAATAGGAAACATCTCAATGTTTTTCTCTTGTTATTTGTGCAGTTTGGATAAGGATAAAAAGCCAGTAAACATATTTTAACATAATCTTACAAAGGTTCTGTCTCAAAGAATATTTAACTACATCTGCATTGACAGGAACCTAAACGTGTCAGACTTGTAAAGATGTTTTTGTTAAAATGGCTCTCCCAGTTGTTAGCCTGTGCTTCTAGTTCCTGGGACTGAGGGTAATCTCCTGTGAGTTTACTGGAGTGCTGCCAACTGCAAGCTCTGACAATCCCCAGTGGGCTTCATTGGTTCACATTCAGAGAACCAAATCTTAGTTTTCTGTTTCAAACAAAACCAGGCAATAAGTTCCATCTGCAGTTTTGGTTTCTGCAGAAAATGGTTAGTTTTGGTTGAAACTGGAAAACCTGGTTTCAGTCAGCCTCTAATTTTCATGATGCTGACAAAGAAACAGGTATCCCTTGTTTTTTTCAGGGACAAAAACAACAGAGGGGGGATTAAAGGGGTAAATCCTTTAATCCTACTAGTGCTCTGCTGCTCAAGTGCTTAGTAGTAGATTTCCTATGTCAGAATTTATAATGAAGTCTATTCCCCTTCTGAAATAGGGGGAAAAAACCCAAACATTTATGTTCTAGAATCTAGGCACACCCTATCCTGCCCAAAACACACCCAGATCATACCCCCTTACCATTTGTATACACTCGGGACAAGTTTAAGGCAACTTAGGCCCATCCTAGGGCCCAAATGATAAGGGGGGGGGGGGGGTCCTGTCAAATGTACTACTAGTTCAGCAGCTCCCAAGGATGATTGTTGCTCTTGAAAGCTGCTGGAAAAGTGGGTTTCTTGGGACCAGAGAACTACTACTGCCCAGAGAGCTAGATATTCTCCCCACCCCACTTGACAGCAAAAATCAGGAAGCAATGCTTACCTGCTGTAAGAACTATGCAAGGCCCCACTCCTGAGAGTTTTTAAATGTATTTATATGAGGGTGTAGTGGCCCACCATTTTTGCCTAGAGACCATCAAAGGCTCGTACCCTGCATACACTTGGGGTCTTTGACATGCATATCACAGCTTTGTAAAAGGGAAACTTACATGTTTATGCATAATAAAACGTTTTAAGTACTGGTTTATGCATGTCTCAAACGTAAATAGCCCTTCTAAAACGACCAAGAATTCCCCTGTACGCTTTCCCCTGGCACAAAGAGTGCTGTACTACCAAAGCATTCGCAAAACCAAGCCCCATCCGAAGACACTGTCCCAGACAAAAGGGAATCGAATGACAGTACGTTGGAAGACAAGCTTCAGCGGACACGAGCAAGGGGAGACAACTTCAAACAACCAGAAAGGCTGCTACTTGCCCTTGGTGGGGAGGGGGTAACTTTTACCTGAAATCAGGGGGTACCACCATCTCCCCTACACCCTCCGGCCCAGACCCAAAATGCCTCTCTCCTATAGACAACTGTGCCAGCCTTTTAAACTCCCCACGCTGTGCTTTTGCTTCCCTTCTCCGTACTGTCAGTGCAACCCCCCGACTCCGCCCCTTCCGCCCTCCCCTCTTTCTTTTCTTACCCGTTGCGCGTGCCACGCGGCCGGAACAGGGAGGAACGGTTCGGAAAATAATGCCGGGCACCACTGATTGGCGACACTGCCTGATGAAGGCCGCGCACTGAGCCTGCGCGGGGTCACAAGAGGTCCGGGAAAGGAGGAGCCGGGGTAGAGGCGGGACCCGAAGGAGGGACTCTTTTGCTTGGGGGCGTGTCTGAAAAACGAACCGGCCAGATTTGACAACTGCCTCTTCCACCGATCTCTTACGTAATCTGCGCTGTCAGGCGCGTGCGCCGTTCCTGTACTTTTCGTTCGTGCATGTGTGCCCTGCCGATGCTCACGCTGACCGTTCGTTGTTGCTTTTGAGCTATCCGCGGCGCGCCAAGCTTCCCGCCTCAAGAGCGCGGCTGTAATCGCGGGAACGTCACAGGCTGCTGTGTGACGTACAAACAACCTGTTGGCAGAGCAGGAGAGGGGCAGCTATTTGGTTCTGAGCGGGCATTTTTGAGATTTCCTCTGGTCTGATAAATATTGAAAAACAAAACAGGCTTAGCGGGGTTTAAAAATGTTTTGGATAATTTCCTAAAAGAGAAGTCCATAGGCCATTATTGAGATGGCTTGGGAAATCCACTGCCTATTCCTAGGATAAGCAGCATAAAATCTGTTGTACTATTAGGATCTAGCTAGGTGCTTGAGCCTGGGTTGGCCACGGTTGGAAACAGGATACTAGGCTTGATTAACTTTAGGTCTGTTCCAGTATGGCAGTTCTTATGCTACAGAAGGCCTTGAAAAAAACCTAAGATATGTCAAAAACTAAATAACAACTTTCCAAAAATTGGCAAATAGTTTTTAAAGAGGGCAAAAAGCCCCCCTAATCCCAGTTCGCAAAAATGGGCACCTGGAGCTCAAAACGAAAGAAAGAAAGAAAGAGATCTCAGTACTGGTGGACTGCAAATAAATATAAATAAGCAGTCCTATCCCGGGCTGACGATTCATGAACAGTGATTGTCAAAATACTACCTAAATGAGTCTGCCTCATACATCATTATGTCTCTTTGAACTTTCATAAGTGTTGGGAAATACACCCAAGTTTCAAAATACATGTTAGAAAATTAATAACCCCTAGGTGCTCTTCCTCACGAAGTGGGAGAATGGCTATTAATCCACAGAATGCCCACAATCACTTTCAACACTAAAATAGTGAAAAATTGAAAGCAATATGCAAAAAATACAAACTGTACAAAAATCAATGAACTTATCTGAGTCCAAAAAGGATGGCAGTTACTGCCCAACAAAGCTCCATTTCACAGCTTTCCCCAGGTACATCCTCTTGGTGCTGTATATAGGCAGCAATTCTTCATACGTATTATTAATTTGTTACACCTCTCCTGAAAACCAGCTTTTCACGAGTGCCTCCACTAGATTCCAGTCTCTGAAATTCTAAGGAAAGGCTGTTCGAAGACACATTTGATCTGTGTACCATCTACAAGGCCAATCTGGAACTACCACAGGGATCTCAAAGTTTCTCCTTTGCCGCAATCCAGTCGGGTTTTCAGGATTTCTCCAATGAATATGCATGAGATCTATGTGCATGCACTGCTTTCAATGCATATTCATTAGGGAAAACCCGGCTGGATTGCAGCCCTCAAGGAGGGACTTTGAGATCCCTGCACCAGAATGACTCTTCCCTAATGAGCTGCAATCCGTTGAATGACTCGGCCTATCATGGGTCAGGGAAGACATACAACAAGATGCCCTGAGACCAGGGGTGGGCAACTCCGGTCCTTGGGCCGGAATCCAGTCGGGTTTTCAGGACTTCCCCAATGAATATGCATTGAAAGCAGTGCATGCAAATGCATATTCATTGGGGAAATCCTGAAAACCCAACTGGATTCCGTCCCTCAAGGACAAGAGTTGCCCACCCCTGGTCTAGACCAGACATGGGCAACTCCGGTCCTCGAGGGCTGGAATCCAATCGGGTTTTCAGGATTTCCGCAATGAATATGCATTGAAAGCAGTGCATGCAAATAGATCTCATGCATATTCATTGGGGAAATCCTGAAAACCCAACTGGATTCCGGCTCTCGAGGACTGGAGTTGCCCATGACTGGTCTAGACCAGGGGTCCCCAAAGTCCTACCTTGAGGGCTGCAATCCAGTCGGATTTTCAGGATTTCCCCAATGAATATGCATTGAAAGCAGTGCATGCACATAGATCTCATGCATATTCATTGGGAAAATCCTGAAAATCCAACTGGATTGCGGCCCTTAAGGAGGGACTTTGGGGACCCCTGGTCTAGACTCTCGCTGCTGGGCTCAAATCTTCAACTAAAGAATCTGCTTTCTTTATTTTCGCTGTTGCCATGAAGTCAGAGTGTAGATGACCCCAGCGCTGAACAATGGTCTGAAATGCTGCCCTTGACAGTGTCCACTCACCTATATCCAAGGTCTGTCTGCTGAGGATGACAGCCTGAACATTGTCCACACCTGCAACATGTACTATCGACAGCACCTGAGACTCTGCCCAGTGAAATAGCATATGGGTTTCCCGACAAAGAGATGCACTCTTCGTGCATCCCTTTCAATTGACATTGGCCACCACTGTTGCAATGTCGGAGAAGACTCTGACCACTGGTCCTATGAGCGTTGGAGCTGTTATTGCCATGACTGGTGCTAAAAACCGTGCTATGGTTTTGAAAAAAAAGGGGGGGGGGGGCTTTTATTTATTTTTTTATCTTAAGTAGAGATCTGTATTTTATTATATTTTTTATCCTTTTAAACATTATTAATCATTATTAATCATTTTATTATAATTGCAATTTTTGGTTTATCACCTTGAGTATCTTTACAATCTTCTATTATGATTAATATAAACAGTTTTATTGATGGTTTTGGTTTTCATTATTTTTAATATACTGTATATAATTTGGGTTTTTTTTTGTTTATTTATAATCTGCCTTTATCAAAGTGGAGTATAATATAACACACAATAAAAGTAACATATTACATAAAAATAACATCTAAAACATAAGCATTTCACATTACATGATCTACATCCATAAAATCAGCATAACTACAATTGCCAACTCATCTTTTTCATTATAAACATCAGCAATATAATTACAATACAGTTCTAGAATTATCTCAAAACTCAGCTAGCATACTTCATAAGGCAAAACAGGTGATGTTTCAACAACCTTTTAAACTTGCTTATCTTTCCCTGTTGCCAAATACAAGATGCTGCACAGGAAAATACCCCTGCTTTTAACTGTCTGCAGCCTGACCTCTTCATGTCTGTATTGTCAAACCACACTGCACAAAAGAGTGCAACTTTGATAACAAAGTGTAAGGAGTTATACATTCTGTGGGAAGAGGATTGCAGAAAGGCAAAGTATGTGGCAGAGAAGTAGTGACGTATTTTCCCCTGTCAACCAACTGGCAGTAACAATCCCTCTCTGTTATCAGTGCTGTACACTTTCAGCAGCCTCTCTGTTTGGAATGGAGCCCACTGATGGAAGCATAGCAAATCAGGCATTTGCTATCATGTGCGCAATATAGTGAGTGATGAGAGGCAAGGCAGCTGAGGAATGCAAGGGAAGCAAGGCAGGCTGAAGATGAGGGCAACAACATTGCGTTCTTGAAGGTCTTCAGAGCAGGTCTCATGGCTGAGAAAGCTCTTGGCCCAGGGTTCACGGCATGTGCTTGACCTTGCGCACTTAGGTAAGTCAGGATTAAGAGCTTGTATCTAACTTGAAAATCAATTTTAAGCCAATAGAGCCTATAATAAAACTCATATGTGGTCATGCTTTTTCAATCTAAACAATGTTGTAATAATAGAATTCTGAACCACCTGCAAGGAACTCATAACAGTCTGAGGGATACTTAGCAGTATGATGTTACAGTAATCCATGGTCGACAACACCTTCGTTTGACGTATGTACCTATAGTCATCCCATGGTAAATAGTGTTAAAGTTTATTTAAAAGATGCAATTTAAAATAAGCTTTCCTAATAAGGTTCAACACATGTTGTCTAAAAGACAATTGAGAATTAAGAATTATCCCTAAATATTAAAATTTTGATGACAATGGAACCACAAATTCCAAGATCCTCACTGATGACCATGAACTTGCCTGTGACGTCTTTGCCAAATGCACTACTTTTGTTTTCTGTACATTTAGCATCAACTTATTTGAACACATCCACTGTTTAATTTGTGTCATAAGAAAATCTAGGCTATCAAGAGCCTGATCCATCAACCCTTCTAAAGGGAAAAAGAATAACAGATCATTGGCATATACCCTATAAGACACCTGAAGACTATGCAATAAAGAGCATAGGGGTAAGCTATATAAATTAAACAACACCGCCGAAAACGATGAACCTCATGGTACTCCTGTTTTTTCTCCCCTTTGCTCAGACAGTTTTCCATGAACATAAATCTGTCTCCAAGCATGAAGAAACACTTTTGATTATGTATGATGCATATTATATTGATGATTGTATTTTTACATTTTATATTTGTAAAGGATTACTTCTCCTGATGAAGATGAACCTGCCAAAACACGGCCATGTCGAGAGCTTGATGTGATACATGTTTTGTGTTTCTATGAGCAAGTGATGTGGATTAAAAATTTAAAATCCTAGACTCTTTTGTGTCCCATTTTCTTTGTTTCTTATTGTATGCTACATTGGACATTTGCTTCTCTTTTGTCTCCTTCAAAGTAGAAATACCAGGAACAGGACTGAAGAAGAAAAATGCAAACAGGGATGGTGGTGTGGTAGATCCTGAATGATTTTCAGAGGACTGTGTTCATGAGGAGCTAGCTAAACTAAAGG
The DNA here is from genome assembly GCF_902459505.1 of Geotrypetes seraphini. Classification (NCBI taxonomy): domain Eukaryota; kingdom Metazoa; phylum Chordata; class Amphibia; order Gymnophiona; family Dermophiidae; genus Geotrypetes; species Geotrypetes seraphini. The sequence goes on along the minus strand of NC_047084.1, from coordinate 442,955,879 downwards.
TGGACAAAGCAGTGGAGCTGGATGGTGTACATCCAAGGGTACTGAAGGAACTTGAAATTTTCAATGCTTCTCTAGAGTTGGGAGTAGTACTGGAGAAGAATGGATGTGGTCCCTCTCCATAAAAGTGGAAGTAAGGAAGAAGCAGGGAACTACAGGCCAGTAAGTCTGACTTTTTTGGTAAGTAAAGTAATGGAAATGCTTTTAAAACAGAGAATAGTGAAATTTCTGGAATCCAGTGGATTACAGGACCCAGGGCAACATGGATTCACTAGAGGCAGGTCTTGTCAGACAAATCTGATCAATTTCTTTGACTGGGTGACCAGAAAATTGGATAGAGGGAATGCACTAGATGCAGTGTATTTAGATTTTAGCAAAACTTATGTCAGTGTTCCACACACCAACTACAATTGACTCACTACTTTTACTTAGACAATATACCAATCACAACTATCACTCAGTGCAAAATATTCTTATCCAATGGGAATTCTGATTCCACTTGCTCAAACAGAGTCAGTGGTAATGGGATTCTTCATTATTCCCCACTATTGGAATTATTATATTTTTATTTTGTTTAAATTTTTATAACTTATTTATAGCCAGCGGCAGCAGAAAATGGAGTAGGATTACCCTTATCTTTTGTTCCCCCGACCTTGAAAAAGGAATTCAAAACGCGTCGGGAAGGGGAACCGATAAGGATTTAAGATAAGTGATCTATTTAATAAACTATAAATAAGTTATAAAAATAAGTTATAAAAATTTAAATGAAATAAAACTATAATAATTCCAATAGTGGGGAATAATGAAGAATCCCATTACCACTGACTCTGTTTGAGCAAGTGGAATCAGAATTCCCATTGGATAAGAATATTTTGCACTGAGTGATAGTTGTGATTGGTATAGTGTTCCACACAAGCATCTAATAAAAATACTCTGAGTGCCCTCGGAATGGGCCGCAAAGTGACGGACTGGGTCAGGAACTGATTGAGTGGGAGGCAAGAGAGGATAGTGGTCAGTGGATATCGCTCTTAGGTAAGGGATTGGTGTGCCTTAAGGAGGAGAGTAAACAGTGGAGTGCCGCAGGGATTTGTACTGGGACCAGTGCTAATTAATTCATTTATAAATGATCTGGAAATTGGAACGGTGAGTGAGGTGATTAAATTTGCAGGTGACAGTAAACTGTTCAGAGTTGTTAAAACACTTGCAGATTGTGAAAAATTGCAGGCAGACCTTAGGAAATTGGAAGACTGGGTGTCCAAGTGGCAGATGAAATTTAATATGGACAAATGCAAAGTGATGCACATTGGGAATAATAACCCAAATAACAGTTACCAGATGCTAGGGTCCACCTTGGAGGTTAGCGCCCAATAAAAAGATCTGGGTGTCATTGTAGACAATATGATGAAACCTTCTGCCCAATGTGTGACGGTGGCCAAAAAAAACAAGATTCTAGGAATTATTAAAAAAGGGATGGTTAATAAGAGCAGTGCGGGCCATTCAGCGTGGCTCCCGCGCTAAAAATTGTTATTGCAGTTTGATAGAAGAGGGCCTCAGAATGTTATTAATGCCTCTGTGTCGCTCCATATTGCGATCTCACCAGGAGTATTGTGCTCAGTTCTGGTCTCCTTATCTCAAGAAAGATATAGCGGCATTAGAAGAGGTTCAAAGAAGAGCAACCAAGATGATAAAGGGGATGGAACTCCTCTCATATGAGGAAAGACTAAAAAGATTAGGGCTCTTCAGCTTGGAAAAGAGACAGCTTAGGGGAGATATGATTCAAGTCTACAAAATCCTGAGTGGAGTAGAATGGATACAAGTGGATCGATTTTTCACTGTGTCAAAAATGACAAAGACTAGGGGGACACTTGATTTAATCTGAGGTTTGCACCTGGCCTTGGCGAGGGGGATTTTGCATCCTGGGAGTCTAAGGGTTTACTGTGTGCAGGCCAATTATGTGATGTGGCTCTGGGGAGAGTGAGACCCTTTTCTGAACTTCAGGCTAAGTTTGGCCTGACATCTAAGGATTTTTTCTCTTATTTACAGGTTACACATTATCTACAGGCTTCAGGGCTTTTATGGGACTTGCTTCAGAGAAATTTATAGTCCTTCCTTACAGAAAAGGGCTGTCTTGGCTATATATAAATGTTTGAATAAGAGGGAGAATTTGGTGTTACCTTATATGAAAGCTTGGGAGAGGGATTGGAGTCATGCAATATCACTAGAAAACTGGGAAACAACATGGCAGTATCATCTTTGGAGATTGGAGCTTTGATTGCAGAGAATTGGTACAAGGTACTCATGCATCGTTCTTATACTCCAATATTTTTAGCAAAGATGGGGCATGGTAGAGAGGGATTTTGCAGGAGAGGGGGTGGGGAGTGGGGACCTATCTATATGTGGTGGGAATATGTACAGGTACAAGGATTTTGGGACACTCTTTTTGGGGAAATATCTAGGATATTGGGTAAGGAAGTGCCTACTTCATGGTGCCATGTGCTATTGTCTTGGTATGAGCTCGATTTGGAACAGGGAGAATCCAGCTTTTGTATATTGGCTCTCACAGCTGCACGTATTGTGACTGCAGCTCATTGGAACCAAACTGTGTCACCGAATTGGCAGATGGTGGTACAGAAATTACAACAGTGGCAACAAATGTATCAATTGACTGCCCTCCAACATGGGGAGCGGCATTGCTATGACAGTATCTGGAGGAGCTTTCTCTTGCAGACTTAGACTTTGCACTTTGGGGGGATGGAGGGGGAGTGGAGGGCTTACCTGTTATGCTTTTTGAATGTTCCCTCAGCATCAGGGGATGGGTGGAACAAATCTGAGATATAGTGTAGGGCAGGGGTAGGGAACTCTGGTCCTTGAGAGCCGTATTCCAGTCAGGTTTTCAGGATTTCCCCAATGAATATGCATGAGATCTATTTGCATGCACTGCTTTCATTTGCATATTCATTGGGGAAATCCTGAAAACCCGAGTAGAATACAGCTCTCGAGGACCGGAGTTCCCTACCCCTGGTGTAGGGGGTATAACAATTAATAACTGTGTCTGTGTTTATAACTTTCAGCTTGGTTATGGGCAGGATTGTTTCTGAAATGCTGCATTGTATATATCTCAATAAAAAGCTTTTCAATTAAAAGAAAAGAAAATCTACCTAATCCTCTGCTACAGTCTAACCTACCCCATTAGCTGCTTTCTTATATAACCTCTTAAGTCTCATTCCTTGAAACACTGTTCAATTTACATTTCTCTGTTTCAGTGAGTCCTACCTATAATATAGCTCTACCAGGCGCATACAGTGCTGTACAATACACACAAGAGACTGTCCCTGCTTGCAAGAGCTTAAACTTCCCCCTCCCCATTCGTGGTTTTGGTAATCGCAATTTCACATATTCGTGATTTTTGGGGGAGGGGGAAAAAAGAAAAAAACAAAACCATCGTTAAGTCTTCCCCCGGCATCCCGGCCTTACCTGGTGGTCTAGCGGGCTTTCGGGGCAGGAGCGATCTTCCTACGCTCCTGCCCCATGCAGATTGCCATTAGGAAATAGCTGTAGGGAGTTCCCGTCGTAGTCTCGAGAGACTACGGGAACTCACAGCAGCCATTTCCTAATGGCGATCTGCATGGGGCAGGAGCGTAGGAAGATCGCTCCTGCCCCGAAAGCCCGCTAGACCACCAGGTAAGGCCGGGAAGGCGGGAGGGAGGTGGGGGTGGGTCAGAGCCGGATATTCACAGTTTTTCGCCATTCGCAGTCCGGCTCTGCCCCTATCCCCCACGAATCCGGAGGGAGAAGTCAGTCTAATTATGACAGACACACATGACAAAAAGGGGAGGAATCTATACATGTTGCTCATGTGGAGAGTAAGAAGGAGGCTGATGAGGTGGAAGGGATAGTTAATTAATATGTGGTAGGACTTAAATGCAGCCTCAAAAAGTGGGTTTTCAGCCTGGACTTGAAAACCACCAGAGACAGAGCCTAACATACCGAGTCAGGCAGGTTGTTCCAGGCATGCAGGACAGCAAAGTAGAAGGGACCGAGATAGGAGTTGGCAGTAGAGAAGGGTAACGACGAGAGACTTATCAGATGAGCGGAGTTCCCAGGGCGGAGCATAAGGGGGTTAATACGAGAGGAGAAGATTTGGTTATGAAGTATAAAATAAAACAATGTTCACTGTGGGGATATAATTTTGAGAGGCAAGTTGCAAGGTTTTGAATCTTTTTCTTTTTTTTTAAGATAAATCAAGGAAATGAGAAAATAAAAAAGGAACATTCTCTCCTTTTATGTTCAAATCTTTTTATTAGTATGAATACTAAACAACAAACAACAAAGACAGCAATGTCAAAGAAAGAGCTTCCAACAAGGAACATTCTCTCCTTTTAATCCAAATCTAATGCACATTTTAAAGTTGCATGATGACTGGAGACAGGGATCGTGCCTTATTTATAAATATTTGCCTGGGCTTTCAATAGAGTGGGCAACTGCAGCAGCTGGGTGATTGCACCACTCGTCCATTTGGTTTTACTTTAAATTGTCAGGCTATACAGCCCTAAAACAAAAGATGGCGCTTGAAGATTACGTTTCTGGAAAATAAGCACAGGAGTAAGCTAGGACTGGAGAGAAGCAACTTTTACCAAAAATAGTGATGGTGACTGTATAGTGCAGAAATTATTATGTCTTAGTTTAAAGCAACACTAGGAAAGGATAGATATAGGAAAATTTCTTGCTAATCTTAAGTCCCTGCTTAAAGTGAATTTTGAGCTTTATAGTACATTATCAAACCAAATGGGAATAAAGAAGAGCCAGATGCTGGCTTTTATAGTCCATTCATAAGACAGAGGATATATAAGGGATCTCAAAGTCCCTCCTTGAGGGCCGCAATCCAGTCGGGTTTTCAGGATTTCCCCAGTGAATATGCATTGAAAGCAATGCATACACATAGATCTCATGCATATTCATTGGGGAAATCCTGAAAACCCGACTGGATTCGGCCCTCAAGGAGGGACTTTGAGATCCCTGGGTTAGATGGAGCAGTAATTCAAACAAGTGTTGGGAATCCTAGGGCTCCTTTTACTAAGCTGTGATAGGGTTTTTAGCACGCGCTAAACCCACGCTACGTGGCTAGAACTAACGCCAGCTCAATGCTGGCATGAAGGTCTAGCACGCACGGCAGTTCAGTGTGCACTAAAACCGCTATCACAGCTTAGTAAAAGGAGCCCTTAGTGACCAATTACAGTATCTAACTTCTCTGAAGGAATGTGTTCATTATTATGATATTGTGCTTCTTTCTGAGAAACAAAATATAAATTCTAAGTATGATGCTTAGTTCCAGAAAATGGAATTTATTTTAATTTTAGTTGGAGATATGCTCACTTAATACCAAACTATTTGTGTCTGTGAGAAGGCCATCAGAGCTTCCCAAATTGTGTATCTCTGGGGAAAACTGGTTTTGCTGTGGAAATGCATTAAAAAAATAATTGTATGTTAGACTCTGTAAGAGCATAAGAATTGTCATACTGGGACAAACTGAAGGTCCATCAAGCCCAGGGGAGATCTGGGAAACTTCAGACCAGTAAGCTTGACGTCAGTGCAGGGCAAAATAGTGGAAATAATTATTTAAAAAAATAAAATTATAGAACACGTAGACAAACAGGATCAGCATGGGTTCTGCCAAGGGAGGTCTTGCCTCACCAATTTGCTTGACTTCTATGAAGGTGTGGATAAAGGTGACCCAGGTGATGTACTGGAGTGTATCTAGATTTTCAGAAATCTTTTGACAGGAAGAGTGGGAGTCCAACTAGCAGATGAAATTTTAATGTGAGCAAATGGAAAGTAAATACCCCCCTAAAACTCCTCCTTAACCCCCCACCCCCACCCCGTCCCCTAAAACTGGCCCTGGACAATGCAGACAGCCTCTGCTGTAGCGTTTCTGACTTTACCCTGTGCGGTTTTTTGCTATTTGTAACAGCTAGAATGAAAAGTTTCTCAAGACCGAGGAAGCAGTTCTTTCACTCTTGTGCTTATCTTAAAGTGAGAAAAACCATGCTATAAGTTCCAGGGTGGAACTACTACCCTGTGCTGTGAACAGCAAATATTAAGACTATGTTTTGGAGATGGAAGTTAAGAAAGAAATCAGCTGACTCAGCTGTTAGCACAGGGTGCCAAGTAGTGGGAAGAGGAAAAAATAAACCATTGATGCTGCTGACTCCTCAGATTCCCTGCAGAAATCAAGTCAAGCACTGGAGCAAGGTACAATAACGGGTCAGACACTCAAACACAAAAAAGCTTACCCTTGTGGTGATGTATTTTAGAATTTGCAACAAATACTATTATATACCATCTTAAACTTTATGATGAAAAATTTTTCAGTAAAGATTTATAATTGTCTCATAATGGAGAATCCATACTAGAGTTTATAAGACTACAGGACTAAGCCCTGGTATTGAGTGGTGCCTCCCTGACTAGAAGAGTACCTAGAATGGGCGTGGGTGGGACTGCACTCAGATTTTTACTGGTTTAGTCTGAAATATTTCTAAACTTTTTCTAAAGCACTCTATAATCTTTTAAATGCGTGTTTCAGCCTGCAAAGGATTTTTCAAGATTAAAAGATGATTACTTACGTAGTGCAGACATCTTTTTCCCCCAGCTAATATGCGTTCCATTTCCTTTGAGGTGCTCAATAACATTGATAATGGTTTAATTGCAATTGTGAACAATAGAGAAGAAAGAGAGCATGTCAGCATAAAAAAAAGTCTGACAATTACCATATTTTTATCCAGTTACTGGAATTAATCTCTAAGCCAAATTTATCAAGGGCTCTTTTACTAAAGTTTAATGCATTCCAACAGAATTAATATACCTTAAATTCTAAGATGCCCTTAGGTATATAATGGGCTTCTTAACGCATGCTAATGTCCATTAGTGCGTGCTAAGCTGTAGTAAAAGACACCCCCAAGTGACAGCCAAATAGAATTCACAAAGTCTTTTATGGGGATCTTATCATGTTAACTTGAACTTGTCCCTTCCAGATCAAGTGTTATGTTGTACAGTATTAATCAGGTTTTCTATTCCTCCTTTACCTATTCAGTTACCCAGGAACTTACAATGAATAGTTTGACAGGGACATTCAATAGAGTTACTAGTACAGGTAGTACAGCTATTAATACAGTTAGTAACAAATACATAGTTACAAGTTCAAGTAGCTCATCATTATATCTCAGGAGTTGCATTAGACAGTTTAGAAATGGGCTTTTGCAATTACCATTTCAGTTACTTCCGGGTCGGCTCCCTGTCTTGGTATAGAAATGTTTTTTTTTAAAGTTTTCTGAACCTGAGATAGTGGTTGCAAGATTGTAGTGTAAGTGGTAGTTGGTTCTAGCAGTTTGCTAATTGATATTCCCAGCATGCAACAATATAAAGTGGACAATATTTGGGGTGGAATATCTGTTGAAGGCATCCTCGAGTAGAATGGCCAACTCTGTTAGGTAGTTGGGGGCATTGCCTGTCAGGATCTTAAAGGCAGCGATGCCTAATATAAAAACTTGATCCTTGTGGTTAAGGGCAGCCAATGTAGTTTCATATAGTAAGGCTGTAGGTTAGAGAATGACAGGGTAACAAAATTTATCACCGTTCCCGTCCCTGTGGATAACCGCAGGAAACCATCCTGTGTCATTCCTTAGTGCAGGAGGGTCAGTGGCTATGCCCATTCATACTCAGATTCTTCCCTTTCTCCTTAAAGAATGACATGGGGATGATTTCCCGTGGTTATCCATGGGAACAGGAATGGTGATGAATTTTGTCATTGTGTCATTCTGTACTGTAGGTGTTCTGATTTCCATAGTCCATATATGAGTCTTACTGCTGCACTGTGAACTAGTTGTAGATGTGATAGCAATATTTTAAGAGCAAAGAACCTTGGGATGGTGAAGGGGTTATGGGGGTGGGAAGGGGGTGAGGGGGGTGAATATTGATCTGTTTCTGTTGGGTTCTTTTAGTCTCCACAAAAAACCCATATGGTAGACTCTCTTATCTTGAGTTCTGTTTCCAGTTGTGTTTGTTTTCAGAGAGTTGTATCTTTTATCTTGTATACAAATTTTTAATAAAGAAAACATATAATATTAAAAAAAGAGCAAAGAATTAGTGTTACATTACAGTAACTGGGCCTATATACAACAGGGAACCCAAAGCTATCATGGAGCTTAAGGAGATGCAGCCTGGTGATGGGTTTGTGGCCCCATCCAAATTTCTTCCCTGGGCCTCAGAATGTTTAACACTTACTCTTGCATTGCCCTATTCGCTGTGAAATCCAACTCTTTCCTCCGGACTAGAATCATCTGTGATTCAGTAAGCCATGCCCTTAGATTGTTCTAGTATGGCTGCTCCTAGAGTGGTAGTGTTCAGATAGGTGCCACTGAAAATGACCAGTTATCCCCCAAAAATCAATTGTAAGCGTCCAGGAGCTATTTCTGGCCAGTTAAATCACTTTGAATATAGACCCCAAAATGTTTCATTGTGATCCTGAATTTTAATATCTACCCAACCACTCTCAGGTTTACTGATTGGGAAAGAATTGTAATATTTGGATTGAATCTAAACATTGGGGGGCATGGTATTGGGGTAAAGCAACCTAGAAAGGGACCTGAGGGTTATGGTGGACCAAACAATGAAGCCGGGGGCACAATGCGCAGCGGCCTCAAAGAAGGTGAACAGAATGTTGGGCATCATCAAAAAAGAAATCACTACCAGAACCAAAGAAGTTATCCTGCCACTATATCGGGCGATGGTGCGCCCGCATCTGGAATACTGCGTTCAATACTGGTCGCCGTACCTTAAGAAAGATATGGCGACACTCGAGAGAGTCCGGAGAAGAGCAACAAAGATGATAAAGGGCATGGAAAACGTTCCATATGCTGAGAGGCTGGAAAAACTGGGGCTCTTTTCCCTGGAAAAACGGAGACTTAGAGGGGACATGATAGAAACTTACAAGATCATAAAGGGTAGAGAGAAGGTAGAGAGGGACAGATTCTTCAGACTGGTGGGGGAAACAAGAACAAGAGGGCACTCAAGAAAATTGAAGGGAGACAGATTCAGAACAAATGCTAGGAAGTTCTTCTTCACTCAGAGGGTGGTGGACACCTGGAACGCGCTTCCAGAGGAGGTGGTAGAGCAGAGTATGATTTTGGGTTTTAAAAAGGGGTTGGATAAGTTCCTGAAGGAAAAGGGGATTGAAGGGTATAGTTAGAGGGGTACTATACAGGACAACATGTCTTAAGTAAAGGATCACTTACAGGTCACTGTCCTAGGGGGCCGCCGCGGGAGCGGACTGCTGGGCGCGATGGACCTATGGTCTGTCTCGGCAGAGGCGATGCTTATGTTCTTATGTTCAGATTGACACTCTTCTCTTCTTTTAAAATGCAAGGGAGAAAACATTATCTGATATCCATGGTATTTTTAGTTTTAAGCATTCATTTGTAGGGATGTGTTTCTTGAAGGAATGTTATATCTGCTTGCTCTTTTTTGAAGATAGTTGAAGATTTTCCTTCTTTTAACAGGAACATTCAATTCATTGACATTCATGAAAATTATTACGTTTCTTAACTCAGGGCAAGAACAGTAAGTGAATTATCACATGCCCCGTTAATGCTATCATTTACATAGGTAGAAACTCCAAATAGTAATGACTGGACTCTCATTATATAAACAAGCCAGGATTCATTAAATATGCAAAATGGCAAATCTAAACTCTCTAATAAACAATTTCAAACTGGGCTTAGCCTTCGTGATGAACAGGATGGTTCGCGGCTCTCATAACACGAAGCCTCCGTTCTCTCACACTTCAGTATATAAACACCAATAGCATTTGCCAAATCAAGCAGTTTAACCACTGCATCAGCAGAAAACTGTTTTGCCACTGTAGTAAAATGTCCTAGCCAAAAGAAAGAGATAATGAAGGAGTTGTTTCTCTGTTGTAGCAGTGGAAATCTGATATACTGAAGTCATGAAACAAAAACAATTGAAGACATAGACTACAAATTATTTTAGGGCTCCTTTTACAAAGGTGCGCTAGCGTTTCTAGTGCGTGCATAAGATTAGCGCGCGCTAGCCGAAAAACTACTGCCTGCTTAAAAGGAGGCGGTAGCGGCTAGCGCGTGCGGCATTTTAGCGCGCGCTAAAACCGCTAGCACACCTTTGTAAAAGAAGCCTCTAATGACAGGTTACAGATCATTAACAGCAGATCAGCACTTTCAAGGTTGCGTTCTTTCAGTACCCAGCCGATATAGGAGATTTATTACTCTTTCCGCTCGTTAAACCTCTACTGCACCTTTGTAAAAGGACCCCAAAGTTTTATTTATTTATATATATTTATTTTTATTTTCTACACCGTTCTCCCAAGGGAGCTCAGAACGGTTTACTTGAAATTATTCAAGTACTCAAGCATTTTCCCTATCTGTCCTGGCAGGCTCACAATCTCTCTAATGTACCTGGGGCAAAGGGGGGATTAAGTGACTTGCCCAGGGTTACAAGGAGCAGCGTGGGTTTTTACGCAGATAAAATGTTAATTATCATTTATATGCAGGGGGGTTTTCAAAGAGGTCAAGGCAGATGACTTTAAAATATGCAATGTCACCTCAGTAACAACCATACAAAAATAGACACATATACCCCCCTCCCTTTCTACTAAACTACGATAGCATTTTTTTAGCGCAGGGAGCTGCGCTGAATGCCCCATGCTGCTCTCAACGCTTATAGGCTCCCTGCACTAAAATCTGTTACTGTGGTTTAGTAAAAGGGGGCCATAGTGCAAAATATAGACAGCAGATATAAATTCTCAAAACAGACACATTTGGATCACTAAATTGAAATTAAAATCTAAATTGATCACTAAATTGAAATTAAAATCTGTACTTTCTTTCTCCCCAAACCACCGCCAGGGCCGTCATCTGGGAACAAGCCCCCAAGCCGCCGCCGCCATCTGGGAACAGGCCCCCAAGCTGCTGTTGCTGCTGAGTTCTCCCTGCTCCCTGATGCCACAACAGGCCAGCAGTGACTGCAGAAGCGCCGGGCCCACCAGCCTTCCCCCCCAACATCAATTCTGACGTCAGAGAGGAAGTTCCGTGCCAGCCAGCCAGCGATTGGCTGGCCTGGAACTTCCTCTCCGACATCAGAATTGACGTCAAGTGTGGGGGGGGGAGAGGGAAGGCTGGTGTGCCCAGCACTTCTGCAATTGCTGCTGGCCTGTTATAGCATTGGAGAAGCAGGGAGAATGCAAAAGCAACATGAGTCGGCTCCGCGATTGACTCGCGTTGCCTTTGCGATCTACTAGTCAATCATGATCGACCTTTTGGCCACCCCTGTTATAAACTGTAGATGTGCTTCTACTGGGTGGGTGGCCCACCTGTGGGTAGTGTAATGGAAAATGATTGCTCATGTCAGTTCAATTTGCTGTACATGAAGAAAAATCTTTGCTCACATCAACTCATAACATAATCTAAGTTTATTTTTATATACCGCACAAATGCCTTTTGGTTCAAGGTGGTGTACAACAAGAATACATTAAAAAAAACAACCTAGTCCCCTGTTGGATTACTACTGGATTGTTACAAGTCTTTTCGTGTCAGGGGGCATCAGATGCTGCTGCAGAAGACTGCTGTGCTGGGTAAGAAAATCATTCTTGCTGTTTGGATGCTGGAGACCGCACCTGCTTTTTGGGCCTGGCGTAATCGTTTCCATGGGCTGATGATACCGGAGCAACGACATGCCCATCTCACCTTTAAATGTAAGCGGGGTTTTTTTTTTTGCAGATTTGGGATGCTTATATACAGTTTTTATCTCCTAGGGCTCGGAGCTTAGTTTTGAATTCATTTGAAATTGGAGACATTTTTTCTTTGCTTATTTTTTTTTTTTCTCGCTCTTGGGTATTCACCATGTTGTGTTTGTGGGTGGGGGAATGCAGAAGGTATGTATGAAGTGGTATGGTTGTGGATATGCTTGGTTCAATTCAACGGGGGGAGGCAGCATATAAGGGGGGGGTTGTTGGTTTTTCTTGTCTGGGGGGAGGGGTGTCTTCGCTCGTTGATTGTCGGAGAGTGTGCCTGCTGATTTCTTTATATTTGGGGGGTTGGTGTTAGGGGATCATTTAGGGGGGACATTTATTTCCTACTGGTTCTCGGGTTTGTGAGAATTGTTACTTGCTTGTGTCTGGTGCGGTACTCAGAGAGACCCCCCAGGAAAGAGACCTGGGAGTACTGGTCAACAAGTCGATGAAGCTGTCCGCGCAATGCGCTGCGGCTGCGAAAAGGGCGAACAGAATATTAGGAATGATTAAGAAGGGATCATGAGCAGATCGTAGAAGGTTATCATGCCGCTATACCGGTCCATGGTACGCCACCATCTGGAATAATGCATCCAGCACTGGTCACCATACATGAAGAAGGACATGGTACTACTCAAAAGGGTCCAGAGAAGAGCGACTAAAATGGTTAAGGGGCTGGAGGAGTTGCTGTACAGTGAGAGATTAGAGAAACTGGGCCTCTTCTCCCTTGAAAAGAGGAGACTGAGAGGAGACATGATCGAAACATTCAAGATAATGAAGGGAATAGACTTAGTAGATAGAGACAGGTTGTTCACCTTATCCAAGGTAGAGGGAACGAGAGGCCACTCTCTAAAGTTAAAAGGAGATAGATTCCGTACAAACGCAAGGAAGTTCTTCTTCACCCAGAGAGTGGTGGAAAGCTGGAACGCTCTTCTGGAGGTTGTTATAGGTGAAAACACCCTCCAGGGATTCAAGACAAAGTTAGACAAGTTCCTGCTGAACCAGAACGTACGCAGATAAAGCTAGTCTCAGTTGGGGCACTGGTATTTGACCTAAGGGCCGCCACGTGAGCGGTCTGCTGGACACGATGGACCACTGGTCTGACCTAGCAGCGGCAATTCTTATGTTCTTATGTCTGTTTCTACTCAATGTGTTTGATGGGGGGTCGTTGATCTTGTGGGTGGGGGGGAGGGATTTCTGTGGTGGGGGGTAGGGGAGGTGTTGCAGGGTGGGGGGTACCTTAAGCTTGAAAATTCTTGATGACTGCCTGTTTGCTGTATATTATTCTTTCCATGTTACATCTGTTTTGTGTTCTTGCGGAGTGGTTTTGGAATTGATTGGTTTTGTTTGGGTTTTGTCATCAATAAAAAAATGATTTGACCTAAAAAAAAACCTGTTAACAGAGACAGAATAAACCATACCAGGATACATAGACATTCCCTGTCTGTCCCAGACAGGATCACAATCTATGCCTAGTAGCCTAAAGGTGAATGGTAGGAACTATATGCATAAATATTAAAAACACAATAAATAAAGAAAAAAAAAATTGTTAGCATTAAGGACAGGATAAACCATACAAAGGCACATAGATATTTCATATCTGTCCCAGATGAGATCTCTTTTTTTTAAAAAATAATTCTTTATACATTTTCAAACTTACAATAAGTGTGATAATATGTCCAAACAAATTAACAATAAATATATCACTTAATAATCATCAATGGTACAAATGATATGCTCATATCTCCCACCCTTCCCACTCTTTCCTATCATATAATCAATACCTTATACAATATGTAACAATAAAATTACCCCCGCTCCCTCCCCTCACAATTGAACTTGTAAATTTAAGGGGAAAAAAGTCATCTAATCAGTACAATACTTTGTTAATGGCTCCCACACATCCCCGCTGTATTGCAATAAATCTCTCCATTTTATAAGCATGACATAAGGAATTCCACCAGAATTTATAATTTAATCTACTACAATTTTTCCAATTATACATAATTTGTTGAATGGCAACCCCAGTCATTATAAGTAATAATTTGTTATTTATTGTAGAAATCTGACTTTTTGCTTTCATTGCCATACCAAACAGCACAGTATCATATGATAATGCCACTGGGTTATCTAATAAACAGTTAATTTGGTCCCAAATTGATTTCCCAAAAGTCATAATAAATGGACAATAGAACAATAAATGATCTAAAGTCCCTGCTTCGAGATGACAGTGCCAACATTTATTAGACTTAGAGCTTTCCAATTTTTGTAACCGAACAGGGGTCCATAATGCTCTATGTAACAGAAAAAACCAAGTTTGTCTCATAGATGCCGACACTGTACATCTCATCCTCCAAGACCAAATTCGTAGCCATTGAGATGCAGTAATTTGATGCTTAATCTCAATGCTCCAAATGTCTCTCAGACCAGTGTTTGGTTTCTTTTTAATAAGTCCAATTAATAATTTATACCACTGGGCGGCCTGGTGACCCAAGAAGTCCGCCTGAAAGCATAAGAACTACATACTATATTGATTTTTAAGGTTTTTCCAGTCAGGGAACCCCACCTGAATGGCATGCTTCAGTTGCAACCATCTAAAACTTTCTGATCTATTAAGACCATATTTATGTTGCAACTGTGAAAATTCAAGCATTTTACTATTAGAAATAACATCATCTAATATTTGTATTCCTGCTATCATCCAATGCTTCCAGGCGAGCCTTTCTCCGCCAATTTGAATCTTTGAGTTCAGCCATATAGATTGATTTGTAGATTTGTGAATTGGAATAGTTGTTAAATTACTTACATAACACACTGTTTTCCATGTATCAGCCAATATTCTATTATCTTTATTGTAACTAGGCATTTTGATACTGAGCACATGGCAAAGGAGTAATGGAGACATGAGTTGCCATTCTAGCCACAACCAATCTGGGAGTTTTTCCATGAGCTCTGGGAGGACCCAATACATACCCTGGCGCAAAATATAGGCTTGATGATACCTATAAAAATTGGGAAAATTTACCCCTCCTTCTGAAATTGGTCTTTGTAAAGATACCAAGGCCACTCTAGGAGTTTTACCCAGCCAAATAAATTTTATAAGAATACTATTTAATTTTTTATAAAAGGACTCTTGAAAATAAACCGGCAACATACCCATCTGATAACAAACCACAGGCAAAATCATCATCTTGATAGTTTGTACTCTCCCCCACCATGAAAGATGTAAAGGATTCCATTGCTCACACATTTCTGTATCCCTTTGTAAAAACTATTTTTCATTTATTTTCATTGTTTCTTCCATCATATTTTTAATCCAAATGCCTAAATACTTTATTCCATCTTCCCTCCAAAGAAAGGGAAATGAATCAAACAAACCTTTTATACAATGGACATTGAGTAGAAGAATTTCTGATTTACTCCAATTTATCTTGTAACCTGAAAATTTTCCAAATTTCTCAATCATTTCAAGTAAGCAAGGAATGGATGTCTCAGGATTTCTCAAATAGAGCAATATATCATCCGCGTAAGCCGAGACCTTATATTCCCAATCTCTACGAAGAATACCCTGAATCTCCTCTGCCTGCTGAATAGCTAATAACAAGGGTTCCAATACAATATCAAAAAGCAAGGAGATAAGGGACAGCCTTGTCTAACCCCCCTCTGCAACCTAAAACCTTCTGAAAAATTATTATTAATATACAATTTAGCAACAGGGAAGCTATACAATGTTTGAACCATTTGTATAAATCCTGAACCAATACCAAACCACTCCAACACTTGATACATGAAGGTCCATTCAACACAATCAAAGGCCTTCTCTGCATCGAGGGATACAGAAAAAGCCGGATCATTTAAGTATTTTGACAAATTCAACATATGCAAGGCAAGCCTAGTGTTGTTAGAAGAATGTCTTTGAGCAACAAATCTTGTTTGGTGCATTCCAATAATAAAAGGGAGAGCTTTAGCCAAACATGTAGCCAAAGTTTTAGCTAAAGGTGAATGGTAGGAACTATATGCATAAATATTAAAAACACAATAAATAAAGAAAAAAAAATTTTAGCATTAAGGTCAGGATAAACCATACAAAGGCACATAGATATTTCTTATCTGTCCCAGATGAGATCTCAATCTATGCTTAGAAGCGTAAAAAAAGTGTATGATAGAAGAAAAAAACAGTAGAAAATCATTATAAAAGAAGAAAGAAAAATGGAATGGGAAGGAAAGAAGAATGTAATTTAAAAATAAAAAATTAAAATGAAGCAAGATAAAAGTTCAGTTCGGCTCAGTTCAGTGTAGGCCAGTCGACAACACCACATCTCCTCAGCGCGGCAATCTGGTCATAGAGAGAAGGCAAGCTATAGATGATCCCTCGGTGTCAATCCACCATTGGCCACCATCAGCAGAAGGAGTCGAGCTGACAGAGGAAAAGTCCCAGGGCCGCTCCCATCAATGTAGATCCTCCGGAATGCACCACAGCACCACCAGCGATCTTCTGACATCAGGTCCACCTGCTCCGCCAAAGCAGATCCCGCCCGACGAGCAGGGCAGGGCCAGACGTCAAGGCAAACAGCACAAATGAACGGAGACTCCCCACCGCCCCACCAATCTCTCACCGCCCCCACCTCTCCCACTGAACAGGGCCACAGCGCATCAACCAGGTAGACAGGCGACGATTCGAGGGAGGAAGAAGGCCAGAAGCAGATCTCACCCCAGCACAAAGGGAACGGCCCGAAATGAAGCCGCACATCTGAGGAGCAGCCCAACCTTTCCTCTCTGTTTTTTCCCTTCCCCTAGTACCTCCCTTTAATTTTATTTTTTTGATGTAATTTCAATTCTTCCCCTCCCTAAGCATCTCTCATATATTTTTGTCAATGTCTTTTGTCATAGTCTTGTTCTCATTCCACCACATTTTAATTGTACTTTTATTCCTTAAATTTTTAGCATTGTAAACCGACCAGATACATGTTGATGGTTGGTATGTCAAACAATAAATAAACTTAGAAACTTGGCAACCTGTAAAAGATTTTAATATGCCTTTGGTGCCCAATATAATAGGAAATACTTACTGAACGATAGTTTTTGGGATTATAGATAAATTAGATATAACAAAATAAAAAATAGATACTTCTCTATGTTTGGAGTCAGGGTTGGAGTCAGGGGTAGAGCTAGGGAGCAGAGTTTGGCCAAAGAGGCTTCTACTGCCCCTGGATTTCAGTAGGTGGAATCAGGGACTACCAGTACTGCACTGTTCTGTAAATTGATAACCGGAAGTGATTACCTTGACTGCTATGATCGGATTGTTGGCAACCTTTCTAAAGACAGTCGGATATAATAACTAATTTACAAATAACATTTTAAAAAGTACAGACTTCAAATTAAAGCACTTAAGGCTTTAAATATTAGCTGAAATTGTATACAAAACAGCATTTCTAGTAGTGTCTTTGTATAAGAATAGGATGGATATTAAATGCTGTAAAAATGGTTTTATAAACAAAAAAAAATTTTTTTACAACAAAATACAAGGAGGTGCTGAAAGGTTCTCAACCCAACCAACTTCCTAAATTCTGAGTGTTATTTTGCCACTGTAGCTGAAAAGACTTTTATTTTATTTTACAAAGTGCCAATTTGCAGAATCATAATGCTATGTTTGGACATTGTTTCAGATCGTTGATTAAACCATGTCAACGAAAAGTGCGGAACTCCGAGCTGTCATGAAGTTCCTGTTCCTGCAGAAGAAAACGCCAAAGGAAATCCATGAATGATGCGAATATAGTGTGACAAATGCCCATCATACTCCACAGTGAAGAAGTAGTGTGCAAACTTTCAGCGTGGAGATTTTGAGACCCAAGTTGCTGTTGGGCTGCCTCAAATGGTGTCAACTCCTGAAATTGTTGACCATGTCCATCACCTGATTTTGATAGATTCGCAAATATCAGCTAAAACAATTTCTGAGACTCTACAGATATCCAGAGAACATGTGGAGTGTATAATCTACGAGCAGCTGGGTATGTAGAGGTTGTTAGCCAAGTGAGTGCCCAAATGTTTGAATGCTGATGAGAAATGACGTTGAGTGGACACTTCAAAGTCGATTTTGCAGCGTTTTAAGTGAGATGATGCCAACTTTTTGGAACGACTAGTTAATGTTGATGAAACATGGTTACACCACTATGATCATGAGACAAACCAGTCTATGGCACTCAGGTTCTTCAAGGCCAAGGAAATTCAAGACCCAAAAGTCAGCAGGAAAGGTTGTGGCCACAGTGTTTTGGGATTAGAAAGATGTTGCAATGACTGACTATCTTTCAAGGGGCCAAATTAATGCAGAACACTACTGTAACTTGCTGTGCCCGGTTATAGGAGTCATTGAAAGAAAAAAAAGGAGAGGGAAGCTGTGGAAAGGACTAAGAGTTCTCTTTTTTGCAAGACAAAGCACCTGCTCACAAGGCTGGCAAAATGATGGATGTTTTGGTGCAGCTGGGGTTTCATCTGCCCCACTCACCAGGTCTTGCTCCTTCTGACTATTTTCTGTTTCCCAAACCTTAAAAAGAGTTTGAAAGGGTGACAATTTTCGAGTGATTCGGAGGTGATTGCAGCCCAGCAGTATTCCAGTGGCCAGAGAGAGTAGTTCTTGGAAGGGTTACAGAAACTTCAGACACCAGGTGTCAAGTGGGTTGAACTAAGGGGGTGAATATGTGGAATAACTTGCAAATTTCATGGCTCCACGTCATTCCCTTCTTGGTTGGGCTGAGAACTTTTCAGCACCCCCCCCCCCTCCTAAAATGTTTAGACCTTGAAAAAGAGCTGAAGAGACTCTGCAGTACTGTATAGTAAGTATCAACATATCAAGGACTGGCAGGCAGCAGTGTGACTCAGAAGAAGGGCAAAGGGCTGTTAAAAAGCTGCTAGGTTGCTGTTTTTGGTTGGTTGTTGTTTTTTTTTACCACCTATTCCCATGTATTTGGGCACTCTAGTTTCCTTCTTGAGAGAGAGAGAGAGAGAGAGAGAGAGACGAGGCGGAGTCTGTACTATCAGGGCAGAGCCGGATCCTGTTCACACAGACGGGAAGGGATAGAGGAGAGCAGGCAAGCAGCCTGCAGAAGTGCTGCTGGTGGCCTTGACGCTCTTCCGGCCCTGGTCGCATTCGCTCTCTCCTCCCCAGCTCGCACAAAAACAGCACCGAGACTGCAGAAGGGTGAGTGTCGGCTAGAGCTGGTGGCACCTTCTTTGGGGGGGGGGGTTTGCCTCTCTGCTTTTTATCGTCGTGTCGGGCCTTTTCATTCACTCCTTTGCCTCTGTGGCAGGAGGCGCTGATCCCTTCCAGACTGGCAAGGGGTCGTGTCCCCGGGTCTTTGCTCCAGCAGCCTTGCCCTCTGCCATGCATTCAGAGCCAGGAAACTCTACCCTGGCAGGGGAACTAAGGTAAAGGAAAATATTACCCTCTCTGAACTTTAGTCAAAGGAGACTGGTATTCTACTTGTGTGTGTATATATATATATTTAAAAAAAAAAAAAAAAGGATGTAGTTTGTTTTCTCTTAATCCATTTTGCATGTGGAGAAAGACCTCGGAGGGCATTTGCAACTTCTCAAAGCATACTTTCCCATAGCCATGGCCTTGTTCTGGCAGCTGGATCCATACTTTAAAAAGATAACTTTTTTTTTTAGATAAAAGTACAAAAACCATTGCTATTTTAGAGTTCATTTCTGGCGATAGGAAAGCGTGTTCTCAGAATAGCTGTCTGTCATAAGATGAGCCAGTATTTGGTGTATTACAGCTGGAATGTTTCCGATATAGAAATCCAATGGCGATTCCTACCAGCAAAGGCTTTGGTTTCTTTCTGTTTCGGGTCACCTTCCTTAATAGTATCTTTATGTGAATTTTTTTGTTGTTTTTATTCAAGTGATTAATTCTCTTTGTAGACTATGTAGGACGGTGGGGGGGGGGGGAACCTTTCAGATGGTGCAAGTACAGGCAAAATTACTGTTCGTGGATTATGCGGATCTTGAGTGTGGGGGTTCATCTATCCTCTTAATTTTCTTTAAAGGTTTTAGCTAACACGATAACAGCTGTTAACTATTTGCATACCTTTCAGTTTTATTTTTTCACTTCAATTTACCTTTCACCTACATGTTCCCATTGTAAATTATTACTAGAAATGCTGAGTCAACCTGGAATTTTTTTCCAACCGCATTTTGAGTGAAAAGGTGTGGTAGCTGTGTTAGTCCTCTGTTTGAGATAATCCAGTACAATACAGTGTCTTACAAACTGCAATTTTCTGTAAGGAATCTATGCACAATAAGATTTAGATCAAGTTCTTGAGGTTACTGTGTTAGAAGGAGGGTTGGTTTTAGAAGGAAGGAGTGAAAGATAAGAATGAGACTATAGACTACTAGAGAGAAGAGCTATGTCTTTAGTTTCTTCTGGAATTCAAGGTAAGTTTCAAGTTTAAGTTTCAAGTTTATTCATGGCTTGATATACTGACCATCACATGTGGTGTCAGGTCAAAAGCGCGCCGGGACAAAGGCGCACGCAGACAATTGAGCGCAGCGCAGAGGTGCGCGCCGCAGAAAATTACAGTATTTACGGCTCCGACAGGGGTGTGTGGGGGGGAACCCCCCCACTTTACTTAATAGAGATTGCGCCGCATTGTGGGGGCGGTGTGGGGGGTTGTAACCCCCCACATTTTACTGAAAACTTCACTTTTTCCCTGTTTTTAGGGAAAAAGTTAAAGTTTACAGTAAAATGTGGAGGGTTACAACCCTCCATAACGCCGGCGCGATCTCTATTAAGTAAACTGGGGGGGAGCTCCCCAACAAAACCCCCTGTCGGAGCCCCTAAAAACTGTAATTTTCTTCGGCGCGCGCCTCCATCTTGCGCTTAGTTGTCGGCACGCGCCTTTGTCTTTCGCGGGGTTGTCTATGAACCATCACATGTATCTGAGCGGTTTACAATATTAAAAATTAGAAAGGTCTAATATAATTTTTATTTAGGTGGGGTAAAATAAAAAGAGGGTAAATCTAAAGCTATGACGAATTAGGACTGATTAGAAACGAGAGGTTTTGGGGAAAATTTTAATTACAATGATAAAAATAAAAGAAGGGTAGGGGGATGGGGAGTAACGAGAGGTAAACAGGGATGTCGCTTCTTAAAAGCTTCCCCCACACACACATACTTATTGATAGGCATCTTTAAAGAGAAATGTTTTGAGATTTGTTTTAAATTTACTTAAGGAATTTCCATTGCGAAGATAAGATGGCATTGCATTCCAGAGCGAGGGAGCAACTACTGAGAAAATGGAATTTCTAGTATAGTATAGATCAGTGGTCTCAAACTCGCGGCCTGGGGGCCACATGCGACCCGCCAGGTACTATTTTGAGGCCCTCGGTATGTTTATCATAATCACAAAAGTAAAATAAAACAGTTTCTTGATCATATGTCTCTTTAGCTATAAATGACAATATTATTATTAAGACTTAGCCAAAAGGAAAGATTTATAAACTATAAAGAGTTTTACATCATGCAAAATTGTCATTTCTTTAATAAGACATTAACTATTTTTTTCTGAGGCCCTCCAAGTATCTACAAATCCAAAATGTAGCCCTGCAAAGGGTTTGAGTTTGAGACCACTGGTATAGATCCTAGATTGAAGGTACTGTCAATAGGTTTTGATTCGTAGATCTAAGGACCCTAGGAGGGGTATGTGGAATGAGACATTTATCTAGAAAGACAAGGGAGGTGAGAGGTCTTGATTTTAAAAGTTAGAAGGAGAATTTTATATGTAGTTCGGTGAGAGACTGGTAACCAGTAGAACTCTCGAAAAAGTGGGGTAACATGATCATATTTTTTGGCCTTAAAAATGAATTTGATTGCGGTATTTTGGATCAGTTGTAATCTACGGATTTCTTTTTGAGTTATGCCATGGTAAAGGTAGGTGTAGGGTTGTCTTAGATATGTTGGCATTTGTTCCACATGAGAGATCCTTGGTACTCAAAACAAAAGGAATAAAGATAATTGGTTGTCAACATTTGTCTATTTCTGATCTGAGAAACAAGGGTTGCCTTCGAAAGCTAATCAAACAATGCACTTTAGGCCCCCTTTAACAAAGCTGCGCAGCCAAGTGCCGCGCAGCAAATGCTCCGATGCCCATTCAATTTCCATGGGCGTCGGAGCTTTTAACGCGCTGGTCCATGGTGCTGGCTTTTGTAAAAGAGGGGGTAAGTTAGTCCAATAAAAAAGCTATTACCTTTTATTCCATTTGCTTTATTTCTTTAAATTCTATACATTATTTTAAACCAAATATACTAAGCATTCTAAAGGCCTTGAGT
Source organism: Geotrypetes seraphini (assembly GCF_902459505.1). Classification (NCBI taxonomy): domain Eukaryota; kingdom Metazoa; phylum Chordata; class Amphibia; order Gymnophiona; family Dermophiidae; genus Geotrypetes; species Geotrypetes seraphini. Next base: position 442,933,744 of record NC_047084.1, on the reverse strand, counting down.
TCCGCTTTCTAAAGCCTCTGCTCCAGTATCTTTGCATCTTTTATAAAGATTTCAACAGGCAGTCAGTGTTCCAGCTTTAAGCTTTGGTAAAAGAAGAATGGATATTTAACTAATACGAAGCATACAATGTGATTACCAAGATACTGGTGATTAAAAATACCGTCACCTGAGCCATGGGCCAAGCACTCTAAAAATGGGGTGTGCTTTTTTTGGTGACCAGTAACCCAGTGCGTCTTAAACTTTATCCAATATGACCCTATTTTAACAGATACAAATCAACATGATCCCAGATGATAAAAATAAAATTCTCAAGTAGAAAAGTAGTAACTATAGTTGCAGCAGTCAATGGTGTGGACTCACAGACCCCAATATCCTACCCGGAAGGGGCCTGTGAATGTTCACTGTCTCACTGGCCTTATGTTGACTGCCACTACACAAACCTTTCCCTCTGGGCATCCACTGGGACCTAAGTCCAAAAATATATGTAATGCATGAGTAGAGTGAAAAGTGCTGAAATTAGTACATAAGTCCTACATTAGAGAATGACACGGGGACAAATTTTTCCCTGTCCCCACGGGAGCTCATTTTCCCGTCCGCCCTCTCCAGCTTGTTCCCTGTCCCTGCCCCATTCTTGCAAGCTCCGTCCTCATCTGCACAAGCCTCAAACACTTTAAAATCATAAGTGTTCAAGGCTTGTGCGGTTAAGGCAGAGCTTACAGGAACGGGGCCTGCAGGGACAGTGACAAAACTCATGGGGTCGGGACGGGGAAATTGAGTTCTTGTGGGGAGGGGGACAAATTTGTTCCTGTGTCATTCTCTACTCTACATGTCTAACTTAAGGTTGCCCGCTTCCCTCTTGAATTTTTTTAAATTTTATATAATAACATTTAACATGGCATTTTCCACAGCCTGGGCCCTTTGTATAGAGCCCTCATTAATTGTAAGGTTGCAGTGCCCCCCCCCCCCCCAGCAGCAGGAGAGGTGCCTACTTCCTTTCACCACCAATCTCAAGTAGCGCCTACATGATATTCCCTCCTCCTTACCTTGTTTACGATGGCTGGCCGGAGGGATGCCTACCCCTCCACGATGCATCCTGGGATGTGCCTTAGGCGTCTGGGCCATTCAGTCATAGGCCTCTCCCTGGGGGTGTTGCCTGGCAGCGGGAGAGAGTGGGCATCTCTCTTGCTGCCAGGGGGGGTGGCAGGAGGGAGTGAGCATCTCTCCCGCTGCCAGGGTTGTTGTGGGGTGCATTGCTTGGCGGCAGGAGGGAGTGGGCATTTCTCCTGCTGCCGGGGGGGGCTGCTTGACAGCAGCAAAATTTACAGGTCATAGCTGTCAAGCCTTACTTTCCTGTTAGTGCCTAAGTCAATCAGCGCTCAGGCACGGATCAGAAAGGAAGACAACGATAGCTCAGACTTGTCGGCAAATTTTGGCCGCAAATGTGGCACAATGAGGTTAGGGAAATCACTCAGCAATTATAGCGAATCGCTCGGAGTGCTTATTTTAATATTAACGACCTCGTTTGTACTACGTTTGCATGGCAGTATCGGAGACTTCTAGAAAACTCGGAAAACACCACGGTAATCCGTTTTAATAATACGCCGCTAAATTACAGGCACGCTAAATTGGCCTGAACCGCTTTAGTGAGCACATTAAAGGCAGATTGTAGTTTTGAGAATCTGCCCCTTAGTTTGTACCCAGCTCAAATAGAGGATTACGGTAAGTGATTTGTCCAGAATCACCAGGAGCTGCAGTGAGAATTAAACCCAGTTCTCGGGCCACTGCACTAACATTAGGCTACTCCTCCACTACTACTAAGATGTTTGGAGGAGACAGGAGATGCTGCAATGTGATTAATTTTAATTGCAATTAATGCATTAATTGCAGAGTTAACTGCAAATGAACTTGTAGCCCTAATTAATTGTACTGGTACTCTCAGGACATCAGCCCCCATATTTAGTTTCCCCAATTAGGGAAGAGAATGAGAGAAGCCCTCTCACTGAGTTGTCCTAAGCATGGGCGTACATTGGTACCACACAGTAGAGCTCTTCTACTTCTACCACCAACTTGAGGAGGAACATCTTGAAATTTTAAGTGCACCATCAACTGAAGCAGTCACCCTGTGCCCCTGGTCTTGTGATTGTGCTGTATTCCTGATTCACTGCCTGGAACCAGATAATCCATATTAGAGCTTCCAGTTCCATGGTCTGTGCACTAACTACATCAGAGCTTTGAGTCAAACACAAAGTATCATAAAACTCAAGGCTCCTGCGTATTTTCCATTAGGGTTTTATGTGGGCTGCCAGCAAAAAGTAGCATTTCTCCTGGGAGTAAATGCTTGGCCAGGCTACTCCACTCCACTATATGGATACTGTATATTCACAATATGGCCAGTTTCCAAAAGCTAATTACCCTGCTAAATGAGCCATTTGAAAATTTACTTGCCATCCCTGTGGGCAAAAGTGCATGTTCATGGATTTTTGAGATTGTGTGGTCGCCAAGACCTACAGTATTGTTTTGTTTTGAGTGTGTGCCCCCGGAAGTTTCCGCCCTATGCAGACACCTGGTTTACCTAATGATGAAAGTGGCCTTGCCCTCTTTCCAGATTCCTAGGCCAATAGGTTTGGTGTGTATCTGCCACAATTATGTAAGCAATAATTTCTAAATCCAAAATCCACTGTACTCCAGTACAGTTCTGATGTCTTTGTGTAGCTTACAGTGAGGCATTGTCTTGCAGTTTCGAGTCAGCCCTGTTGCCTGTACTTGCTTTGCCCCCCTCCTCCCCCCCAACCCAATTTGCTGTAGTCTACACATCCACAACAGCCTTCTTTCCCCACCCCCTCCCTCCCATGCCTGCAATGTAACCGAGTGGCCATTCCAGCCAGACTGCTTGTCACACTTGTGTGACACACAGATAACAGAACCTGTATACTTATTGAGATGAAACAGAAGCTTTGCTAATTAGTTTGCGGTTTACTTGCAGCCAGTATTACACTCTGTAGCATACGGTTCTTACTACTTGTACTTACAGCAGCTGAGAACCTTTTGCCTAACTTATGGATTTTGACAGATGTTTTACTTTTTCATTGAGTTATTGACTGATGTGGAACAGTGACAAGAATGCCATATTCAAGGAGATATGGTAGTTTTAGGGGTACCAATTTGTTTGATCTTTTGAGTGTAAAGGGTAAGAAGGAATAACTAGACAAGCTAGATGAGGTTTTATCTGCTCTTATCTACTACTAGTGTTTAAGCCCGTTACATTAACAGGTCCTAGAATAGATGTGTAGACTTTTAGCACAATGGGGCGCTGAGGTGTTTCTTTCTGTCTGTCTTTCTTTCTCCCTGCCCCCTTTCTTTCTTTCTGTTTGTCTCTCTCCCTGGCCCCCTGTCTGTCTGTCTGTCTTTCTTTCTGTTTCTTCTCCCTTCCTTTTACCTCCCATGTCCAGCAGTACCCTTTCCCTGTTCCCCCTGTCCAGCAGTAGCCCTTCTCCCTTCCTTTTACCTCCCCCCTGTCTAGTAGTACCCTTTCCCTGTTCCCCCTGTCCAGCAGTAACCCCTCTCCCTTCCTTTTACCTACACATATTCAGGCTCCCATTTCCCCTTTTACCTTACCTATTTCTACCTTTTTCTCCCCATCTAGCATCATTCCATCTTCTCTCTCTCTCTCTGCTATCCCATCCAGCATGCTGCTGTCTCTGTCTTCCCCTCCATCAAGAATCACCCCATCTTTCTCTATATATTTCTTCCCTCATCCTTCACCAACTTATTTGTCAATCCCTTGTATCCCTTCCCCCTCATCCAACATCCAGCTCCCTTTGTCTCTGTTTCCCCTTTCCAACATCCAGTGTCATCCTTTTACAACATTTCAAGTTCAGTGACAGAGCAGCAGTAGTATCAGCTGTAAAAAGAAAGTCCACTTGCTGCAACTGGAAGTTCCCCTTTCCCCCTTCTCAGTTCCTTCAGCAGTACTGCTTCCAGCGATCATCTTTGCCGCTTCACTTGAGGCCGCTATCCCAGTGCAGCAGTAACTGCACCCTCTGCCTGGGTTTCTGCAGCGCCTGCATCCGGGTGCCCACACCACCCTCCACTTTCTCTCCCCCTATCACCCAGATCCCTGGGCCCTCTCCTCCCCCTCCCATTTCCAGGGTGCCTGCAGCACCCCCTTCTGTCCAGCTCTCCCCAACGCTCGCACCCTTTCAGCATACAGACGTCGGCATGTATCCGGGCTCCGTGCGCCCCCACCCTCCCTGCAGATCTACCCCGGTGCCGCTTAGTACCCCGACTACAGAGGCAACCACAGCCTGGACTTGGACCCCGCCTCGGTGTCCCCGGCCTGGCTCTCCCCCTATAGCGCTTCCCGGGAGGAGTGGGGTCACACGAACTATAGCGCGGGAGCGGCCGCTCTCAACCCGTCCTCCGGGCCCACCCTGGGTTACAGCCCGGTAGCCAAGTACCTGACCCTTTACCTGCTCTTCCTGGTCTGCCCCGAATAAAGAGAGAGAGAAAGCAAAGGGAGTATTATTGATTCTGTCCTAAATGAAATTGTAGTTCTTTTCTAATATCTACTGTGTAGATTATAAAACTGCTTTGCTCTGCATATGTACCGCAATTAAATCCCGTATAGAAAGTTCAAGTAAATAATTTGCCTAATACTCTCAGCCCCCTCCACGGCCCATGTGCCTGTGTCACTGCAGTTGAGGTTTAGAGCAGATAGATATCAGTCCTACCCAGTACCTGAAGCCTAAAGGGAGGCCAAAGGGGTTCCTGGGTATTTAAAGTGGCTCTACACAGTAGCAGCATATCTACGATTTAGCTGGTGGGGATACCCAACAAACGCCAGCTAAACACGGAAACCTCTCCTAACGCCTACCTTTAAAGGGCCGATCTTCACCAGCAGCAAGACACTGCAATCAAAAAAGCCTACTGAGGATCGCGGCTGGCTGTAGCAAACCTCACAGGCGCTATGCACCTTGGTAGCACGTTCCCTCTGATGCGATCCGGTGCGTCAGAGGGAACATGCTACTGAGGTGCAGAGCGGCCAGCGAGGTTCGCTACAGCCAGCCGCGATCCTCAGTAGGCTTTTGTAGACAGAAGAGCCCTTCGGTGGACTGGATGAGGACTGCCGCTCGATGCCTGGAGGAGCTGGAGAGCATGGAGGTCCGTGCTAGCTGTCAGTAGCGCGCATGCGCACTCCTGCGGACACAGACCTACAGATCATGGAAGCACGCAGTTCAGAGTGTGCACGCGCGGCTAGGGTTTTATTATATAGGATGAAATGTCTTCAAATCTGTCATATATATGTAATTGGTTAAAACTAGAACCATATAAAATTGTAAAGTCATAATGAAACGGCTTAAAATAATAAACATGTATGAAGATATTTATAGAAAGACAGAAAGATCAATGTCTGCATTCAAACTTTGTGGAACCAGGAAGGAAAGAAATCAAAGTAAAAAATAAATCTTTATTCCTCTTTGAGTAGAGCTGATTCTATATCGCCACCTCTTCTTCCCTGTTTGACTGGTTTTAAAACAAGAAATTTTAAATCTTTAATGGTGTGATCCATTTGATGCTAATGTTCTACCAATGGTGCTGATGGCACATTTCTGCTAGAGACTGTCGTCACTTAGGACTCCTTTTACTAAGCTGCGCTAGCGGTTTTAGCGCATGCTACAATGCTGCACGCGCTAGACGCTAACGCCTCCATTGAGATGGCTTTAGTTTGTCCGCGTAGCGCGGGGGTTAGCACACGCTAATCTGAAGCACACGCTAAAAACGCTACCGCCCGTAATTTAAAAATCTATAGTTATGCAGGCGATATTACCATTGTAGTCCCCATCTGCTCCAGCCTCGCAGCATCTCTTAATAAAATTCAAGATATTTTACACATTGTCGACAATTAGATGAGAGAATTCAAACTCAAAAACTTAACAGACAAAACTAAGGGGTTTTTTTTTTTTGCATCCCCTTCTAACTGTTCTGAAGAAAATTTAACATTAAATGGGGTATCTTACCCCATTAATTCTGAAATTAGAATCCTAGGTGTTTACCTGGATAGGAATCTCTCCATGAAAGCCTTTACTAATGTGTTGGTTAAAAAATGTGGGTTTTTTTTTTTTTCATTCTGTGGAAACTGCGTGAAATGAAATCTTTCTTTTGCTCAATCTCATTAGGGTTACTGGTACAATCATTAGTGCTTAGGACTCTGGATTATTGTAATTCTGTACATCTTGCAGGTCTCCACAATAATTTTCACAGATTACGTATAATCCAGAATGCGGCAGTGCGTCTGATCTTCAATTTAAAGAAATCAGACCACGTTACACCATGCTATAGAGAGCTACATTGGCTTCCAGTCGAGGCCAGAATATTGTTTACGTTCGGGATTATTTGTTATAAAGTTTTGCTTGACCAGGCATATTACATTAGAGATTTCTATTCCGCCATTGCCTTGCGGTTCAAGGCGGATTACAAAAGAGTTACAAAAAACGTATTACAAGAGGAGATATCTGGTAATTTCTAGAGGAGATAAAGAGTAGATGAGGTTGCTTTGGGGAATCGGGAAGGTATTGGGAAGTGGTATTTGGAAGTGGGAAGGAGCTAGCGGTATTAAGTCATTTGCAGGAATTTCTTGAAAAGTAGAGTCTTTATTTCTTTTCTGAATGTTTTGTAGTCTGGGGTCATAATCAGTAGCTTGGAGATTTGGTTGTCAAGTTTTGCTGCTTGTGTGGCTAGGAGGCCATCATATAGTTTTTTATCCCAGGACAAGCAGGCAGCATATTCTTTACGCATGGGTGACGTCACCGACGGAGCCCTCGGTACGGACCTTTTTAACTAGAAGTTTCTAGTTGGCCGCACCGTGCGTGCGCGAGTGCCTTCCCGCCCGACGGAGGAGTGCGTGGTCCCCAGTTTCTTTGTTTCCGCGGAGCGAAGAAGACGTGTATTTTTCAACTCCGTTGAAATTCTCTTTTTGCCTTCCCGCTCGCGTTAGTTTTTCGTTTTATTCACCTTCGGGTGCTTTTTTCTTTCTGTTTAAAAAAAAAAAAAAAACTTTTCTTTTTTTGCTTTATTTTTTCATCCTGCCCCGGCGGGGCCTGTTGTCACGATCCAGGCCTCGGGGTTCGATTTTGCGGAGGCCGTCTTCCCATTCATGCCCCCGCAGCCCGGTTTTAAGAAGTGCCAGCGGTGTGCACGCCCGATCTCCCTCACTGACCCACACAATTGGTGCTTGCAGTGCTTGGGACCAGAGCATCGGGCGGACTCCTGCACCCGCTGTGCCACTCTTAAGAAACGCACTTTGAAAAATCGTCAAATCCAACAAAATCTGCTTTTCGGCACCGGCCCGACTATGGATTCGACCTCTTCAACTGCGGCACCGTCGAAATCGGCACCGACCACTTCGACGCCGCCTGAAACGACTTCGGCACCCCCGGCGCCAGGTAAGCCGGCTAAGAAGCCTTCCACCCTTGAGCGCCCTCCCACCTCGGTGGCGACACCAGTCCTTTCGGCTCCACACCGCCCCAAAAAACGCTCCGCTCCGATATCGGTGAGTGCCTCGTCATCGGCCTCCTCATCGCCGGAGCGTAGAGCGGCACCCATGGAACCAAAGAAGAAAAAAGTGGTTCCGGTGCCCCCCCTGGATGACCGCATTGCGGCCATCCTCCAGGATAAGTTGCAGGAACAACTCCAACAGCAACTTCAGCAGCTCTTACCATCTATCTTGGCACCGCTGCTTTCGGTACCAGACCGGCCCGAGCCCCGCACCGTCCAACCGGTATCCACTCCATTGGTACCTCTGGACTCCTCCATGCCTATTCTCTCGGCGCCACATCTCCATACCCATGCCGAGACTATCGCCTTGACGACGACCGATCCTCCTCGGGACCGAGCAGGGCACCGGTCTTCCCGCGACCCTGACCGGCACCGTTCTTCCCGGGACCGAGACAGACACAGGTCTTCATCCCCCGGTAACGTCTCGGTACGCTCAGGCAAGTCTTTGTCTAAAACTCACCATACCGAGCCTTCCACTCCGGTCTCTCGACACGCACACACCGATGTCAGAGACCCGGACCTATGGGAAGAATCCCCTCCCGGTACCGAGGAGGATGCATCGTCGTCGGACGAAGAGCCTTCGGCCCCCGATACCACATCTAAACCTGAACAATCTTCCTTCTCTAAATTCCTCAGGGAGTTGTCGGGGGCCTTATCTTTGCCTCTGGAATCTGACTCTAAGAAGTCACAGGCTTTCCTGGAGGCATTGGATTTCGATCAACCTCCCAAAGAGTTCCTAAAGTTGCCCATGCATGATATCCTGCGGGAAACTTTTTATAAAAATTGGGAGAACCCGCTGACTGTCCCTGGGGCCCCCCGTAAACTGGACAGCCTCTATAGGGTTATACCAATCCCAGGATTTGATAAACCCCAACTGCCTCATGAGTCTCTCCTGGTGGAGTCCACTTTAAAAAAGACTCAGGGCTCTAGTGTTTATGCCTCCACCCCTCCTGGCAGAGAGGGCAAAACAATGGACAAGTTTGGCAAGCGACTCTATCAGAATGCCATGCTTGCCAACAGAGCTAACAACTACTCATTCCATTTTTCATTCTACCTGAAACATCTGGTCATGCAACTCTCCGCCATGCAGAAGTAACTGCCAGAACACAAAGTCCCTCTTTTTCAACAGCAGATCTCCAGCCTGCTCCAACTAAGAAAATTCATGGTGCGCTCTATCTATGACTCTTTTGAGCTCACCTCCCGTGCATCTGCCATCGCTGTGGCTATGCGCCGCCTGGCCTGGCTTAGGGTCTCTGATTTAGATGTCAACCATCAAGACCGACTTGCCAACGCCCCATGTCTTGGGGATGAGTTATTCGGAGAGTCCCTGGATACCACCACGCAGAAACTCTCAGCCCATGAGACCAGATGGGACACTCTCATAAAGCCTAAGAAAAAGGCTCCACCTGCTCGCCCTTACAGACCACAGACCTCATATCAGCGCAGGTTTTCTGCTAGGCCGCTCAATCCACCTTCACAGCAACCTAGGCGAGCACGCCAGCACCAGCACAACCAGGCTCGTACCAGTCAAATCAACCTGCCAAGCCTCTTCCTCCTGCCAAACCATCTCAGCCCTTTTGACTCCTCTCTCCAGGGCTTAGCCAGTCATCCACCCTCATTGCCTCTTCCACAGCCAATCGGAAGCAGGCTCCACATTTTCCTCAGCCGTTGGGAGGTCATCACATCGGACCAGTGGGTCCTCAACATCATCCGCCACGGCTACTCTCTCAACTTTCAGACTCTTCCACCAGACAATCCTCCCGTAGAGTCTGCTTCTCATTCAGCTCAAACCCCCCTCCTCCTGAGGGAGGTCCAATCCCTCCTTCTTCTCAATGCCATCGAAGAAGTGCCTCCGGAACAAAGAGGCCGGGGATTCTACTCCCGTTACTTCCTAGTTCCAAAGAAGACAGGAGACCTCCGTCCCATTCTCGATCTCAGGGACCTCAACAAGTGTCTCGTCAAGGAGAAATTCAGAATGCTCTCCCTGGCCACGCTTTACCCTCTTCTCTCTCAACACGACTGGCTATGTTCCCTGGACCTCAAAGAGGCCTACACTCACATTCCAATCCATCCAACTTCACGTCGCTACCTGCGATTCCAGGTGCACCATCGCCATTATCAGTACAAAGTGCTGCCTTTTGGCCTCGCTTCCTCACCCAGGGTGTTCACCAAATGCCTCATTGTGGTGGCGGCCTTCCTCAGGTCTCACAACCTCCAGGTGTTCCCCTACTTGGACGATTGGTTAGTGAAAGCACCTACGTCTCCACTTGTGCTACAAGCCACTCATCATACCATCTCTCTCCTCCATCTTCTGGGGTTCGAGATCAACTACCCCAAGTTGCATCTGCTTCCCACACAGCGCCTTCAGTTCATTGGAGCAGTTCTCGACACCACACTGATGAGGGCGTTCCTCCCCTCCGATCGTCAACGGACTCTGCTCCACCTTTGTCGTCAGGTGCTCCTTCATCACTCCATTTCTGCCAGACAGATGATGGTCCTCCTGGGCCACATGGCCTCGACGGTGCATGTGCTTCCCCTGGCACGACTCCACCTCAGGACACCCCAATGGACTCTAGCCAACCAATGGTCACAGACCTCGAATCTTCTTTCTCATCCCATCTCTGTAACATCGTCTCTTCAGCGATCTCTACAATGGTGGTTGAACTCCTCAAATCTTTCCAGGGGTCTTCTCTTTCACCTGCCCCCTCATTCCATGATCATAACCACGGATGCCTCCCCTTATGCATGGGGAGCCCACCTAGGAGTTCTACGCACCCAAGGTCTTTGGACCCCACAGGAGCGTCGACATCACATCAATTTCCTCGAACTGAGAGCTATGTTCTACGCTCTCAAGGCCTTCCAGCACCTTCTCTGCCCTCAGGTTCTTCTTCTATGCACAGACAACCAAGTCGCCATGTACTACATAAACAAACAGGGCGGGACCGGGTCTCGCCTCCTTTGTCAGGAGGCTCTCCGCATTTGGACCTGGGCCATGGCCCGCAGTCTCTTCCTCAAGGCTGTCTATATCCAGGGCAAACAGAACTCCCTGGCCGACAATCTCAGCCGCATCCTTCAACCTCACGAGTGGACTTTGGACCCTCCCACGCTCCACTCCATCTTTGCTCGCTGGGGCACTCCGCAGGTGGACCTCTTTGCAGCTCCTCACAACTATCAGCTGCCCCAGTTCTTCTCCAGACTCTTCTCTCCTCACCGTCTGGCCCCGGATGCATTCCTGCTCGACTGGACGGATCGGTTCCTCTATGCCTTTCCTCCGCTACCTCTGATGTTGCGGACTTTATCCAAACTCCGCAGGGACAGGGCCACCATGATTCTCATCGCTCCTCGGTGGCCTCGCCAACACTGGTTTCCTCTCCTGCTTCAGCTCAGCGTCAGGGATCCCATCCCTCTTCCTGTGTTTCCTACTCTACTTACGCAACAGCGTCAGTCTCTACTGCATCCCAATCTGTCTTCGCTCCACCTGACAGCTTGGTTTCTCTCGGGCTGACCTCTCCAGGAAATCTGTCTCAGCCTGTCCGTCTCATTTTGGACGCCTCCAGGAAACCGGCCACACTCCAATGTTACCATCAGAAGTGGACCAGGTTCTCCTCTTGGTGCCTCCGTCATCACCACAACCCCACCTCTTTAGCGGTGGAAACTGTTCTGGACTACTTGCTCTCCCTGTCCCACGCAGGCCTCAAGTCTACCTCTATCAGAGTCCATCTCAGTGCCATCACGGCATTTCATGAGCCTATCCTAAGGAAACCTCTCACGGCTCATCCTCTGGTTTCCCGCTTTATGAGGGGCCTCTTCAATATCAAACCACCTCTGAAGCCTCCTCCGGTCGTCTGGGACCTGAATGTGGTTTTATCAGCCCTCATGAAACCCCCTTTTGAGCCTCTTGCCTCAACTTCGCTCAAACTTCTGACATGGAAGGTGCTTTTCCTCATTGCCATCACCTCTGCCAGGAGGGTTAGTGAGCTGCATGCACTGGTCGCAGACCCACCGTTCACTGTTTTTCACCATGACAAGGTGGTTCTGCGTACCCATCCTAAGTTCCTTCCCAAGGTAGTCTCGGCTTTTCACCTCAACCAGTCTATTGTGTTGCCTGTTTTTTTCCCGAAACCTCATTCACATCCTGGGGAACAGGCATTGCACACTCTTGATTGCAAGCGTGCCCTGGCTTACTATCTGGATCGTACAAGGGCTCACCGCTTGTCCCCTCAGCTCTTCCTGACCTTCGACCCTAATCGTCTGGGTCGACCGGTCTCTAAACGGACGCTATCCAACTGGCTTGCAGCTTGCATCGCGTTCTGTTATGCTCGGGCCGGTCTGTCACTGGACGGTGCTGTCACTGCCCACAGGGTGAGAGCTATGGCCGCTTCTGTTGCTTTCCTCCGTTCCACACCCATTGAGGAAATCTGCAAGGCGGCCACCTGGTCCTCAGTTCACACATTCACTACTCACTACTGTCTGGATGCTTTCTCCAGACGGGATGGGCACTTCGGCCAATCTGTACTTCAGAATTTATTTTCCTAATGGCCAACCATCCCTCCTCCCTCTTTGTTAGCTTGGAGGTCACCCATGCGTAAAGAATATGCTGCCTGCTTGTCCTGGGATAAAGCACAGTTACTTACCGTAACAGGTGTTATCCAGGGACAGCAGGCAGATATTCTTACGTCCCACCCACCTCCCCGGGTTGGCTTCTTAGCTGGCTTATCCTAACTGGGGACCACGCACTCCTCCGTCGGGCGGGAAGGCACTCGCGCACGCGCGGTGCGGCCAACTAGAAACTTCTAGTTAAAAAGGTCCGTACCGAGGGCTCCGTCGGTGACGTCACCCATGCGTAAAGAATATCTGCCTGCTGTCCCTGGATAACACCTGTTACGGTAAGTAACTGTGCTTTCCGTTTGACTTCTTTGATTGGAGGGTGCGTGAAGGGAGTGTGCGTTTTCAATGTCTAGTTTATGTAGTTTGGATGAAACGGTTGTTTAGGTAGGTTGGGCTGTCGCCGTTTATGGTTTTAAATAGTAGGCAGTAGAATTTGAATAGTATTCTTGCCAGGATTCGAAGCCAGTATGAGTTGAGGTATGCCTCTGTGATGTGGTCGTATTTCCTCAATGAATAGATAAGTCTCAGTGCTGTGTTTTGGATTGTTTGTAGTTGTTTTATCATTGTTGCTGGGCAGGGGAGGTAGAGAATGTTGCAATAGTCTAAAAGACCTAGGATTAGGGATTGTACTAAGAGCCGGAATTGTGTTCTATCGAAGAATTTTCGAACTTGTCTTAAGTTTCTCATAACTGCGAATGATTTCTGTATTGTTTTATTGATTTGTGGTTGCATGGTGCAGCATCTATCTATCATCATTCCTAGTAGTTTTAGAGTGGGTTGAATGGGGTAATTGATTGAGTTAATTTCGATATTGGTTATGGTTGGAACTTTGTTATTTTCGAGGAGGATGAATTTTGTTTTGTCTGGGTTCAGCTTCAGTTTATGATCTTTCATCCATGTTACTACTGTTTCTAGTGTTTGGTGTAGTGTGTCTGTCATAGAGGGCTTGGGTTGATCAAAAGGTATGAGAATGGTGATGTCGTCTGCATAGCTATTTGAGGTTAGACCTAGTTTGTCCAGGCAGGCGCCAAGGGAGGCAGTATAGAGATTGAAGAGAGTAGGGGATAGTGGGGATCCTTGGGGTACGCTGCAGGGGTTGGACCAAGGTTCTGATTTTTCTTTGTTCGACTTTACTCTGTAGGTTCTGGATTTTAGGAATCCATCAAACCATGAGTATACCTTATCAGTGATATCTATTGTGTCCAAAATTTGCAGTAGGATGGTATGGTCTACCAGGTCAAATGCTGCGGTCAGATCCAGTTGTATGAGCAGCATTTTTTGCCTGTGCTGAGGTGTTGTCTAGCTGTGTCAACAAGGGAGCCTAGTAGTGTCTCTGTGCTGAAGTTGGTTCTGAAGCCGGATTGCGTAGGGTGGAGTATGTTGTGGTCTTCCAGATAGTTAGTTGGTGAGGAGTGTGGCTACTAGCCCTTTGTTAGTTTGACATAGAGAGGTATTGAGACAATGGGTCTGTAATTGGATGGTAGATCCGTTGCTCCTTTAGGGTCTTTTAGGATCGGTGTGACAATGATTTCGCTGAAGTCAATTGGGAAAAGGTCATCTGTGAGCATGGTTTGTATCCATTGTAGGAGAAGGGCACGGAATTTTGTGCTGGAGGTTTTTAAGAGATATGGTTGGCAGTGGTTGAGGTCACATGATGTGTGACTGTACTTTCTGTAGAATTTATTAAAGTCGGACCATTGTAAATTGGGGAAGTGGGACCAGGTTCTGTTTGCAACCATTGATTCTTTTTCTGTGGGGGGTATTGTGATTTCTTTTAAGTGGGTTGGGGTACCGTTGCGGGTAGCTCTGGCATTTGTAATTTTATTTTTGAAGTGTTCAGCTAAGAGGGTGGTTGAGGGGGGGATTGTTAGTGTTCAGGTAGGGTTTGGTGTCAGTTAGATCTTTTAGTATTTGAAATAGTTTTTTGGTGTCTTGAGTTTCTGTGCCTATTAAGTTGGTGTAGTGTGCTTTTCTCTTATCCTTTAGTTGTAGTTTCTATTGTTTGTTTAGCTTTTTCCAGGTGGTTTTTGTATGTTCTAGATTAGTTTTTCTCCATTTTCTTTCTAGTCGTCCTCATTGTTTTTTGAGTAGGAGTATTTCATTGTTAAACCATTGGTCTGATTGTCTGCTGGTTCTGGTTTTGTTTTGGGGCTAGTTCATCAAGGGTGCGAGTGCTCAGTTTGCACCATTGTGAAATGAAGTCTTTGGGATTGCATTCCTGTATTGTATCGTCTATTTTATTCCAGAATTTGATTGGCTTGATGTTTATGCATGAGGAGTAGGTTACTTTTTTGGATTTTGGTATGGTTTTGTTTTTGGTCCAGTTGATGTTGAAGGAGTATGTGTAGTGGTCTGACCAGAGGGATCGGGACCATATTCCATTAGATGTATGAATTTCTGATAGAGATGGTTGATGGGTCATGAAGGCTGCGATGTCAAGTTGGTGACCTTTCTCATCAGTGGTTTATGAGTCTAAAATCTGGAATGATAAGGCATCGAGAAATAAAAGAAAGTTATCTACTTGTTTGGATGATTGGTGTAGGTTTAGATCTCCTAGGATTAGGTTGTAGGTTGATGTTAGTGAGTTTCGGTATATGAAGTCTTCAAGTTCAGGCCTTACTGTGGTCCAGTTTCCGGGTGTTATGTAGCAGAGCATGCAGTTTAGTGAGCATGCAGTTTAGAGTTGGCAGGCTAGAAGGTCCATGTATGGGGTGGCTGTTTTTTCAAGTATATTTAGAGTTAGGGATTCTTTAATTAAGATTGTTAGTCCTCCTCCTCTTTTTTTTTCTCTGCAGACCACTGTTATTTTGTATCCCTGTGGGCAGACTTCAGCTATTTTGGGATCTGTGTCTGATGTTAGCCAGGAAGAGGCAGTCTAGGTTTTCGTTTTTTATCCAGTTTTTGATATGTTCTGTTGTGCCTACAGCTCTGATGTTTAAGTAGGCACATGTAAGTGTGGCGAGCTCTGTTTGAGGGTTGTGGGTCATTATTGGGTAGATGAGAAATCTAGGGTGAGGGTGAGGTTTGGTCCTGGGGTTTGTTGGTCTTCTTCCCCATGTTGGAGTGATAGAGTGTTGAATACAGTCTGGTGGTTTGAGCTTCTGTCTATTGAGATTCTCCTGGTTGGGTGGTGGAATTTGTTTGTATTTGAACTGGTGGGTGTTGGGAAAAGGTTGTTTGCTACTGCCTTCCAGTTGGTTAAGAGAGGGATTATCAGTAGGGTGATCTGGGTATGTGTTTGCAAGATTAGCTTCATTGTGGAAAGTTGGCAGGGTCAAAGTAAAAGTTAAAACAGGTAAAATTAAATAAATTCAAAATGCTCCCGCTGAGCCTTTCAACTGGCTCAATGTGGCAACGTTGGGGAGGGGCGGAGTGCACTCCCACGCCCGAGGAGTTCTCCAAGCTGCTCCCGGTCCAACGGTTGAGGAAGGTTGGTAGGGCCAAATTAAAGGTTAAGACAGGAAAAATTAAATTCAAAATGCTCCCGCTGAGCCCTCCAACTGGCTCAGCGTGGTGTACAGGCATCCAGTTTACACTCTTTACTCCAGATCGTCCATTACGAGTTACATCATTATTTGTGTTTTCTTCTGTACGTGGCTGTGTACATAAAGAGATTTCTGCAACGATTATGTGCTTGTCAAGCTGCCAGCTAGGATGCTGAGTTTCGTAAATTGTTTTCCCTTTCTTCATCATACATGAATTTCAGAAAATTACTGAATTCAATACTATTTGTTAGATACCTGGGAAATTAATTGCTGCTTTTAAGTCCTTGGAAGCATTGTAGATCATCGATGTTGTACAGTCTCTTCACTTTTGTAAACTGCCTAGAACTGTGAGGTTTTGTGATCTAGAAATGAAATGTTATGTTTATTTTGCATTGATGTTATTTTCCATTATGGTTTATCATGATAATATGAATGTCATTTATACTTATCCTTTATGTGTACATGGTTGTTTTACTTTTTCCATCCATTTGGTTTTATCTTTATAGTATGGTTGTCAACATTTTATTATGATTTATTGTGATAATGTTATGTTATTATTATTTATTATTAATTTATGTGTTTCATTTTTAGATAATACAGTATATGTACCCCTAAGGTAGGATTTTTAAACCGAAACACGGATTGTTTCGGGACCTTTTACATTAATACAAATTTATTTCATCATTAAGACTTACTGCATGCTAATTCCTGGTTAATGTGCACTGTTCCATCCCCACTTTTTCTTGTGTTTTCAGAGCAGAACAAAATTGTAGTTTGAGGAGTTTCCCCATACCCCTCCTTCACATGTGTTTTTGTATGGGGCTATTGCCTGCTTTGGTATAAACTGAAGGGGTCAGCAGAGCTCTCTAGTGAAGTAGGAGGGATTCAAAAACTGGAGTGGATTCCTTCTGCATGGCTTGTGAGCACTAGGATATTACTCGTCCATCCAGAATGACATGTCTATCTACTAGAAAAGATATTAGCAAAGTAAACACATAATCTTGTTAACATATCCTGAAAAAAATGGATTTTACCGTGCTGCCCCTCATCTTTAGGATTTTTTCCTCTCAATATAAGGTGTGAACTGTCTTTAAAGAATTTCTAAGTTTTGCTGAAAACCTGGCTTTTCAGCAAAGCATAAAATTGAGCCAACTTAAACTTGTCTGGTTTGAGATTTGTATTGCCTTTTTTCTCCATTTCTCCTAGACTCTTCTGACTCTTTCCTTATCTACTTCTATTTTAAGTTTCACAGAGTGCTGTCCTGTTATCATTGTAGCTCTTTTCAACTTTCCATTTTTATTTTATTGTAAATTGCTGAGATCTATTGTATATAGCCCAGGCAGTATAGCAGATTTTAAATAAATCATAAACTATTATCTGTGAAATAAGAAATTTAAGTATTATAATATTTGCATGACACAGAATTTAACTCTATTAGGAGTTGGAGTTGGTACATTTTCATTGACTGACTCCAGTAATCTAAACATTGCTTCCGACTCCACAGCCTCGCCATAACAAGCCTCAGCCATGAACAAGAATCTTTACAGGCCTGCTTGGGGCCTTTTTTTTGCTGAGTTTCGCTTTCTGATGTAACTTCTTGTTTAGCTGGACCTATGGAAGGTGGAGATTCTGTTTCTGCTGGACCCATGGGGGTGCTGGTTGTTGACTGACAAGCTCCAGAGCTGGAGCTGAAGGGAAGGGAGAGGGAGGTACTGGAGCACAGAGGGGCTTGGGCTGGAGCTGGAGGGAATGAAGAGAGGTGATGAACCCATATGGAGGGGGGCTGGAGGGAATGGCAGTTTTGTGATGGATGGGTGCTGGAAGAATGTCCTTGTGCTACATGCCACGCAGCATGTGAAGGGGAGGCAAAACATCGGGCTTAGCCTCCCCTTTGGTCTCTAGGGCTCAGGAATCTCTGAGGGACCTGTCTACTGAGCGACCTTAGACCCAGGACAATGGATGTTATCTGCAGCAGCCTTCCAGTCCATTGTTCTTTGGGGTCGGCCAACTTTTGATTTGATGGCTACAGTGACTGGTTCTTCAGTCAAAGATCCAAGCCTGGAAGTGAAGGTCTGGATGCCCTAGTCCAGCCATAGCCAAAGAACGAGCTCTTGTATGTGTTTCCTTCATAGCCCATGATAGGGCGAATACTCCACAGAATAGCAAACCACTCAGGGATAGTGGTCCTTGTAGCACTGGATTGGCCATGCAGGCCATGGGACACAGACTTAGTGCATCTTCAGAGGGACCAGGGTCTCAGACTACAGGTACAGCCCGATCTTCTAACTCAGGACCCAGTGGTCATTGAAGATCTGGATTGCTTTGGTCTTACGGCATGGCTCTTGAGCCTGCAATGCTGGAGTGCAAAGGATACTCAGAGGCAAATACTCTCCTCAGAGCTAAGAAATATACAACTGTCTCCACTTACACTAAGGGATCGGGAGACATTTCACCACTGGTGCACAAAAGAAAAAAAATGGAGCCATTTAGTGCTCTGATTGCATTGGTGCTAGCTTTCCTCCAAAGGCCTCACAGTGACATCACTCAGAGTCTAATTGGAGGACCTTTCGTGGTTCAGAGCCCGTGGATGCAAAGCTCTCCTGGCTTCTAATCCAAATATAGCCAGATTCCTAAAGGGGAAACTAGGCTCAGACCACTGGTAAGACAACCGTTTCCATCATTGAACCTTAACATGGTTTTACATGGCCTCAGTCAGGCTCCTTATGAGCCTATTCAAGAGATATGTTTGTTGGATCTTACTCTCAAAATCGTTTTCCTTGACACCATGTCAGCAAGACAAGTCTCAATTCTGCAGACCCTATCATGCAGGGAGCCCTTCCTCAAGATCACAGAGACTGGAGTTTCCTTGCACACAGTCCCATTCTTTTGCTGAGAGTTGTTTCGGCGTTTCATATCAATCAAGAGGTAAGATTGCCAATGTTTCAGACCACAGGGTCAAAGAAAAAGGACTGGATTTTGAGGAAGCTGGATGTGAGGAGAGTCCTCCTACGTTATCTGGAGGTCACCAATGAGTTCTGATTCTTGGACCATCTATTTGTGCTCACCAATCAGACTAGACGTGGTAGACTTGCGTCTAAGGCTACCATCTCAAAATGGATACAAATGGCCATCCCTTCAGCATATATTGCCTGTGGCAAGCAATCACAAGTCTCTCTGAAGGCACATTCCACAAGAAGTATGGCTTCATGGGCAGAAACTTGGGTGATTTTGCCCGGGAAGATTTGTAGGGTAGTGACCTGGTCCACTCTGTATACATTCTCCAAGTTCTACAGAGTTGATGTGGATCCTCAGTGTTATGAGCAGGCACAGAGGTCCTGTCCTGGGTTTCTGGGTCTGCTTTTGTACATCCCTATTAACCAGAATGACAAACCTTCTGCACTAGAAAAGAAACTAGGTTCTTAGCTTGCTAATATCTTTTCTAGTGTGTCAGTCTACAACCTTGCCGTGTCAGTTATTTACTCCATCTGTCGTGTCTCAGTCAGGAGGTTTGAGTCAAAATTGAGATTTTTGACGTCAGACCACAAGGGTATGAAGAATGATCTGTTGCTATACATTGGGAAAATGTTTGAGCTCCATAAATGTTTCTGATTGGTTATTTTGATGTTTCGATTGTTCAGTTTAAAATATTTAACATGTTTGTTATATTTTCAGAGCAGAACAGATCTGTAGTTCGGGGAGTCTCCCCATGCCCCTCCTTTTTATGAGTTCCTATATAGGTCTATCACCTGCTTTGGTACAAACTGAATGGGGCAGCAGAACCCTCTGGAGAAAGAGGAGGAGTTGAAATTGAATCCTTCTGCACAACTCAAGAGTGTGGAAAGAATATCCTATGATATACCTATCTGCTAGAAAAGATAGCAACAAGGTAAGAATAGTCTTGTTCAGTGTTCCCTCTAAGCGGGCGGGTGTTGTGAGCAAACTTTTTTCACTGTGAGCTAAAAATATCGGGCGCCAGCAAGTTATGAGCCAAATAAATATGTTGTCAAAGTTGCTGATACATGAGGACGAGGTATTCAAAGGAATTTTAGGCCTACACGCTAAATTAAATAACGTTAAATAATATTTTTAAGAACACAAAACAACGCATTAATTCTTGAAAGTACAAAATTCTTAATTTTTTTTTTTTTTTTTTTTTTACCAGAAAAACTCAAATTTATTTTAAAACAGTCTACAGAAATTGTAGGGATGAAATGATATCTTAATAAATGTTTTACAACAAATGTAGTTATGTCTGTTACATCCATATGTGTAAACTGTAAATTAAAAACAGTCCAGAAGACAATACGTTTGATGCTTTCAATTTCTAGACAATCTATCAATTCCAGCTTCTACACAAAAGTATAAATACATTAAAACAAAATATTGAAAACCATTTTATTGGGCACAAAGTTTGCCTTCAATGAGAAGAGTTCACTCAATATGTTGTAGAATAATTGTTGTGAAACTGGAATGGAATCAATTCTTCACTCATGTCAAAGCAGCTCCTGATTGAATAAGACCCGGCTTCTTGCAAGAAGAGGCGGTCGGAGCGTACGCGAGTCCGGCTGCCTCTCCTTGTTGGCGAGCTGAGCGGACCGTCGGGATCGACCCCCCGCACCCCCTAGGTACGCCTCTGCAAGTCTTGCCTTGCCCGGATTTGCCGCTCTCTTCCGGTGTTACTCCCCCCCCCACCCGACTCTCCTCTCGCCGCCCTGCCATCTGCCGTACGCCTCTTCCGATCGCCCTCCTCCCTGCTCGCACCCCCACCCCGACGTCCGATTCCTCCCCCAGCCTCCCCTTACCTTTGCGACGCGTTACATGGACTGCCAGCTCGCCTGCCTGCAAGCACGTGTGTGCGCTGTGACGAGAAACTTGTGCGCTGCGATGTAATATTTTGTGCGCCAGCGCACGCCAGCGCAGCTTAGCGGGAACACTGGTCTTGTTGCAACAAATACATTTCTTTGCTCTTGTATTTGCATTACAATGCTGATTTCCTCTGCTATATATTTGTACTTAATTTGTTAATGTAAAAAATGAACGAGGTAACCTGGATAATGTTGTAGTCTTGTGTATATTTGAGTGTTAAATCTAGTCTGGTTTTACTTGGCTTTCCGAATTTATCATGTAAGCAGAATTTTTTTTTCTGATCAGAGCAGTTCCCCTTTCTGTTCTATGATTTTTGGCAGCAATTTAGATGTTAAAGATGTATTCAGTATGTCCCATTTTAAACAAATAAATATGAACCTCACAGCTAAGTTAAGGTCAGTTTGGATTTTAGTATACACATTTGAGATGACTCAGATTTGATTCAATTGACATAAACCAAGGGCAGAGTGGAGGTGTTCCTGGTTGGAGATCTGCTTTGGTCTATTTTTTTTCTGCAGGCCCTGGGATTTGTAGTATTGCCTTTTCATAGATGGGGTTATACAAGTAGTTTGAGCACTCAGAGTCAGTTTCATGGTTTCTTGATGTTCTTCTTTTGATAGTGGACTTTGAAATTGAAAATATCTATGTGAAGCTTCTTTTTTTGAACCTTGCAGTTTCTACTTCCTTTGGTTTGTCAGTTCATTGGGAACCAACTTGTCAAAATTTGTGTCAGAAAATTAGAACTGTACTGAATAGCATATTTTACAATTTGACCGAATACAAATACCAACTTCGAATAATTGGCATTGAGCTTTAACATAACAAATAATAAAAGAAGCCATGTGAAATCAGAGATCAAGTGCTTATTTCAGGCCTGGATTATTTGTATTTGACTTTAGATCATTATTTGGCTGAAAACAAGTGGAGGGGCATAATTTAAAAAAAAAAAAAAGTCTAAGTCCCCTTTTGGCCTAAGGCCCTAAACGTTGAAAGCAGAAGCAGTGAAAATGTCCATTCTCAAAAAAAAGTCCAAAAGGAGGTTTTTTTAATATAATGGCCTGCCTCTACGTTCAGCTGTTTTAACTCCCAGACCACCATCAACCTAGCCCATGTGCCTAAGGCCATGCCCGCAGGAGGGGCCCAAGGCTACTGGGCCGATTCCGGTTGGCCCAGGCACCTCAGGCTCCACCTGTGGGCGGGGTTTGAGGCGCCTGGGCCAATCAGGCCCTAAGCCCCGCCATTCGACAGATGGCAGGCCTGCTAGCTGGACGGGCTTGGAACCTGTCTGTCCAACTTTTTTTCAGGTATGGGGGGTGTCGAGGGTGGGGGAGTGTCGATTGGGGTCGGCGAGGGGGTCGCGGGGTTAGCGGGTGGGGGGCCGATTGGGGGTTATGGGGGGCGATCGTGGGAGGGGGGGTGCATCGAGGGCAGGAGGGCCTGGGATCCCTCATGCCTGTATCTTAGTGGGGGTGAGGGTGGGGGATAGGGGGTTTCACTGGGGCAGGAGGGCTTGGGCTCCCTCCTGCCTGGATCGAGTCGGGGAGGTCGCTGGGGCAGGAGGGCTTGGGCTCCCTCCTGCCCGATCCGGTCGGGGGGGAGGGGTGGATCGCGGCAGGAGAGATGGCTCATCTCTCCTGCTGTGATAGCGATCGCCCACCCCCCGAACCGTGGCACTTCGGGATGAGGATTGCCGGCAGGGGAGATGTCCTGCCGCGATGCTCACCCCGAAGTGCCGTGGTTCAGGGGGTGGGCAATCACCATCGCGGCAGGAGAGATGAGCCATCTCTCCTGCCGCAATAGTTGCAGTAGGCAGATTGCTGGGGCCGCTGAGCTGCTACGATCAGCCCAGCGGCCCCTTTTTCGGCACTTATACCTGGTCTAAGTCAAAACGAATAAGTGCCGACTAGGCAACCTGCCTAAACTTTTGGTTATACCTGCTGTACGCCTATGTTTAGGTCGGCCCACCTCCTGCCCTTTCCCCTCCTCTAAAAACGCCTCTTTTCGCATTATGCATTTAGAAGCAAGGGAAAGGCCTAAGCTGGTTTTAGATATTGAAAACATTTTACATTGTATTAACATTAAAGGTTCCAAATTAGAACCCATTCCTCCTTTTTTTCTTAAACGATACTTCACATTATTTGGGCCATATATTCTTCAGATTATCCATACTTGCTTATCTACTGCTAATATCCCACCAGAATGGAAACATTCTATCATATCTCCAATCATAAAAGATCCAAAAAATAACCTTGATGATTGTTCTAACTACCGTCCAATAGCGAATCTACCTTTTCTATCCAAGCTAACTGAAAAAATCGTGTTCCAACAACTGTCTGATTTTGTAGAAAAAACGCATGTTCTGCATCCTAATCAAACTGGTTTCCGAATAAACCATTCTACAGAATACTCTTTACTTGGTCTCACTACAAGTATAAATTACTATCTTGACCAACATAAATCAGTTCTATTAATCTCTTTAGATCTTGCAGCAGCGTTTGACACTATCGATCATCATCTCTTATTGCAACGTCTTTTTTCTATAGGTGTAGCCGATCAAGCCCTTGAATGGTTTCGCTCTTATTTCCTTGACAGAGCCTCTACAGTACATTTCAATAACTCAGTTTCAAAATCCTATCATTCTAACTTTGGTATTCCACAAGGATCCATCTTATCACCTCTTTTATTTAATATCTATTTGGCTCCTCTCCTGACCCTATGTCAATCAATAGGGTTTACCGTTTACGCCTACGCCGATGATCTTCAATTATTGCACCCCATTGATCCCAATAGCCAAACTGAGATTCAGTCAATTAATCATAAATTAAGTAAAGTTCATGACTGGTTAAATACTAATAAGCTTTCTTTAAATATTTCAAAAACTAACACTCTCCTCTTCCCCGGGAAAGAGGGAGCACAATTAATTTCTCCAGTCACCATTGAAAATACTCCACTTCCACCAATTACAACTATTAAAATCTTAGGTGTCCTTATAGACAATAAGTTAACATTTCGACCACAAATTAGTGCATTGGTTAAAAATTGTTTTTATAAATTAAGGATGATTGGATCATTGGCCCCTCTACTTGATATTAGTTCTCTGAATGTTCTGATCCATGCACTTGTAATATCAAAAATGGACTATTGTAACTCATTATTAAAAGGGATCTATCATAAAGACTTAAAACGCTTGCAGCTTATCCAAAACACAGCCATTAAGATAATCTCGGGCGCAAAGAAATTTGATCATGTTACTCCTTTGCTTCAAAAAGCCCACTGGTTGCCTGTCCCACACAGGGTAACTTATAAAATCGCCCTTCTGACATTTAAAACTTTGCAGACCAATACACCAGCATTTATAGACAGACTTTTGATCCCATATGACCCTCCAAGAGCTTTAAGATCTATTTCTCAATACAATCTTAACATTCCATCTTTAAAAATAATCGGTACACGTCTTACCTCAACTTTTTCTGTGACAGCCCCTATGATCTGGAATACTCTTCCTTTACACTTAAAAATGGAAAAAAACTTTAAAAATTTTAAAAGCAATTTAAAGTGTTTTCTTTTTAAAGATGCTTTTAATTGATCCAGTGTATTTTAGAGATTATCCTATTCTTGTTTTTTACATTTATTTTCCCAGTCCCTTTTGTGTTTACCTTAAATGTTTCTCACATTTTCTATATCAATTGTATTTCTCCCCCTCTTCCTATTCGTGTCTAGAGGCCTTTCGGTCCGTATTTTCCTAGTATGTAATTGTTGTTAGTCTTGTAGTTTTTTATAGAAATGTATGTTTTAATTGTTAAATTTTTTTGTTTAAATGTTATTTAAAATCTTGTTCAACGCTTTGTAGTTTCGAAAAAGCGTTTAATCAAAAATCTGAATAAACAATAAACAATACGTCTAAAACCAGCTTTGGTTATGGGTACTTGGACGATCAGGCTTTTTGATCGTCCAAGTACCCATTTAGGCCACTTTTTAGACTTTTTTTTTTTTTGATTATGAGCCCCATAATGTATTCAGGGCTGAATTGAATTGAATACAAATATTTGGCACAAGTCTAGTTAGAATATCGACCAGTTTGTTTCTGGGGCCCAGAACATCATGTTTTGACATCTGTTTCTTTAAAAAAAACCTTCTGAATCCACCTTTAAGACCAGAGGGGTGACTGGAGCGGAAATCAGCCAATTAATTTTCCTCTGCAGAAAGAACAAGGAGCACGAGTATAGCATGTCAGGTGCAACCCTGGGTAAGAGCGAACAAGAAAAGGACCTGGGGGTACTGATAGATAGGACCCTGAAACCGTCAGCACAATGTGCGGCGGCGGCGGCAAAGAAAGCAAATAGAATGTTGGGCATGATAAAGAAGGAAATCACGAGTAGATTGGAGAGGGTCATAATGCCGCTTTATAGAGCAATGGTCAGACCACTCTTGGAATACTATGTCCAACACTGGTCTCCCTACCTAAAGAAGGATATAAAGCTGCTGGAGAGGCTGCAGAGGCAAGCAACGAAGCTGGTAAAAGGTATGGAGAACTTGAACTACAAAGAACGACTTAGAAAACTGGGACTGTTCTCCCTTGAGAACAGGAGACTGCGAGGGGATCTGATTGAGACTTTTAAAATAATAAAAGGAATCGACAAGATAGAGCAGAATAAAAAGTTATTTACGATGTCAAATGTGACTAGGACAAGAGGTCATGGACTGAAGCTGAGGGGGGACAAGCCCAGGACAAATGCCAGGAAGTTCTACTTCACACAGCGAGTGGTGGACGCCTGGAATGCTCTCCCGGTGGAGATTGCTGCAGAACCCATGTGGAGGACCGGGTATCGGCACAGGAGGACCACACGGTGGCTTTGGAGGCGGGTGCCCAGATCCTAGAGGAAAAATGCCATCAGTTGGAGGAAAAAGCTGAGGATCTTGAGAACCGGAGCCAACAAAATAATATCCGGCTTATCGGTCTAACGGAATCACTCACGGGAACTAACCTGCACACCCTGGTCTCCACTTGGTTACCTAAGGAGCTAGGGATGGATACAGGGGGCTCGCCTCTGCTGGTTGAGAGAGTGCACCGGATCGGGGTGCGCCGGGATGGAGATCGGAAGCCGCAGCCCGTCATTGCCCGCATTCTAAACTTTGCCGACAAGACCCAGCTTTTGCTCCACTACAAATCGAAGGGCAGCATCTCTTTTGAAGGCCAAAGGCTTCTCCTGTTCCAAGATTACTCTCCTAGGGCTTTGGAGCAGCGCCGAGCAATGGCCCCGTATTGCACACAGCTTCATCAAAAACAGATGTGTTTCGCTCTACAATACCCGGCAAAATTGAGAGTACACCATGACAATAAAGCGTTATATTTCACCACACCGGCGGAGATTTGTATATTCCTGGAGGGCCTGCCCGGATAACTATCCTACCTATGCGGTTCCTGAGATCCCCGACATTGACTGTTAGACCTGCATTGGGGACTGGACTTTGCTACTCGCTCCACAATGTTTGTCCCCTGCGGAGGGCTCAGCTCCATAGACTAATTGTGTTTCCTACTCTTCACTTTTTCTTTTCCCATTTCTTTCTCTCTTTTACCACCTTCTCGTTTCTGTGGTCGCTGGATGGAAGTGGACAGAGAGAGAGGAAAAGGTACTAGATGGAAGGGGTAGAGAAAGAGGGCACATGATGGAAGGAAGAGATAAATAAAAGGAGGGCACATGGTGGGGGAAAAGGATTGAGTTAGTGAAATACTGGAGGGGGCGGGAGAAAGAGGTGGCAAGCTGTAGGTAGACAGTAAAAAAGGAAATTGATGACAGGGTAGTAAGAACGTAATCTAGACAGATGCAGAAAATAAATTGAAAAGGAAAATGATGGGAAAAAGGGAAAATGATTCAGAGGAGAGGTGTGGGAGAGGGAAGGAGAGGAGAGTGATGCCAGACCAATGGAGGTGAAAGGAGAGATGGAAGGGGGAGGCATACAGTTTCTGGAAGGGGCATAGAAGGAGAGAAGATGCCATATAGGGGGAGAGAGACGGCAGACAGTGGATGGAAGGAAGAGAGTAACAAGAAGATGAGGACAGCAGAAACCAGAGAAGACAAAGGTAGAAAAAAAATTTTCTATTTATTTATTGCTTCAGGAGACATGTGTCACTGTTTCTGTGATGTTGCATTGTATGCAGAGTCCAGCTTCTTGCTGGTTCAATTTAACCTTTGTCTGTGTATTTCTATTTTATCCCCCCTTTTACAAAACTGTGAAGCGTTTTTTAGCACCAGCCGTGGTGGTAGCAGCTCTGATGCTCTGAATTCTATGAGCGTCAGAGCTGTTACCACCATGTCTAAAAACCACACTACAGTTTTGTAAAAGGGGGAGGGTTAGTTTATGATTACATATTCCATACTAGGCGAAGGTGTGTTTTGTGTGTTCGAAAGACATGGTTTTCTGTTAGAATTGACTGCAGGATTGATCTGTACTAGTCTGGCTTGTTTAGTTTTACAGTGGGTGTATTGATGTTGTACTGCTCACTGCAGTATGTATGATGTTGCCTTTTCCTAGGTATACTCTTGTGTGACGTTTGGATTGTTACTAAAAATCATGTTTTTCATACAGATGGGGGGTGTCAAAAAATGATGGTCCCCGGGTGTCACATATGCTAGGTACGCCACTGCCCATACCCCTCCTTCTCATGTGTTTCTATATAGGGCTATTGCTTGCTTTGGTACAAACTTAAGGGGGCAGCAGAGTCCTTTGAAAGAGGAGAAATTGAAAAGCTGGAATGGATTCCTTCTGCATGGCTTGCAAGCATGGAGAGAATGCCCTAGTGCTCAGTATCCAATATGCTCAAATGTAAGAATTTATCTCACATTCTTGCCGTGCTTCATTCAATCCAAAACTTCATACTGCCTCACTTCAAGCTTATTTTACTGGTCCTCAGCGGGCCACTAAGCACTCAAACTACTTTCACTGTGCTGGGCTTTATGCTCCCCCTCGTCATCGGATCCAGTGTAATAAATATTTCTAATATAAATTTAAATATTAGTCTTAAATATATAAATATGTACTAAAAGTACTTAGCTGTGAAAAAAGATGCTATTCAGCAGGGGTAGAGTCACCAACATGTTTTGCCCATGTAATTCAAAGGGCTTTCTCAAGGCTACCACTCCCTAAAGAAATAGAAAAGAAACCTAAGTCTTCAACCATAAATGCTAAATTGTAGTGCATATTAATACTCACAATGTCTTAGCAGTCTTAATCTCAGTAATAAAACCACTTCATTCCTATTCACCCACCTATTTATGCCATTCAAACCGACAGTTGCGTCTAAGAAGGAATGGCGGCCATACCTCCTCTCATCCATACATTTATACGCTCCGCCCCCGAGATGTTAATGTCCCACCGTTGCGGGACGCAAACGTCTGATCTCAAAGCGAGCGTCCAATAAATCTTAAACTCTCTGTATAATTATACGAGGAAGATGTTAATGAAGGATATACACCCAGGAAACAGCCCCCTATAACAGCGAAGCCCAATCCAGTTCATTATTTAGCCCATTAGGGATAACGGTATTTAAACGATAGATCCACCGTTGCTCCAGTACATTCAACCTCCTCTCCCAATCACCTTCAGGTTCCGCCTCTTCCGTATTATCAATCACTCCATTTAATATGCTCTATCCTATGACCCCTATCTAACCAGTGCTGGACTATTGGAGCTTGCAAAGCCTTAGTGGTTATTCGTGACTTATGTTCATTAAGGCGTATGTTAATCGCCCTTTTTGTTCATCCAACATACACCAAATTACAGGGGCAGATTATTATATATGGTGTTCAGTATGACATTCCTTATTTACTAGAAAAGATATTAGCAAGGTAAATACCTAATCTCTTTTAAAATCTGTTTCACTTGAACTAAAACGTAAGGCATGCTAATGAATTGAATGTATGACAAAATAGTGCACAGCCTCTTGTCTTTACATCTGGCTCTGGGAGGAGTAATTTTTTTTTGTTTATGAAGAAGCAGTAGTTGTACACTGTTGGGGGTCACCATTATGAATGTAGTATTGTGTGCAGCAGAGTGAAATCATGGACAGGAAGCAAAGTGAGGAGTGACAGCAGAAAGCCCCAGAGCACATTCCCACCACTCATCCAAGTTCTCTTAAACACCCACTTTTTTCTATAGTCAGTACAGTGGAAAACATGATACCAATTAAGTTGACTCAGCTACTTGCATGTCAGCTGATCTGTGTGTGTATTTGACATTTCATCTCTCATGTGTATTAACATCAAATGCATGCCGTGCTAAACCAATTACAAAATAGTAACTTAGCATTGTGTATTGTTCATTGTGAATATTATTGTTACAGAGATTGGGAGAGATTTGTAATACACTTCAGTGGCAGAACATGTGTTAAATAGGATAAGATTGTCAGTGGTTTCTGTAGGATTTTTTCTTTTGTTCTTAGGTAAATAAGTCTCCTTAAATTGAGGTTTGGATCCCTCTATTATTGTGGCCTAATAATTGTCTTTTTTTATTATTATTATTATTGTATGAATTGCCTAAATATGATACTGTTTTCTAATACGACTGTTTATCCCTTGGTAATTGCCATATAAACTGAAAATAAAGTTGTAAAGAACATCTTGCCAAAATGTACAAAATTTCTTTTTTTTTAATATTGTATTTGGAGATCACGTAATACTTTGAGCAGCTCAAAGGTGCAGCTTAGGTGCTCTGGGGGCCCCTGGCTTTTATTTATCTTTTTAATTGTTGAT
This sequence comes from Geotrypetes seraphini, assembly GCF_902459505.1. Taxonomy (NCBI): domain Eukaryota; kingdom Metazoa; phylum Chordata; class Amphibia; order Gymnophiona; family Dermophiidae; genus Geotrypetes; species Geotrypetes seraphini. The sequence continues at coordinate 442,904,481 of NC_047084.1, read as the reverse complement.
CTAGTTGTGTGTAACCTGCGCAGAACTTCTGCTTAGTATATGGACAAAGTTTGTTAGGAAGCCCAGAGATGGAAAACAACTAAATCAACTGAAAATAGATAAACCCGCTGTGAAGGTAAGCACACCAGCTGCTGTGCCCTTCTCTGCTTTCAATGAGAGCAGTTTACCGAGGCTGTGATGGGGGCAATGGAGCCATATCATAAGCAGTTTTCAGGGCAGATTTATAGTGCGGAGTCCTTGCTTGTGGAAACCACATGCTGCACTGGCGAGTTGGAGCAGCACATTCATTTCATAGAAGACTCAAACTGCAACCATACGCATGCATCCCTCAGTATATACACGAGCAGGGAAATTTGAACAATTTAAAGAAATTATTGAAGAAGTTCTTATTTTGTAAGGTGAAATATGGGCATTAAGACTTTATGACAACTGTAAGCGCTGGTTGCTATAGGTTTAGATTATTTGATTTGTCTCTATCGTATGTGAAGTTGGTTTAACTATGTATGTACCAGTTGGAACCCGCTTTGTCTTGTTTTTTTTTAGATTATCAAAACAGCTGCGTTAGCAAACTGTCGCTTTTTAACACGGGTTTTTGAGAATCCTGGCTGCTGAGTATCAAATCAGTGTTTCCACGTAGGGAAAAATTGCCCACAAACTTCTTTGAAATCAAAAGCACTTAGAAAATTATAGTAGGTTACCAAAAAAAGATTAGGTCAGGTTCATCTGTCGTGGCTTGTTCACCTGCCACTACCCTCGTAACTACTAGTGGCAGCTACATGCCCTCTGCTAGCAAGTAACAATTAAACATAGAAACATAATGGCAGATAAAGGCCAAATGGCCCGTCCAGTCTGCCCATTCAGTTCACACCTCTTAGTTCAGTCCATTTCCAAATAGGTGTATAGACAAAAACAGTTTGCTGCCTTAGGCTGTTCTATAGTTTCCAGTGTACGAATCAGCTTCCATCTGTTTGCCTCCCAAACAGGCCAAACTCTGCTCTGCTCCAGCCACCTCTTCTTATAGGGAAGTGGACTCCTCCTGAGAGCCCCACCTTTGTATTTGGTTGGAGAAGGTTAATTGCTTCCCTTCTCATTGGAGGAGTTAGAGAGCTTTCATTTCTCTTTCGCTAAACTTTATAGTTCAGAGTGCTGCTTCTTTCTACAGCTCCCTTCTAGGTTCTAGAACCAATTTTAGGATTTTGCTCCCAGCTATGACCATTAAAAATTCCCCTGTCTTTCTCTAGATGTTGGATTGCATACATACCCCATCGCAGGTGGCAAGGCTGAAAGTTCACCTAGATCGCCTAGTACATAAGTACCTGCCTTGAATAAGGGACATTTTTGCAACACTTTTTTACATTGCCAATTAGTTGCTTCTACAAACTTGTATTTTCATATCGTGTTTCATTCCTAGCATCTTTTTAAAAACATTCTGATTTTTCATTAAATTTTTGAGAACAAACAACTGTGCCATGTTTAAGAGTATTTGTGATAAGGGTCTTCTAGAAGATTGGTTTGTAATTTGAGAGAAATATTTGAAAAATTGAGACAACAGTATCATTCTTTATTCTTTTTTTTTTTTTTTTCAAAAGAACAGTTCTATAAATCTTTTCCTGAGCAAGCCATGCCAATAAGCACAAAAGTTTTTTTAAAAAATATAAATGAGTCAATTAGTACTACTGTGTTATTTTTTTCATTTGTTTCAGGAGGACTTGTAGGTCTTCAATCATGAGGAACCCTTTTACACATATAGCAGAGCCTCTGGACCTCAAGCAACCTGAAAAAAAGTTCTACAATCTGAATAAATTGGAAGATCCCAGATATGGTATGTTACCCTGGTCAAAGCAAAAACCACAGAGAAACCTCCACACACGCAATCAGAACCAACAGACAACAGTGATAACTTTTCCTACCAGCTCGACTTATCCTAGCTCAGGGGTGTCCAATGTCGGTCCTCGAGGGCCGCAATCCAGTCGGGTTTTCAGGATTTCCCCAATGAATATGCATGAGATCTATGTGCATGCACTGCTTTCAATGCATATTCATTGGGGAAATCCTGAAAACCCAACTGGACTGCGGCCCTCGAGGACCGACATTGGACACCCCTGCCCTAGCTAGAAAGGAGAGAATGTAAAATGCCAGTACTACGATATACACAGCCTAAGCAATGTCTGAAATCTAAGTTAAATGGGATGTAATTTTTCCTCTTAAGTGTGAATGATTACCCTACTCATGAAAATCTAAGGACTGTATTTACTAACTGACATCAACACAAGTAAATGCGACTTAATGTGTGTTATGTAAAGAAAGCCTTCTAATTTTCAAAAGGGTCTATTTGCTAACCTGTTTTTCAGACAAAAAGAATGTTACTTGAAAAACAGGTATTATTAGTTGACAGAGACAAAATTCAGCCAGGCAGCATCACATGACATCTCTCTTTGAGACAGTGTCTTAAAACAAAAATTCAAAGCAGCAAAATTTTTATCCCACTGGCTGTTCTACCAGATAATTACCAAGGAATTAAGGATTCTGAGTTAAGCTGGCTAAGAACATTCTTTTGGTGGCAAAAATCTAATATTATGGAGGATGATAGTGACAGAGGAATTGTTCCTTTAAAGAGAGTTGGCCCCAATTCATGTTGTAGTCTCACACACCGTGGAAAGCAGTGTTACCACTTACAATTAACATGAGTAAATGCACCCACCAAAAGTCCCAACACAAAAATGCTATCAAGAGGCAAGATTAACCCCACTCAGTTCTGGAATAAAATGTCTGAAATGCTAAACACCGCTTCAAAGAGCGTCCACACAATGCTGACTACCTGGAACAATGCAATTGAACACACAGGCCCCTCTTTGCTATCGCAACACAAGAACTGCAAAGAATTCCCCTTGGTTCACGAATACCTTGAAAGCGGAAAATCAATATTGCCCCAAACTTGAGAGGAAATGGCAAAAAAATAAGTCACCTGAACACAAAACTGCATGGAGGGTTGCAATCAACAAATATAAATACAACATTGCTGAAGCCAAAAAAAGCCCATTATGCTTATGAAATTGAAAAGGATGACTTCAATAATGAATCAAAAAACTATTTAACTTACTACACACCATGATTTCTTGGTTTATTTTCGAGTCAACCTTTTTTTGTGGTGGGGGGGAGAGTGTCAACTTGGTTTATATTCAAGTATATACGGTAAGGGACTCATAATCGAAAGAGAAAAACGTCCAAAAACCGGCCTAAGTCGGCACTTGGACGAACATTTCTCAAAAACGTCCAAGCGCCAAGAATAAAACCGGGTTTTGGATGTATTTAAAAATGACCTAGGCCTTCTTAGTGCCGCTCAATGTCCAAAGCTAAATGGGGCTTTTCGGGAGGCGTGTCGAGGGCGGGAGTTCGGCGGGACATGGGCCGGCTTAGACTTAGTCATACAGCATTTATAACCGAAAGTTTTACAACAGAGTCTAGACAGAACTTGGACGTTGTGACTTAGACCATGTAAAACATGGTCTAAGTCACAAAAACCCACCTAAACTCACCAGATAAGCACTGAAAACACATAACACAGACCTCCACACACTACCCCAGTGATCACCAACCCCCCACCCCCATTAAAATTTTATTCACAACTTTATATTTCAGCCTCCAGACCATCATCACCTGGCGCCTGGCATAGGAAAGCCTAGTCGTCCAGCCCAGAGGCAGCTTAAGTCATCTTGGGGGTGGGTTAGGGACCCATAGAGAGGAGGATCCATGCCCATAATCCCCTGTTATCCCAGGACAAGCAGGCAGCATATTCTTAACGTATGGGTGACGTCACCGACGGAGCCCCGGTACGGACACTTTTTACTAGAAAGTTCTAGTTGGCCGCACCGCGCATGCGCGAGTGCCTTCCCGCCCGACGGAGGAGTGCGTGGTCCCCAGTTTCTTTGTTTCCGCGGAGCGAAGAAGTCGCATGTGTTTCAACGGCTGTTGAAATCATTTAGTTTGCCTTCCCGCTCGCGTATTTTTTCGATTTGCTTCTTTTTTTCCCTTTGGATTCCTTCAATTTTCTTTTCAAAAAAAAAAAAAACTCGTCGAGTTTTCTTTATTTTTTCGAGCCGGCCCCGGCGGGGCCTGTTGTCACCATCCAGGCCTCCGGCTTTGATTTTGTGGAGGCCGTGTTCCCCTTCATGCCCCCTCAACCAGGCTTCAAGAAGTGCCAGCGGTGTGCACGCCCGATCTCTCTCACCGACCCGCACAATTGGTGCCTGCAGTGCTTGGGTCCAGAGCATCGGGCTGACACCTGCACCCACTGTGCTACGCTTAAAAAGCGCACTCTGAAAAATAGGCAGATCCAACAAAATATTTTGTTTGGTACCGGATCTGCCATGGAATCGGCTGCGACGTCGACGGCACCCCAAAAGTCGGCACCGACGACGTCGACTCCACCGGATCCCTTCTCGGGGTCGTTGGGCCCAGGTAAGCTGGCTAAGAAGCCTTCCACTTCCCTCGAGCGCCCTCCTGCCACGGTTGCGACACCGGCCCTCCTGGCACCGCACCGACCCCGCAAACGCTCCGCTCCGATCTCGGTGAGTGCCTCATCATCGGCCTCCTCATCGCCGGAGCGTAGAGCGGCACCTTTGGTACCGAAGAAGAAAAAAGCGGTACCGGTGCCTCCCCTGGATGACCGCATCGCGGCCATACTCCAAACACAGTTACAGGAGCAGCTGCAGCAACAACTCCAACAACTGTTGCCGGCGTTGCTGGCGCCGCACCTTCCGGTACAGGACCGGTCCAAGCCTCGCACTGTCCCATCGGTGTCGACCCCCTCGGTACCGATTAATACCTCTATGCCGGTGCTCTTGGCTGAAACACCTACAGCACATACCCGTGCTGCTGCCGACCCTGCCCGGTCCCGGGAACGACATCGGTCTTCCTCACTCGGTACCGTCTCGGTGCGCTCAGGCAAATCTCTCTCAAAGACCCGCCATGCTGAGCCCTCTACACCAATGTCCAAAAGTGCACACCCCGACGTTAGAGACCCAGACTTGTGGGAAGATTCCCCGCACGGTACCGAAGAGGACGCTTCGTCCACCGACGAAGAACCCTCCATGACCGACACCGTCTCCAAACCAGATCAATCCTCTTTCTCTAAATTCCTTAAGGAGATGTCAGCAGCTCTTTCCATCTCCTTAGAGTCTGACTCTAAAAAGTCTCAGGCTTTTCTTGATGCCCTAGACTTTGAACAACCTCCCAAGGAATTTCTAAAGTTGCCCATCCACGACATCTTACGGGAAACTTTCTATAAAAACTGGGAGACTCCCCTCACTGTTCCCGGGGCCCCTCGTAAATTGGATAGCTTGTACCGGGTTATTCCAATCCCAGGGTTTGACAAACCTCAATTGCCCCACGAATCCCTCCTGGTGGAATCTACTTTGAAAAAATCTCAGGGTTCCAGTGTATATGCCTCCACCCCTCCTGGCAGAGAGGGAAAAACTATGGATAAATTTGGTAAGCGTCTTTTCCAAAATGCCATGCTAGCCAATAGAGCCAACAACTACACCTTCCACTTCTCCTTCTATATGAAGCATCTGGTGCAACAGCTCTCCTCCTTACAGAAATATCTTCCTGAACGTAAGGTCCCTCTCTTCCAGCAACACATTTCCAGCCTCCTCCAACTCAGGAAATTCATGGTTCGCTCCATCTACGACTCGTTTGAGCTGACCTCTCGCGCATCTGCCATGGCGGTAGCTATGCGCCGTTTGGCATGGCTGAGAGTCTCTGACCTAGACATTAACCACCAGGACCGCCTGGCTAACGCACCTTGTCTGGGTGATGAACTCTTCGGAGAATCCCTGGACTCGACCACCCAGAAGCTCTCAGCACACGAGACCAGGTGGGACACTCTGATCAAACCTAAAAAGAAGACTCCACCTGCTCGCCCCTACAGGCAACAGTCTTCTTACCAACGCAGGTTCTCGGCCAGACCTCTCAACCCGCCTCCACAACAGTCTCGCCGTCCTCGCCACCAGCATCAGCCTCAGGCTCGCCCACAGACTCAACCTGCCAAGCCTCTTCCTTCATCAAAACCGTCTCAACCCTTTTGACTCCTTTCCCCAGAGCATAGCCAGTCTCCCACCTTCATTGCCTCTTCCTCAGCCGATCAGAGGACGCCTTCAACTCTTCCTCAGTCATTGGGAGGTCATCACATCAGACCAATGGGTCCTCAACATCATTCGCCAAGGCTACTCTCTCAACTTCCAGACTCTTCCACCAGACCATCCTCCCGTAGAGTCTGCTTCTCACTCCTCCCAAAACCCCCTCCTCCTGAGGGAGGTCTAATCCCTCCTTCTCCTCAATGCCATCGAAGAGGTACCTCCGGACCAAAGGGGTCAGGGATTCTACTCCCGCTACTTCCTGGTTCCCAAAAAAACAGGAGACCTTCGTCCCATCCTCGATCTCAGGGACCTCAACAAGTGTCTGGTCAAAGAGAAGTTCAGAATGCTCTCCCTGGCCATGCTTTACCCTCTTCTCTCTCACCACGACTGGCTATGCTCCCTAGACCTCAAGGAGGCCTACACTCACATCCCAATCCATCCGACTTCACATCACTATCTCCGGTTTCAGATACAGCACCATCACTATCAGTACAAGGTGCTACCCTTTGGCCTCGCCTCATCACCCAGAGTGTTCACCAAATGCCTTATTGTGGTGGCGGCCTTCCTCAGGTCTCACGACCTTCAGGTGTTCCCCTACTTGGACGATTGGCTGGTGAAAGCACCTACGTCTCCGCTTGTGCTACAAGCCACCCAACACACCATCTCGTTCCTCCATCTCCTGGGTTTCGAGATCAACTACCCAAAGTCGCATCTGCTTCCCACACAGCGACTTCAGTTCATTGGAGCAGTCCTCGACACCACTCTAATGAGGGCATTTCTCCCCTCCAACCGCCATCGAACTCTGCTCCACCTCTGCCGTCAGGTGCTCCTTCATCACTCCATTCCAGCTCGGCAGATGATGATCCTCCTGGGCCACATGACCTCGACGGTCCATGTACTTCTTCTGGCGCGACTCCACCTAAGGACACCTCAGTGGACTCTAGCCAACCAATGGTCTCAGACCACCGATCCTCTTTCTCATCCCATCTCTGTGACATCGTCTCTTCAGCAATCTCTTCAATGGTGGTTGAACTCCTCCAATCTTTCCAGGGGTCTACTCTTCCATCTACCCCCTCACTCCATGATCATAACCACAGATGCCTCCCCTTATGCGTGGGGAGCTCACCTGGGAGATCTTCGCACCCAGGGACTCTGGACCCCTCAGGAGCGTCAACATCACATCAATTTCCTGGAACTCAGAGCCATGTTCTATGCTCTCAAAGCCTTCCAGAACCTTCTCTACCCTCAGGTTCTTCTCCTGTGCGCAGACAACCAAGTCGCCATGTACTACATAAACAAGCAAGGTGGCACCGGATCTCCCCTCCTCTGTCAGGAGGCCATCCGCATCTGGACCTGGGCCATGGCCCACAATCTCTTCCTCAAAGCTGTCTATATTCAGGGCGAACAGAACTCCCTGGCTGACAATCTCAGCCGCATCCTTCAACCTCACGAGTGGACTCTAGATCATCCCACGCTCCACTACATCTTTGCTCGGTGGGGTACTCCTCAAGTAGATCTCTTTGCAGCTCCTCACAACCATCAGCTGCCCCAGTTCTGTTCCAGACTCTTCTCTCCTCACCGTCTGGCCCCGGATGCATTCCTGCTCGACTGGACGGACCGGTTGCTCTATGCCTTTCCTCCACTACCTCTGATGTTGCGGACATTATCCAAACTCCGCAGAGACAGAGCCACCATGATTCTCATCGCTCCTCGGTGGCCTCGCCAACACTGGTTCTCCCTCCTGCTCCAGCTCAGCTCCAGGGAGCCCATTCCTCTTCCTGTATTTCCTACTCTACTTACACAGCAGCATCAGTCTCTACTACATCCCAATCTGTCCTCGCTCCACCTGACAGCTTGGTTTCTCTCGGGCTGACCTCTCCAGAGAATCTGTCTCAGTCTGTCTGTCGCATTTTGGATGCCTCCAGGAAACCGGCCACCCTCCAATGTTACCATCAGAAGTGGACCAGATTCTCCTCGTGGTGTCTCCGGCATCATCATGAACCCACCTCTTTAGCGGTGGAACTTGTATTGGATTATTTGCTCTCGCTGTCCAATGCTGGCCTCAAGTCTACCTCAATCAGAGTACACCTCAGTGCCATCACTGCGTTTCATGAGCCTATCCTCGGAAAACCTCTCACGGCTCATCCACTGGTTTCTCGGTTCATGAGAGGCCTCTTCAATGTCAAACCACCTCTGAAGCCTCCTCCAGTCGTCTGGGACCTGAATGTGGTTCTCTCAGCCCTCATGAAACCTCCGTTTGAGCCTCTTGCCACAACTTCACTCAAATTTCTGACATGGAAGGTGCTTTTCCTCATTGCCATCACCTCTGCCAAGAGGGTTAGTGAGCTGCATGCACTGGTTGCCGACCCACCTTTCACTGTTTTTCACCATGACAAGGTGGTTCTGCATACCCATCCTAAATTCCTTCCCAAGGTGGTCTCGGACTTTCATCTTAACCAGTCCATTGTGTTGCCTGTCTTTTTCCCTAAACCCCATTCTCATCCTGGGGAACAGGCTTTGCACACGCTGGACTGTAAGCGTGCCCTTGCTTACTACCTTGACCGTACCAGGGCTCACCGCTCGTCCCCTCAGCTCTTTTTGTCCTTCGACCCTAACCGTCTAGGTCGTCCTGTCTTCAAACGAACGCTTTCCAACTGGCTTGTTGCCTGCATTGCGTTCTGTTATGCTCGGGCCGGTCTCTCACTGGAAGGTGCTGTCACGGCCCACAGGGTCAGAGCTATGGCTGCTTCTGTGGCTTTCCTCCGTTCCACGCCCATCGAGGAAATCTGCAAGGCTGCCACTTGGTCCTCAGTTCACACATTCACTACTCACTACTGTCTGGATACCTTCTCCAGATGGGATGGGCACTTCGGCCAATCTGTGTTACACAATTTATTTTCCTAATGGCCAACCATCCCTCCTCCCTCTCTGTTAGCTTGGAGGTCACCCATACGTTAAGAATATGCTGCCTGCTTGTCCTGGGATAAAGCACAGTTACTTACCGTAACAGGTGTTATCCAGGGACAGCAGGCAGATATTCTTACGTCCCACCCACCTCCCCGGGTTGGCTTCTTAGCTGGCTTATCTTAACTGGGGACCACGCACTCCTCCATTGGGCGTGAAGGCACTCGCGCATGCGCGGTGCGGCCAACTAGAACTTTCTAGTAAAAAGTGTCCGTATCGGGGCTCCGTCGGTGACGTCACCCATACGTTAAGAATATCTGCCTGCTGTCCCTGGATAACACCTGTTACGGTAAGTAACTGTGCTTAATCACTGCATTGATACTGAAACATGTGCACTGCCCTATACACCCCCAAACCCTTTTTTACTGGCATATAAGTGGATCCTGCAGCCATAAGGGCTATTGGGGTGGTAGATAAGTGGGTCTAGGGGTTTCTGGAGGTGGTTTGGGGGGGCTCACCGTCACCTATAAGGGAGCTGTAGTGAAGAGAAGCCATGGCACTCTTTTTGTGAAGTTCACGGCAGTGCCCTGTCAGATACCCCATTATTTAGGTGGCATGTCTGGGTGTGCAGTCCATCACTTTGCAGACCCCTCCCATGTCCAACAGGGCTTGTTCTAGGCGTTTTGGACCTGGACGGAAATATGGTATAAAGATGGATGATTTAGCGGCTTGGACGATCAGACCGGCAGGATGTATAATTAGATGATTTTCGAAAGTAAAAAAAAGTTGGACGTATCTTTCGAAAATGTCTTAGGCTCTTTTTAACTTTGGACGACTTGCGAGATGGACGTAAATGGACTTAGACGTCCCTTTCGATTATGCCCCTCTAAGTACATACATCAGGATTATTGTGGACATTATTCCACCCACCCATCAAGACTTACCAAAAAATGTAAACATTCCATGAATATACAGCCTCATGCTATATAATTAAAAACTAATCCTTATTTCATGATGATTCAATTTTGGACTATAATGTATCTTTTTTAGATAGATTTTTCCTCAAAAAGCATCTTCTTAAAAAAAATTCAATTTAAATTTTTTAAAATCAGATTTTTTTTAAAGCCGTGGAAGGGCATAATCGAAAGGAACGTCTAAGTCTGTTTTTGTCTAAGTTGCAAGTCGTCCAAAGTAAAAAACAGCCTAGGACACATTTTTGAAAAATATGTCCAAATTTTTTTCCTTTTTGAAAATCGTTTAAGTATAAGTCCTGCCGATCTGATCATCCAAGTCGCTAAATCGTCCATCTGTATACCACATTTTCGTCCAACTTTTCGTCCAAGTCAAAAATGCCTAGAACAAGCCCTGTTGGACGTGGGAGAGGTCTGCAAAGTGATGGACTGAACACCCAGACATGGCACCTAAATAGTGGGGTACCTTATAGGGCATTTCACAAAAAGGGTGCCATGTCATCATCTTACTACAACTCCCATATAGGTCACAGTGAGCCCCCCCAAACCACCTCCAGAATCCCCTAGACCCACTTATCTACCACCCTAATAGCCCTTATGGCTGCAGGAGCCACTTATATGCCAGTACAAAAGGGTTTTGGGGGGTGTATAGGGGAGTGCACATGTTTCAGTATCAGTGCAGGGATTACAGGGGCTTATGGGCATGGGGCCTCCTCTCAATGGGTTCCTACCCCATCCCCAAGACTGCTTAAGATGCTTCAGTGCAGGACGACTAGGCTTTCCTAAGCTAGGCTGCCAGGTGATGATGGTCTGGAGGCTGAATTTTAAAGGTGTGATTATGATTTTTATGGAGTTGGGGGGGGGTCAGTGATCACCGGGGTAGTATGTGGGGGTCTGTATTATGTGTTTGCAGTGCTTATCTGGTGAGTTTAGGTGGGTTTTTGTGACTTAGACCATGTTTTAAATGGTCTAAAACACAACGTCCAAGTTCCGTCGATCCTGTGCTGTTTGACTTTCGGTTATACATGCATTACAACTAAGTCTAAGCCTGCCCACGTCCCGCCCAGATCCCGCCCTCGACACTCCTCCTGACACGCCCCATTTAGCTATGGTCTTTCAGTGGCACTATGAAGGCCTAGGTCGTTTGTAAACACGTCCAAAATCCGTTTCGATTATTGGCACTTGGACGTCTTTCGTTTTTGATCGTCCAAGTGCCGACTTAGGCCATGGCCTTTTTCTCTTTCGATTATGAACCCCTTAATTTTTACCCACCCTGCTAAGAGGCCAGAGGATGGAGGATGGCCACTGTCTCTGTCCAGCCAAAGTTTCTTTAAAAGTGCAAGTTATAAAATATTGCAGCAGAATAATTAGGATATGGCTAAAGAAAGTGCAAGAGAGTGAGAAGGCATAGAGAATCACTGCCATTTTCTCTAGATGTGACTGAAGAAAAGACTTATTTGATTTCTGGTTTGAATACAGAAGGTTCAGTCTAATGAAGAAAAGGAGAATCTTAAAACATAGAGGGGAAGGTATTGAAAAAAATAGGATCAGTTTTAATATTCCCTATGATACTATTACTATCTAATGCTTATGATGGTCTGATGATTTTGTTCATTTGCCACATATTAAAAAAGAAAACATACAAATTACAAAACTGTCTTTTCCAAGCTTCAGTGGAACATATCATTTGTGGCACATTTAAGAAATATAAATGGATTGTCAGTTGTACAGATTATGCCAATGTTTCTTACTTGTAAATTGTTTTATGAACCATGTTGCTGACCACCTCTTCCCCCCTCCCCCAATGTATTTTAGTTAGTTTTTAAAAAATTTGACTTGATTTTTTTTTTTTTTTTTTTTGCAGCACGCTTGCCCTTTTCTATTCGAGTTCTCCTGGAAGCAGCCGTTAGAAACTGTGATGAGTTTCTGGTGAAGAAACAAGACATTGAGAATATCTTGAACTGGAGCATGACACAGCACAAGAATGTTGAAGTGCCATTTAGGCCTTCACGGGTTATTCTGCAAGATTTCACGTATGTGAGAAAAAGGGATGGTTTAAATCCATGGGAAGGGATTTGTGGGGAGAGAGAGGTACACGATGACAGTTTTTTCATATGTTCTCAACTCAGTCTTTCAGATACATACAACCAGGCAGGTTTAGAGGATATTGACAGTGAATATGCCTGAGATAGATTTGTTGATTCACCAAAACTCAACTCCATAGTAGAGGTCTGCACGGGAACGGGGATCGCGGGAATCCCCCCTAACCCACGGGACTTCCACGGGGACCCCCCTCTGGCCAACGGGACTCCCACGGGGATGGAGGGCTTTGGAAGCAGGGTTCATCCATATAATATAATGGACACGTCAGCCTTAGTAAAAGAGGGGGTTTATAAGTTAATTACCTGAAGAGAAAACAAAAAAAGGGTTCCACCAAAGAGATTCCACAAGGAAAACAGCAGCGCAAACACAAAAGAAACTGTGGAATTGCTGATCCTATCAGAAGTAATTGCTATTTTTTATGGGGACAGGCGGGGATGGAGGTAATTCTTTGCGGAGATGGGTGGGGACGGAGAGGATCCTGACGGGGACGGGTGGGGATGGAGAGGATCCTTGCGGAGACGGGTGGGGACGGAGAGGATCCTGGCAGGGACAGGCGGGGATGGGTGGGATTTCTGTCCCCGCGCAACTCTCTACTCCATAGCGCTAAATCCAAATTTAATAATCACTCTTTTTAGGATACTCGGAACGCCACCCAAGCAGTAAGCTCAGTGTGGCAGAACTCCTCATTGATCCATCTGAATGAGTGATTTGTTCATATTAAATTTTTTATCATAGTAAATGACGGCAGATAAAGACTTGAACAGTCCATCCAGTCTGCCCATTATTAACTTCTTCAAAATCATTTACTGTTTATTAATCCAATCTTGTAGCATTGTAAATGACTTAGCTTTTGTATTGTAGTAATGTTGTTGCACCAGCCCCCGCCAAATAGATAGATTTGACCATAATGGTCAGGTTTCTAGCTTGTTTGGTCAAACCATTTTATTTTCCTTAAAACTATATCCAGTATACTATTTAAATAGATTGGGGGAATTGAAATCTTGTAATGATGTTAGGCTTTGGGGTTTAAAAATTTTTTTACACTGCATTTAATGTATAGAAACTCTGTGCTATAATATTGTGTACATTTAATAAGAAATATATAACAAAAGTGGAATAAAAAGATTAATTTATTAATTAATCAATTCAATTGTACTGATAGATAGCTTGAAAGAAGGCAAACCTCAGACCGTACTGCTGTGTCTCATAACAGCCTGTGGCTATTTGACAAATGCAATATAATGGCTTCAATCATTGGTCCGCTTCCTTCCTTTTGATATAAATCCAATAATTTGTTAAGTGTGACAATTAATATAATACTATTAAAAAAAATTTTAGTAGTAGTTTTTATAAATTAGTTAATATGATTGTCCAAAAATGAAATTAATGAATAAAGCATCTATGCAAAATGGCAATTCTGTGCAAAATAACAATTTAGTCACATAAAACTGAATTCATAGAAAGTTCATAGAAAAACCACTTATCTTAGTGGCCACAATAACTGACTCTGACAGATCTGTTCCATTGGTACTTCTTCAGAGAATCAGTTGAAAAAAGCCATGATACTGACTACATAAAACCCTTGAAAGTAGCTTTCCAGAGAGCGAAAATGGCCTGCATCAGACATGATTAATGGCGCCATTTAATAAGAAAACATCTTATTGCCTGAGCATATTCTCTGTAAGAGTTTACTGCTGTAAATAGTTGTCTTGCTTGTATATGGCTGCTGCAGAGGTTCATTCATTCATGGAAGGCTTTGCTAAGAATTTCACTCAGGTGGGCTAAAAAATAATAAGCAAGTCATTTTGGGCTAGTTAATCCTGACCTGCAACTGCCTCTGTTGTTTTTATTTTTAGGGGTGTACCTGCTGTGGTCGATTTTGCTGCCATGCGGGATGCTGTGAAAAGGTTGGGAGGAGACCCAGAAAAAATCAATCCCGTCTGTCCTGCTGACTTGGTCATTGATCATTCCATCCAAGTTGACTTCAACAGAAGGTGAGGGATTTAAAACAAGTCCACAGCAGAAAGAACAATTTATAGGATGATAAAATGGCATGTTTCCCCTTCCAACAATATTGTATGAGGACAGTTGTTTACTATCAAGTCAATCAATTTTTAAAAAAAAATTGTATATTTTACCCCAAAACTCTCAGCCCTATCATAAATTCTCAGTAGTCATATTGTGAACCTGAATGTAAACTGCTTAGGCTATAAGTAATCAATCAATAAATAAACTGTATATATATATATTTTTTTTTATTAGGGTAGGAAAAAGCCTTAGAAAAAAAAATATGGGTAGCATTTAGCAATCGAGCTTATGCTCTTTTTTCATCATTCATAGGCTCATTAAAAAATCCTTCCCTTAATTTCACAAAAACTGTCTGAGACCATGCAGCTCCATAATTTTTTCACAAAGTCCATAAAGCTTGCTTGTTCGTAAATCACAAAGGAATGCACAACCCAGTCTTTTGCTTTGCTTGTTCACAGACGTCTGCCAGTCCACTGTCCATATACGTTATACATCATCAGTTAGTGTAGTCAATGCAGTCTCCATTTGAAATCTCAGAGACAGGGTAGAGTGTGACCTGTTAAAGTGACTGTGGATATATGAGGGGGGGCTGTCTTTGAGCATTTGTTTTTTTGTGCCTGTGCTTACAGACATCCAGACGAATGGTGCCAACCCAATAGATACTGTGGCTTGAATAAAATGCGCTGTAATGGAAACTAACCTTGGTAATTTCTTGATCAAACACAAGACACATCAAGCAAAATGTTACATAGATTCCACCTAAAACTTGGCCTTAATTTCTGGAGGAACAGTTTATAATGTAGTTCTTCCACTACTTTTCAGGTTCTAATACAGCTGGGTTGTTCTTCTTCATCCCCTAGCTTTCAGGGGAAGAGGAGGGGAGGGGGGTGAACCTGGAACAGAGCAGAGAACAGTCGCCCTGACTTCTAATCCAGCCCCTCTTCTATTGCTCCTGACTCCAGCCTGTCTGTCCTTTTCCTCTACACCACAGTTCCATTTCCTCTTTGTTTATAACTTAGGCCTTACCTAAAACTATCCTGAAACTTACACTTGGAATGGCAGAAAAGTTTTTCTGAAAGTGATCTACCTCACTTCTGATACTGTAGAATTCTGTCTTTTGAACTGATAATTCTCCATCATTTATAAGCCTGATTTACAAACATGGAAGCAATACGGGGTGTATTAAGGAATTTTGATGAATGTCCTTGACTCTTGCTGTTTCCTTCTAAAACAAATCTTGTCTATCCCCCTTCTTCACAAAGCTTCTGATCTGTAATATTTCTCTTAAAGGATGACAAGAGTTAACCTGGCACCCCTTTACTTTCCTAGACTGCTTATACAATATAACTTGTGTTCACATGTTTGCAGTGCCAGTACTACATTTTGACCTTTCATGACATGATTGATTCACATTTTAACTAAAAACACTAAATTAGAATTAATCAGTCTTGATGCTTTAGGAATATGACCCCATCCTTCATAAACATACCTCCAGAACCCCCTCTCACACACATCTTCACCCTCACACACCCCATAAAGGCCTAAAGCATGTTCTTCTAAGTTACAAACATAAGTAGCAATCACCTGTTGCTAAATTGTGCATCATAGCAATACAGAAAGACTAGCTGCCCTGATATTGGCATAGGTGTATACCTTGCAATGGTTTGTAGTCTTGATTTTCTTGATTGTAAAATGAAGAACAGAAACCCTAAATGGGCAACAAAGGAGGTGGAAGTTGAACATGGTACTGTGTTGTGCTGTGGAAGAAAGTCCCGCAAAGA
This sequence comes from Geotrypetes seraphini, assembly GCF_902459505.1. NCBI lineage: Eukaryota > Metazoa > Chordata > Amphibia > Gymnophiona > Dermophiidae > Geotrypetes > Geotrypetes seraphini. The sequence continues at coordinate 442,888,557 of NC_047084.1, read as the reverse complement.
CATTGGCATTGCTTGGTTATGTTTCGGAGCTGTTACTACCGTGGCTGGTGCTAAAATCCACACTATGGTTTTGTAAAAGGAGATGGGAGTAAAACTTCATATACCGCTCAACTTACACAGATCTTCAAGTGGTTTACAATTTTAAAAATTCCAATATAATTTAAAAGAACTCCATTATATTTAACAAAAATTCAATCTCTCAAAAAAAAACCCCAAATTAATCATTAATACGCCAAATCAAACTTATATTCGGCAGGCATGAAATGTTTTGCTTGTGAGAAGAAAGATGACTTAGAGGTAGATATTCAAAGATCTACTGAGATAACAAGTCTATATTAGTTTCTAAGCCACTGATCTGTAGGCAAATACTTGACCAAACCTGACCAGCTGCATTTACAAGCTTAGCTGGTCCGTGCTGAAAGTCAGGAACTATCAGGCTAAGTTTAAAAAAAAAAAAAAAAAAAAGTAATAATTGTTCCCCCTTCATGACTTTTCAGAATAATATAAGAGTTCCCCACTGTGTTGGAAACCCATCATTCCTTCCCTCTCTCTCTTTTTAAAAATGATTTTTGTCCTGTGGCGTCAGGAACCCATCCCTCTCCTTACCATTTTTTCCTCCGGCATTTAATATTCATTTAGTCACTGTACTGTCAGTGAATAGACCAGTCCCAGTTCTGTGGGAATGAGGTCCAGGCTATTCTAGAACTCCAGGGCATTACTAGGAAGACTTGCACTGAAATGGTCTCTGAAGCGGAAGGATTGGGGACTGCAAAATGACTTCAACGTATGAATCTATTTTCTTTTCCGCAGGCCCGATAGTTTGCAGAAGAATCAGGAACTTGAATTTGAAAGGAACAGAGAGAGGTTTGAGTTTTTGAAGGTAGGGGAGCAAAAGAGTGTGTGTCTTCATGCTCTTCAGAAGAGAAATACATTAGAACCCATAAACACAGGTCTCCCCAAGTCTGTCCTGCTGACCTCACAACAGTTGGTTTTCCAAGATATCTACTCTAAATATGCATGAAAGAAATTTGCATATTTTGTAGACTTAGTGGAAGCAATTCTATAGTGATGTGAAAAGCACCTCCCTCCAGTTTTTCTTATTGCATATATGTCACATCAAATGGTTTCTGATCTTAAAACAAAGTGTAATATTTGACAAAGGTGCTACATCCAGTTATTAAGGGCTCCTTTTACAAAGGTGCACTAGCGGTAATTTTTCAGCTAGCGCGCGCTAATCTGGTGCGTGAACTTAAATTGCTAGCACACCTTTGTAAAAGGAGCCCTAAGTTTAGGGGCAGTTACTTTTTCACATAGGTGATTGGGGTGTTGGATAAGTTTTGTTCCTTAAATAATTGAGGTAATAATTTAAAAAACTGTGTTATGTGTCTACTCAGGTTTCTTTTGTCTAATATTACAAACTGTTTAAAGATCAGAAAGCACTCAGTGAGAAACATGCAATAATAAGGGAAATCCGGAGAGGGGATTTTTTTCACTTCACTCTATTATAAATGAGTGCCTGTTTTTAGGCGCTCCTATGCCACATAATGAGAGCTTATTCTATAATGGAATCTGAGTATCTAAATACTAGCATAACCCGGCATCAGCACACCTTGCATTTACGTATCTGCAGTGACACCAGTCATATACCCGATGTAACTTCAGACACCCATATGCATTAAGGGCATGTATAACATATTGTATCTTATAAACAGTTACAGTTAGTTTATTTGATATACCACATTTTTTAACAAATATAGTCAAACCAAAGCGGTTAAAAGTAAAAACAATGGGTTAAAAATAAAAAAACCCAGACATGGTAAAAAGACCAATACAATAGACAAACAAAAACAAAAGGGTTTGCGGGAAAGGGATAGATTACAGTATTTGTTGGGGAAAGGAAAAAATAACCAAAAGGAAAGAAAACAAAAGGTTGACGGGTTAAAGAATAACAGGGCACAATTTGCTGACATACATGACAGCCCTACCCAAGACACATGCCCCGCCCATGTTGACACCCCCTTGCATTTATATTTATTTATTTTAAAAAATTTCTCTTCTGCTTTAAATCAAAGCGGAATTCAATGAAACATACAAATTCAAATAGGACACTTATAGGAAACATACATGCACAAATTGCACCTGAGACAGTTAAACAGATTTTACAGTATCAGTGTCTTTACTACAAAACTTTTTCAGATTTCTAAAATTCAACCGAATTAATAAAAAGCCTGAACAAAAGGGTGTGTTTTTAACATCTTCTTAAAATTCATCTTATCACCATACAACCGTACAACTCCTGCCAATAAATTCCACATCATGGTCCTGCTGTAGAAATTGCTGATGTCCAGGTTTTCATATATGCTGGTTTATATTCTGTAATATAAACTCCTCTAAGTTTGCCGAAAGGTGCTTAAAAAGATACAAAAAAGGAGGCAAAAAATGTCAATAAGGACTCTATGAGTGTGTCTATCAGCTAATCACTCCTAACAAACCAAACCACACAGATACCAAATATCAATTGAAGAATAGGGGCGCTCTCAGTGTGAGGTTGTTAGCGACGGGAGAACAATCTCCAGCGCTTCCACTTACAAAGACGGAGGTGAATAACCCCGCCTGCACACCATCATCGGGCGTCCCTAGTGTGCAAAATCAACTGTGCAGAAATACTAACAATAAATAAATCACAACAGTGAACAAGTGAGAGAGTGAATCAAACTGAAAACTCACTCATAGAGTCCTCCCCAGCCTAATCCCCAAGATACAAAATGAAACCACAGCCAACTTAGCTTTTAAAGCGAGCCAAATGAAGTCAATGAGCATTGCGGGAAACCAAGATAGTCATAGGATCAACCGGTCTCCTGCTTCCCTCCCAGCCGGTTCTGCTCCAGCCTTAAGATCCTGATGAAGGGTTTCACCCGAAACCGGTTGATCCTATGACTATCTTGGTTTCCCGCAATGCTCATTGACTTCATTTGGCTCGCTTTAAAAGCTAAGTTGGCTGTGGTTTCATTTTGTATCTTGGGGATTAGGCTGGGGAGGACTCTATGAGTGAGTTTTCAGTTTGATTCACTCTCTCACTTGTTCACTGTTGTGATTTATTTATTGTTAGTATTTCTGCACAGTTGATTTTGCACACTAGGGACGCCCGATGATGGTGTGCAGGCGGGGTTATTCACCTCCGTCTTTGTAAGTGGAAGCGCTGGAGATTGTTCTCCCGTCGCTAACAACCTCACACTGAGAGCGCCCCTATTCTTCAATTGATATTTGGTATCTGTGTGGTTTGGTTTGTTAGGAGTGATTAGCTGATAGACACACTCATAGAGTCCTTATTGACATTTTTTGCCTCCTTTTTTGTATCGGTTTATATTCTGTGCCACGTACATTTGCCCTTACAGAATAATGTTTATACAAGTTGTGCATTTATGCGCATAAGTGGCACTAGTTAACCATGACAGTGACAGTACTCTGTACACTTACACACTCACGTGATCTATTATAGAATTGCCCTTAATATACTGTATACATATCCTTGATGGATATAGGGGGCAAAGCGCTGCATGAGCACTTAAATTGGTTACATGTTTTTATTTGCCATGAAATAAACTTATGTATGTATAGAAAAGTGCTATCTAAGTACAGCTAACGAATAAATCTTTGGGGGCCTTGTCCTCAGTGTGTGGTGGGAGTTTTCGGGCAGGGTAGAGTAGGTGCTTTCAAAAACCAGTGGGAAGAAGTCTGTTTAAGCAAGACCCTCTCTTCCTGTTTCCTGGTGACACAATAACCTTGCACGTGTTTTAGGGCTCCTTTTACGAAAGCGCGTTAGGGCCTTGACGCACGGAATAGCGTGCGCTAAATTGCCACGCGCGCTAGCCGCTACCGCCTCCTCTTGAGCAGGCGATAGTTTTTTGGCTAGTGGGCGCTATAGCGCGCGCTAACCCGGTGCGTGTGCTAAAAACGCTAGCGCACCTTCGTAAAAGGAGCCCTTAATTTCCTGAAACTAGGGATAATGCTGATGAAGAACAGTTTAATAAAAAGGGGCTTGAATTTGCACAGGCTTGAAAATGTATTATTTATTTATTTTTAAAATTTCTATACCGTCTAGTCCTAGGCGAACAAGAGACAAATGAATGAGCCCTCCTACAGAAGATCTGCAATAATGCTGTACACAGTTTAGCTCAGTAAAAGCAGTATTGAAATTTGAGTGGTTATTTGGTTCATAGACAACGGCGCGAAAGACAAAAGCGCGCGCCGACAATTGAGCGCAGTGCGCGCCGCCGTGCCGCTCTAAATTACAGTTTTTAGGGGCTCCGACGGGGGGTTTTGTTGGGGAACCCCCCCAGTTTACTTAATAGACATCGTGCCGGCTTTATCCCAGGACAAGCAGGCAGCATATTCTTAACGTATGGGTGACGTCACCGACGGAGCCCCGGTACGGACACTCTTAACTAGAAAGTTCTAGTTGGCCGCACCGCGCATGCGCGAGTGCCTTCCCGCCTGACGGAGGAGAGCGTGGTCCCCAGTTTCTTCGTTTCCGCGGAGCGAAGAAGACGCATGTGTTTTTCAACGGTGATGAACTCTGTGGGGAATCCCTGGACTCAACTACCCAGAAACTCTCGGCACACGAGACCAGGTGGGATACCCTGATCAAACCTAAAAAGAAAACTCCACCTGCTCGCCCCTACAAAAAGCAGTCTTCCTACCAACGCAGGTTCTCGGCCAGACCTCTCAACCCACCTCAACAACAACAGCCTCGCCGGCCTCGTCAGCAGCACCAATCTCAGGCACGTTCACAGTCTCACCAACCTGCCAAGCCTCTCCCACAGTCAAAACCATCTCAGCCCTTTTGACTCTTTTCTCCAGGGCATAGCCAGTCTCCCACCATCCTTGCCTCTTCCTCAGCCGATAGGAGGACGTCTTCAACTCTTCCTCAACCGTTGGGAGGTCACACATCAGACCAATGGGTCATCAACATCATTCGCCACGGCTACTCTCTCAACTTCCAGAATCTTCCACCAGACAATCCTCCCATAGAGTCTGTTTCTCACTCCTCTCAATCCCCCCTCCTCCTGAGGGAGGTCCAATCCCTCCTTCTTCTCAATGCCATCGAAGAGGTACCCCCAGACCAAAGAGGTCAGGGATTCTACTCCCGCTACTTCCTGGTTCCCAAGAAGACAGGAGACCTCCGTCCCATCCTCGATCTCCGGAACCTCAACAAGTGTCTGGTCAAGGAAAAGTTCAGGATGCTCTCCCTTGCTACGCTTTACCCTCTTCTCTCTCATCACGACTGGCTTTGTTGTCTAGACCTCAAAGAGGCCTACACTCACATTCCAATCCACCTGACTTCACGTCGCTACCTCCGATTTCAGGTACAGCACCGCCACTATCAGTACAAAGTGCTACCCTTTGGCCTTGCATCATCACCCAGGGTGTTCACCAAGTGCCTTATTGTAGTGGCGGCCTTCCTTAGGTCTCACAACCTCCAGGTGTTCCCATACTTGGACGATTGGTTGGTGAAAGCTCCTACGTTTCCGCTTGTGCTACAAGCCACTCAACACATCATCTCTTTCCTCCATCTCCTGGGGTTCGAGATCAACTACCCCAAGTCGCATCTGCTTCCCACACAGCGACTTCAGTTCATTGGAGCCGTCCTCGACACCACTCTGATGAGGGCGTTTCTCCCCTCAGACCGCCAACGGACCCTGCTCCATCTCTGCCGTCAAGTGCTCCTTTGTCGCTCTATTCCTGCTCGGCAAATGATGGTTCTCCTGGGCCACATGGCCTCGACGGTCCATGTGCTTCCTCTGGCACGACTCCACCTCAGGACACCTCAATGGGCTCTGGCCAACCAATGGTCACAGACCACGGATCCTCTTTCTCATCCCATCTCTGTGACATCGTCTCTTCAGCAATCTCTTCAATGGTGGTTGAACTCCTCAAATCTTTCCAGGGGACTACTCTTCCATCTGCCCCCTCACTCCATGATCATCACCACAGATGCCTCCCCCTATGCATGGGGAGCTCACCTAGGAGATCTTCGCACTTAGGGCCTCTGGACCCCTCAGGAGCGTCAACATCACATCAATTTCCTGGAACTCAGAGCCATGTTCTATGCTCTCAAGGCCTTCCAGCACCTTCTCTACCCTCAGGTTCTTCTCCTGTGCACAGACAACCAGGTCGCCATGTACTACATAAACAAGCAAGGCGGCACCGGGTCTCCCCTCCTATGTCAGGAGGCCATCCACATCTGGACCTGGGCCACGGCCCACAGTCTCTTCCTCAAGGCCGTCTATATCCAGGGCGAACAGAACTCCCTGGCTGACAATCTCAGCCGCATCCTGCAACTTCACGAATGGACCTTGGATCCTCCCACCCTCCACTCCATCTTTACTCTCTGGGGCACTCCTCAGGTGGACCTCTTTGCAGCTCCTCACAACCATCAGCTGCCCCAGTTCTGCTCCAGACTCTACTCTCCCCATCGTCTGACCCCGGATGCATTCCTGCTCGACTGGTCGGATCGGTTCCTCTATGCCTTTCCTCCCCTGCCTCTAATGTTGCGGACGCTATTCAAACTCCGCAGGGACAAAGCCACCATGATTCTCATCGCTCCTCGGTGGCCTCGCCAACACTGGTTCTCCCTCCTGCTCCAGCTCAGCTCCAGGGAGCCCATTCCTCTTCCTGTGTTTCCTACTCTACTTACGCAGCAGCATCAATCTCTACTACATCCCAATCTGTCCTCGCTCCACCTGACAGCTTGGTTTCTCTCGGGCTGACCTCTCCAGAGAATCTGTCTCAGCCTGTCCGTCGTATTTTGGATGCCTCCAGGAAACCGGCCACCCTCCAATGTTACCATCAGAAGTGGACCAGGTTCTCCTCTTGGTGTCTCCTACATCACCACGATCCCACCTCGTTGGCGGTGGAAACTGTGTTGGACTATTTGCTCTCTCTTTCCGACGCTGGCCTCAAGTCTACCTCAATCAGAGTCCACCTCAGTCCATCACTGCGTTTCATGAGCCTATCCTCGGAAAACCTCTCACGGCTCATCCACTGGTTTCCCGGTTCATGAGAGGCCTCTTCAATGTAAAACCACCTCTGAAGCCTCCTCCAGTCGTCTGGGACCTGAATGTGGTTCTATCAGCCCTCATGAAACCTCCGTTTGAGCCTCTTGCCACAACTTCACTCAAATTTCTTACATGGAAGGTGCTTTTCCTCATTGCCATCACCTCTGCCAGGAGGGTTAGTGAGCTGCATGCACTGGTTGCCGACCCACCTTTCACTGTTTTTCACCATGACAAGGTGGTTCTGCGTACCCATCCTAAGTTCCTTCCCAAGGTAGTCTCGGACTTTCATCTTAACCAGTCCATTGTGTTGCCTGTCTTTTTCCCTAAACCCCATTCTCATCCTGGGGAACAGGCGTTACACACGCTAGACTGTAAGCGGGCCCTTGCATACTACCTTGACTGTACCAGGGCTCACCGCTCTTCCCCTCAGCTCTTTTTGTCCTTTGACCCTAACCGTCTGGGGCGCGCTGTCTCTAAACGGACGCTTTCTAACTGGCTTGCTGCCTGCATTGCATTCTGTTATGCTCGGGCCGGTCTCTCACTGGAAGGTGCTGTCACAGCCCACAGGGTCAGAGCTATGGCTGCTTCTGTAGCTTTCCTCCGTTCCACGCCCATCGAGGAAATCTGCAAGGCTGCCACTTGGTCCTCAGTTCACACGTTCACTACTCACTATTGTCTGGATGCCTTCTCCAGACGGGATGGGCACTTCGGCCAATCTGTGTTACAAAATTTATTTTCCTAATGGCCAACCATCCCTCCTCCCTCTCTGTTACATAGTAACATAGTAGATGACGGCAGATAAAGACCCGAATGGTCCATCCAGTCTGCCCAACCTGATTCAATTTAAATTTTTTTTTTTTTTTTTCTTCTTAGCTATTTCTGGGCGAGAATCCAAAGCTTTTCCCGGTACTGTGCTTGGGTTCCAACTGCCGAAATCTCTGTTAAGACTTACTCCAGCCCATCTACACCCTCCCAGCCATTGAAGCCCTCCCCTGCCCATCCTCCTCCAAACGGCCATGCACAGACACAGACCGTACAAGTCTGCCCAGTAACTGGCCTAGTTCAATCTTTAATATTATTTTCTGATTCTAAATCTTCTGTGTTCATCCCACGCTTCTTTGAACTCAGTCACAGTTTTACTCTCCACCACCTCTCTCGGGAGCGCATTCCAGGCATCCACCACCCTCTCCGTAAAGTAGAATTTCCTAACATTGCCCCTGAATCTACCACCCCTCAACCTCAAATTATGTCCTCTGGTTTTACCATTTTCCTTTCTCTGGAAAAGATTTTGTTCTACGTTAATACCCTTTAAGTATTTGAACGTCTGAATCATATCTCCCCTGTCTCTCCTTTCCTCTAGGGTATACATATTCAGGGCTTGCAGTCTCTCCTCATACGTCTTCTGGCGCAAGCCTCCTATCATTTTCGTCGCCCTCCTCTGGACCGCCTCAAGTCTTCTTACGTCTTTCGCCAGATACGGTCTCCAAAACTGAACACAATACTCCAAGTGGGGCCTCACCAATGACCTGTACAGGGGCATCAACACCTTCTTCCTTCTACTGACTACGCCTCTCTTTATACAGCCCAGAATCCTTCTGGCAGCAGCCACTGCCTTGTCACACTGTTTTTTCGCCTTTAGATCTTCGGACACTATCACCCCAAGGTCCCTCTCCCCGTCCGTGCATATCAGCTTCTCTCCTCCCAGCATATACGGTTCCTTCCTATTATTAATCCCCAAATGCATTACTCTGCATTTCTTTGCATTGAATTTTAGTTGCCAGGCATTAGACCATTCCTCTAACTTTTGCAGATCCTTTTTCATATTTTCCACTCCCTCTACGGTGTCTACTCTGTTACAAATCTTGGTATCATCTGCAAAAAGGCACACTTTTCCTTCTAACCCTTCAGCAATGTCACTTACATACATATTGAACAGGATTGGCCCCAGCACCGAACCCTGAGGGACTCCACTAGTCACCTTTCCTTCCTTCGAGCGACTTCCATTAACCACCACCCTCTGGCGTCTGTCCGACAGCCAGTTTCTGACCCAGTTCACCACTTCGGTTCCTAACTTCAGCCCTTCAAGTTTGTTCAACAGCCTCCTATGAGGAACTGTATCAAAGGGTTAGCTTGGAGGTCACCCATACGTTAAGAATATGCTGCCTGCTTGTCCTGGGATAAAGCACAGTTACTTACCGTAACAGGTGTTATCCAGGGACAGCAGGCAGATATTCTTACGTCCCACCCACCTCCCCGGGTTGGCTTCTTAGCTGGCTTATCTAAACTGGGGACCACGCTCTCCTCCGTTGGGCGGGAAGGCACTCGCGCATGCGCGGTGCGGCCAACTAGAACTTTCTAGTTAAGAGTGTCCGTACCGGGGCTCCGTCGGTGATGTCACCCATACGTTAAGAATATCTGTCTGCTTTCCCTGGATAACACCTGTTATGGTAAGTAACTGTGCTTTATGGGGGGTTGTAATCCTCCACATTTTACTGTAAACTGAACTTTTTCCCTAAAAACAGGGAAAAAGTGAAGTTTTCAGTAAAATGTGGGGGGTTACAACCCCCCACAACGCCCCCACAACGCGGTGCGATGTCTATTAAGTAAAGTGGGGGGTTCCCCCCCACGCCCCCCCCGTCGGAGTGCTAAAAACAGTAATTTAGAGCGGCATGGCGGCGCGCGCTGCGCTCAATTGTCTGGGCGCGCCTTTGTCCCGGCGTGCTTTTGACCTGACACCGGTTATTTTCCCATTTTCAAAAAGGTCAGATTCAGGACTGTGGAATCGGTACACAAAATCTTCCAACTCCTTATTTATGGTAACTCCACTTTGACTCCGACTCCTTTATTTATATATCTAGTTAGGAGTTTGCGGGGATGGAACAGGGCGGGGACAGAGCTTTCGGGAACAGGGACAAACAAATTTTGTCCCTGTGTCATTCTCTAGGCGCCACTTGCGCTAATATAAATATCCTAAAATATGATTACATTTTGTAATCATCAAAGAACTTGATAACAAATATATTCTAAAAGTAAAAGAGATCCTAAAACAAATGGGTTAATCAAATTATCTGTGAAATAAGAAATGTAAGCATTATAATATTTGCATGACATACAATCTAACTCTATTAAGAGTTGGAGTAGGCACATTTTCACTGACTCCAATTCCACAGGCCAAAAATAGCTTTCGACTGACTCCACGACTCTGACTCAGAAACCACAGCCCTGGTCAGATTGCCTATTCGTATCTTAAAAAAAAAAGAGCCCTATTGCTTTGGACTTACTAATGTCAGCATGGTCACGTGCAGATTGGCATTTGTTTTCCTTTTCCTCTTTCATACTGAATTCTCCCCAGATCTAAATAACAAACAGCAATAAGGGAGGAATTTTATAAGGAGCTTGAGCATGTAAAATAGCATTATATACATTCAGAGCGGCTCTTATAAAAGAACCTCATTGTCTATAACCCACAAAATAAGTGAACATAGATGAACCTTAGTGCATGCTTTTATCTCAATACAGCAATGCTTTATCTCAATAGAGCAATCCTAGAAGTGCCTCTGGTGCACTTAAATGCACAGAATAGTTGCCGTTATGCACAAAAGAGTTCACTTATGCGTGAAAATGCAAGCAGGGCACCCAAACACTATTCTGTATCAGTGCACATAAGCAGTACAGCGCCTAAATTCAAGTGGGGACAGGGGTGTGACATAGGTGTTTCTCCCACGTAGAACTAGGTTCTATATATGGCGCTTAAAAACAATCATAGAAGCATGACAGCAGATAAAGGTCAAATGGCCCATGCAGTCTGCCCATCCGCAGTAACCATTATCTTTTCCTCTCTCTAAGAGATCCCACATGCCTGTCCTACATTTTCTTGAATTCAGACACAGTTCTCTGTCTCCACCACCTCTACCAAGAGCCTATTCCACACATCTACCACCTTTTCTGTAAAAAAAAGTACTTCCTTAGATTATTCCTGAGCCTATCGCCTCTTAACTTCATCCTATGCCTTTTCATTCCGGAGCATCCTTTCAAATAAGAGAGACTCGTCTCATGCACATTTATGCACGTAGGTACTTAAACGTCTCTTTTCATATCTCCCCTCTCCTGCCTTTCTTCCAAAGTATACATATTGAGATCTTATGTATGTTACCTTGTAACCCGTTCTGAGCCCTCTATGGAGGACAGGATATAAATCAAATTAAATAAATAAATTTAAGTCTGTCCCCAGACACCTTATGGTAAAGACCAATGACTATTATAGTAGCTGGAAAAAAAATTCTGAGGGCTATTCTATAAACAGTGCTCAAAGTTACATGTCATTTCTAGAATAGCGTTTAGAACAATGCCCAACTTTAGGTATGGCAATTTACACCAACGGAAATGTGCAAATCCTCACACCTAAATTAAGCACAGATCAATAACTATTGTATAACTTGGAGGAAACACCCCGATCCGCCTATAACCTTCCCATTTCCACGCCCCCTTTTTGGACTTGTGTATAAAACTTGCGCCTAAAGTTACGTATGTACATATTAAATTCAATTATTGGCAAAAGTTGCTTGTTAAGATCCTAATTGGCTCGTTAATTAAATTGGGTGTGCACCCAAATTTGCACACACAATTTTTAGCACTTTCTGTAGAAATCAGTATAACTTACAGAATATAAAAGAATGCCTCCCTACCACATTCACACAACTGCAGTGGAATTGAGCCTATAGCTGGTGTAACTGTAGACACATAAATATAAGATGCTAGTATTTTATAATGGTAGTTGGGTGCCCAGGTGCCAGTACAGAATAGGCTCCTTGGGCATCTACCATATGTGTAGGTATTTTTTTTTTTTTTTTTTTGGGGGGGAGGGTTGGGCAGGGCAAGGACAGACTTGGCACTTATGCATCTGTTTGATAAAATATACTTACATGCATTGATTCTGTCCGCTTAGCTTCCCTTTAGTAATTTTATATAAGTGCATATGTTGCTTTTATTAAATCAGTGCAACATATGCACCTGTGTTATAAAGTTAGCCCCCACTGCTTTTTTTTTTTTTTTTTTTTTACTAGATATGCACTACAATAAGACAAAATGTGCGTCATTCCTAAGAGACAAATAACTGTCTTCACCTCAGCTTCAGCTTGAATATGAATCAAAATTTTACATAAATCATTCAACATTAGAAAATAAGTGGGTGATGAAGCCAAAATGATCACTATTGCCTTCCATATCTCACCTGTGCAGAACCCATACTCATCCTTTTTAAAGTGTGTCATAGTGGTTAGAGCTACAGCCTCGGCACCCTGAGGTTGTGGGTTCAAACTCTGCACTGCTCTCTGTGACCCTGGGCAACTGACTTAATACTCCACTGTCCCAGGTACATTAGATAGATTAGAGCCCACTGGGACATATAGGGACACATGGGATCTCTTCACAGGGCAAAGGTAGGGGAGGGACATTAAGGTGGGCAGACTAGATGGGCCGTGGGCCCTTATCTGCCGTCTATTTCTATGTTTCTATGTTACCTGAATATAAACTGCTTTGAGTGTGGTTGTAAAACTACAAAAAGGTGGTATATAAGTCCCAGTCACTGGGGGTTCAGCTTTCCACGTACAGAGTGTTGTTTGACAATATTCTACTTTCTGTTTTTGTTTCAGTGGGGATCCCAAGCTTTTCAAAATATGAGGATTATTCCCCCAGGCTCCGGAATTATCCACCAAGTGAATTTAGAGTACCTGGCACGAGTGGTATTTGATCAAGATGGGTTCTACTATCCAGACAGCCTGGTGGGGACAGATTCACACACAACTATGATTGATGGTTTGGGAGTGCTTGGATGGGGTAAGGTCACTGTGCGCCATTGACTTCTCTCATACTTGGCTGTTCAGGCCTAGCTGCATCAAATCCATGACACATACCCATTAGAAAACACCCTACGGCTCAGGTGGCAGATGCTAGGCATTGCCCTATGAAAGGTCAGTTCTTGTACTTCTTGGATTGGCCGGGGTGGGTGATAGGAATGTTGCAAAGGAAATTGGAAGATAGATCCTGAGAAAACGAAGCATTGTGCGCATTTATTTTAAAGTATCTTTTATTAAGTCGTGAAACTTTTTAAGAATACAAAAACATTACCGATGTGTCTATTGAATAACTATTTAAAAGCAGGGAAAAAATGTGACAATTTTTTCCCCTCCTTTCCAAACCCGCCTCCTCTGATGACCCTAACCTCACTAATCCTACCTTCTTTGTCAGAAACTCCCCTCCCCCTTACCAAGAAAGAACAATTCAGTAAATTGCAACCGATTCAAAATATGGCTGCTAGATTGAGTTTTAATAAAGCAAAGTTCCGTTGTGTTTCTCCATTGTTGGTTTCTCTTCATTGGTTGTCATTGAGGGCCAGAATAATTTTTAAGTTGTGTTTAGTTTTTAAAATTTTAGAAGGCAGTTGTCCTGTATCATTAAGTTAATTAATTTATCAAATAGGTTTCTTTGTGGTTGAACACAGAATTACTATCTTTTGCAATATCTTTCTTTCAAAGTAATTAGGTTGAAATCTGGTTATAGTAAATCCTGTTCAGTCCACTTAGTTGAGCAATGGAATGCATTACCACAAAATGTTTGCTGCTGTTCTTCATATTATCAGTTTTGAAAGATGTTGAAGTTATTTTTTTGAAATTTTTTCCATGCTAATTATTTTTTTATATTCTTTTATATTTTCTGAATATTTGTTCAGTTCTCATTTTATGTTAGCTTGTTCTAAACTTTTAAGAAGGGATAAAGTGGGATAGAAATACCCATTATTACCATTATCAAATTGCTTAACAAAGCAGATTGACTTCACGTAGTTAAATTTTTAACAAAACGCTTTCATTGTGGGTGTTTAATTGTTCATGAGAAGTTGCACCAGAAAACAGCAGTTTGTACAGTGGCCCCATCTACCCTCAAACACCATTCACTAGATGGCAGTTTGAAAGCTGAAGGAAGATGTTTGTTTATTAAAATTTGAAATTCTGCCAAATCTTATAAAAGTTCTCAGCGGATTACATTAAAATTACATAAAATAAAAAAAAAAACTGAAAAGAACTCCATAATATAAAGAAAAGATCTATTTTAATAATTCATATCAAAGATATATTCAAGTCCATCCACACAGTAAAATAATATTATAATAGTAGGTCAGTTGCTTGTGAACCGCTCAAATTAATGAATGTGATCAATCAGAAAGGAGTCAATTTCAAAAGCCTGTTGTAAAAAGTATGATTTTAATAACTTTTTAATGCTTTATGGTTAATTTCAGTACGAATAGTATGATAGGTTGGGATCCATTGAGCTAGGGCAGGGGTAGGGAACTCTGGTCCTCGAGAGCCGTATTCCAGTCGGGTTTTCAGGATTTTCCCCAATGAATATGCATTGAAAGCAGTGCATGCAAATAAATCTCATGCATATTCATTGGGGAAATCCTGAAATACGGCTCTTGAGGACCGGAGTTCTCTACCTCTGAGCTAGGGGATGGGTACTCTGTGGAAAATGTTGCAAAGCGCTGGCTTAAACCATTCCGGGTGGTACTTGGATGGGTGCTGCCACAAGTTCATTCTGTCTGTTGTACGTATATGGTTTTACTGTCTCTAGCTTTGTCTTTTTTTACATTAAGGGGTAGGAGGAATTGAAGCAGAAGCTGTAATGCTGGGCCAGCCGATCAGTATGGTGCTCCCTGAAGTAATTGGCTACAAACTGGAAGGAAATCCACATCCCCTGGTAACTTCCACAGACATAGTTCTAACTATTACAAAGGTAAGCTGGTGACATGTTTACTTTCCGTAATATGGAAAAGGGGTTTAAAGTCAAAATGTTTATGCTGTTAAAGGCTATTTCAATGGAATATATTTAACCAGTCCAATCCTCCCCATATAGCAAAATCTGTCTGCACAGAATCACAGTGTGCATATACTTAGAGCTCCTTTTACTAAGCTGCGATAGCGTTTTTAGCGCGCGCTAAATTGCCCCACACGCTAGCATTGAGCTGGCGTTAGTTCTAGCCACGTAGTGTGGGTTTAGCACGCGCTATAAACGCTTTCGCAGCTTAGTAAAAGAAGCCCTTAGCTAAACAAAACAAAGAAAAAAAATCAGGGTGTGCCTGGGGTGGGGGTTTTCAAACTTAGCCAGTTAACACAATATTCAGTGCTAGATTCACTAAGCAAACTGATCGTGTACCAATCGGTTTGCAACCCGATTTTACTCTGGCCCGATTCACTTACCTCTGTGCCGATCTGATTCCGATCCATGCATACAAATGAGGGGAACGGCATGCAAAGTAGTCAGGGACACGATTCACTAAACAAATCTTGGAAACCGACCAGGCTGGCCGACCAACACAAGAAGTGACCGTGGGCTTGTAAATGGGGGACCTGACTCACCTGAGTATGGTATTGGAATTAAGTGAGAGCTACATTTTGTTTTGTTTTGTTTTTCAGCACCTCCGCCAAGTTGGTGTTGTTGGTAAGTTTGTTGAATTCTTCGGGGCAGGTGTGGCCCAACTGTCCATCGCTGATCGTGCCACCATTGCCAACATGTGTCCTGAATATGGAGCGACAGTGGCTTTCTTCCCAGTGGATCACATTAGTGTCCGATATCTGCTGCAGACAGGTGAGTGCAGGGGAAGTGAGAAAAACCTAAACATCGCTGTAGAAGTGTGACATGGTGGAGTCTTTGCTTATGTACAATACTCATCTACAGGTCGTGAAGAAGAAAAAATTAAATATATTCAGAAGTACCTCGAGGCAGTGGGAATGTTCAGGAACTTCAATGACGCTGCCCAGGATCCAGATTTCACTCAGGTAAGATAATAATAAACATTCACATCTATTTCTGAACCCCCTTCAGTCCTGGGGTTTATGATCCAGAAAAAAAGCCAGAAGGGGTATGGTGTGGGAGCTTTGTTCTGTGAAGCACAAGTTTGGATTACATTGTTTCTGTTCTATTTAAATTGACACCAGGACCTGACTCCTCCCTCCAACCTCCGCCAGGTCAGGTCAGTAGGGTCAGAGGGGTTCACTGGACCACTCGGAAATTTCTCAAGGTTGGAGGGGGATCAACAGACCACAAGGGAATTTGATTGGTCAGGGGTCCACTGGACCACCAGGGAATTTTTAAGTTTGGGGTGTGTAGGAGAGAAGATGGCTGCTGCCTCTGCTGATTTTCCTGTGAGTGCCTGAGCCAATCACTTGACAGGAAAGTTAGCATGGGACAATCAACGGCTCAGATTTGTCAGTTTTCAGCCGTTAGGACAGAGTTTTCCCTGCACTGTTTTTCTGAGCATTAGAGGGGATTGCTAATGAGCTTGTTTAAATACCAGGAAGCTCATTAGCATAGAACGTTCAGGTCACTGCTTCCATGTATGGTAAAGCAGTGACCGAAAGTCTCTGCATTGCTCTTAAAAATAACATTTCAGTTAGACTGGCTAAAACCAATTTGAGATGTGTAGGCTTTGCGTCTCTGCCCCTTAGATAGGTTCCTTATCAAAGAGCCGCGCACCCACTGCTGCTCAGTTTCGATCTTCTGCTCTGACGCAACCAGAAACAGGAAGTTGCAGCAGAGCAGAAGATTGAACACTGAGCAGCCGCGTGTGCACGGCTCTTTGGGAAAGCGTGCAGGTCGCCGAAAAAGAAAGCCTGCAAACTAAGGTGAGGAGAAGGGAGAGAGCTGGCTAAACACTAGGATCGATTGGGCAGGCGGGTGGGGGCTGCGGGGACCGTGCGATCGTCCGTGTTCCCGGCTCAAACTGGAAGGAGGGAGTGAAAGGGAAAAGGATTCTGGGCCAAGGGGATGAAGATGGAAAGAAAAACCCACAGCAGGAAAGAAAGGGAAGGACAGGCAGGTGAGCCAGATGCTAGAAGCAGGGGGGGGGGGAAGAAAGAGGGAAAAAGCTAGATGGGGTTGAAAAGAAGAGACACACTGGTATGGAAAAGGAAGATAGGGGAAATCTGGACACAGGAAGGTAACAGAAAGAGGGGAAATTATGTGCATGGGGTATAGGGACAGAGACATAAAGGGGACATGCCATGGGGATGGTATATGGACACAGGGGGGGGCAATGGCAGATACATAGGGGAGATATTAGAAATGGGGAAAATAGTAGCACGGAAGCAAGATGGTTTGTGGGGATGGGACAGGGACCGAGCTCGCAGACTCCAGTGGCTTGCACAAATTACATTGTAACGTGCCATGAAAATAAGAGGGAGGAAGGTAGATAGGTAGGCCATGCGAGAGGAGCTGAAGGGTGGTAGAAAGGAACAGATGGTAAAGGAGGGAGGGAAGGGTGGTGGTGGAAATGAATAGGACAGACATTGAAGGAGGGTGGAGAGGAACAGACCCTGAAGGGAAATGTGGAAGACAGAGTGGGAAGAAGACAGATGCCAGACTATGGGGGAGCGGAGGGAAGAAGATGGGTGCTAGACCAATTGGGGGGGGGTGAAGGGAGAGGCACAGTAACAGCAAATGGAAGACGCAGAGAGAAGACACACAGTGGATGGAAGGAATTGAATGAGAAGATGTGGAAAGCAGAAACCAGACAACAAAGGTAGAAAAAAAAATTATATTTATTTATTTATTTTTTGCTTTAGGATAAAGTAGTATATTAGTTGTGTTGATAAAAATTTATAAACAAAGCCCTGCCAGCTGAACATCTCTTTCTCTAGTTCCGCAGCAGGAACTTTGATTTATAAGAAAGGAATAAGCTAAATATTACAGTACTAAGGCTTATATGGATGCAGCGGGGACGGTGACGGGGCGGTGAATGGGATGGCAGTGGCGGTGACGGGGCGGTGAAAGGGTTGACGGTGACGGGGCGGTGAAGGGAACAGCGGTGACAGGGCGGTGCAGAGGATGGTGGGCCGGGGACGGGGACAGATTTTTTCCCCGTGTCATTCTCTAACCAGAAGCAAATGATTTATGGGAGATGCCAGAAGCACAATGGTTTATTCTAAACTGAGGCAAAAGGCCTCTTAACTGCTTGCATCTGTTTCTTTAGACATCCTGCACAGTAAAAGAAAGGGTTCTGCTTCATTTTAACCTGTTCTGAAATATTGGTGCTGGATTGTGGCATAGGTTTTGAACTAATGTGTTCCTATAATTATAACTGAAACGTATTCAGGGCTAGATGCACAAAACACAGACGTTAAGACCATGCAAGTCGCTGTTGGCCGGTTTTTGGGCCGACTCCGGAACAGCGATCGATGTTCTGACAAGTTTGCATGCAAGTGATATGCACGGAGGTTCGCTGTAATCCTGTCAAATCAGTTGCTGTGAAAGCGACTGCGACACTTGCGCAGAACCAGCTTGGGGAAACCCAAACAGCTAAGTGGCAGAAGAAGCCCAAAGCTGCCTCCTGTCACTCAGCTTTTGGGGGATTTTCTTTCCTTTTTTTCAATGGCACAGATGTTGCACACACACAATATCTTCCCCACTAAAAAAAGGACAAATCGCCTCCCCAATGATGACCCCCCCCCCGATAACCCCTGGAACAAAAAATTTGGCAGGATGCTCACTCCCTCCTGCTGGCTGCAAACCGTCCCCCTGCCCTGATGCTCCCCCCCAAGGACCCCCGAACCGACCCTTCTCCTGCCCCTCCCCAATTTCCAAAACATTGGAAGGAGGAATGCACATTCTCTCCTGCCGGGCACAAAACCCCCTCCTGCATTGATCCTCTTTCCTCACAAGGACCTCCGAATCGATCCCTCCCTCCCCTTCCCCACTGCCCTTCCTTAAAAAAAAAAAAAAAATAGATCAGCAGGAGGGATGCCCACTCCCTCCTGTCACTGGATGCTCCCCCATATCACCCCACACTTCCCGAACCTCCCCAGTACCTCAAAATTAGATGACAGCAGGAGAGATGCCCAGTCCCTCCTGCTAGCAGGCCTGCCACTCCAAAATAGTGGGCCTTCCCCTTACCGGAGCATCTTGGGATGCACGGGGAGGGGCTAAGGCCCTGATTGGCTCAGGCACCTAAGGCCCCTCCCAGTGAGGGGCCTTAAGTGTTTTCTGCATAGATCCGCAAATCCGATTGGTCACTAAATCAGTCAAACAGGTTTAGTGACCATCAGAACACAATTGGAGACTTTAGTGCATCTAGCCCTCAGTCTCTTGAATGAGAGTAGCCCTTCAGACAGCACACATTTTAGAACTCATTCTTTAGCTGAAAATGTGATCTCTCCTACCACCAAACAAATCCTGAGTTTGAAATTGGGTAACATGTTTCTGGCTTGCATCCAGTAAAGATCATCATCATTGGTTTTATCCTCTTCTAACTAGCAAATCTCAGCGTGTTGGAACAGGTTAGGATCTATATTGGAGTACATACAGAGATTAGACAGGCAAATAAAATTAGCAGCACAATGAAGTTTCAGTTATTGATCAGGCAGAATCTCATTAGGGCAGTGTTTCTTAACTTCTTCAAGCCAAGTGTCCCCTAAGTCTAACAAATATCAACCGAGTACCCCCCACCGCCGACCACCCAAGCTCTGCCCCAGACCCTGCCCCTATTACTAATTGTAATGCAATTTCTTCCATTCATTTTTCATATATACATAGCAGATATAAATTCTCAAAACTGACACATTTCAATCACTAAATTGAAAATAAAATCATTTCCCCTACCTTTGTTGGCTGGTGATTTTATTTTTCTAATCATCTCTTCCCACCTCTAGTTGCACTTCCTTCTGTCTGTGCTCTTAACTGTTTTCAGGGCCTTCTTATCCATTTGCTGTTTTTCTCTCCTTCACTTTCTGTCCTGCATCTATCTTTGTATTAAAGTAACTGACTTCAATTAAGAGTCCTGTCTACAGAGAGTAATCAATGCATATATACTATGCTCAGAGATATGAAACTCAAAAAGGAGTTTCATATCTCTGAGTATAGTATATATGTAGACAGGACTCTTTATTGAAGTCAGTTACTTTAATACATAGTGCATATTTTTCTGCCTTCCGTCTTATAACATTTGATCTCTGGGTTTCTAAGGAAACGGATTTATGCATCTATCTTTGGCATTAACTTTTAACATTCAACTTTTTTCCATTTTTCTGCTTTCTTCTCAAAATCTACTTTTCCACATCTTTCCCTCCCTTCCTATCTCCCATGGTTTGGCATCGCTCTCTCCTTCCCTCCCCGTTTCCATGGTCTGACATCGCTCTGCTTCCCTCCCTCCCCTCCAAGTAGTCTGACATCTTTCTCCTTCCTTCCTTCCTCCCAGTGGTCTGACATCTCTCTCCTTCCTTTCCCCCCTTCCCACAGTCTGGCATCTCTCTCCTCTCCTTCCCGCAGTCTGGTATCTCTCTTCCCCCTCCTTCCCTTCCATTCCCTGGTCTGGCATTTCTCCCTTCCTTGAGTCATCTTTCCTCCCCCTTCCCAGTGTAACATTTCTCTCTCCCTTCCTCTTTTCTGCCCCCCCCCAGTCCAACATTTCTCCCTCCTTACCCTCCACCACTCCAACATTTCTCTCTCCTCCGGTCTTCATTCCCTCCCCCAACCAACATCACTCTCTCTCACTCCATGAGTCTGCTGTCTGCCCTCTCCCCCTTTCCCTGAGAGTGACATTTCTCCTTCCTTTCTGCCCTCCCCATCCAACATCTCTCCCTCTCTGAGTCCAACACTTCCTGCCTCCTGCACACTGTCTCTCTTTCTCCTTGCCCCTTCCCTCGAGTGTGACATCCCTTCTTCCCCCAGTCCATCTATCCCCAACCCCACTCACAATTAACATGCTCTCTCCCCATGCACCATTTTTACCTCCACTCTATCCATGTCCATTTCTCCCTCTCTTATCACTCACCCCTCTTGCAACAATTTTCCTTCCTTTTCTCCCCCAACCCCACTCACAACTAACGTGCTCTATCACCATGCACCATCTCTCCATCCTCTCCACCCCATGTCCATTTCTCTCTCACTACTCTCAACCCTCCTCAACAATTTTCCTTCCTGCCCTCCTCCCCAATCCCACTCACAATTAATATGCTCTCGCCACATGCACCATTTCTTCCTCCCCTCCACTCCACTCCATGTCCATTTCTCCCTCTCTCATCACTCACCCCTCCTGCAACAATTTTCCTTCCTTCCTTCCCCCCCAACCCCACTCACAATTAATATGCTCTCTCCCCATGCACCATCTCATCCTCCTCTCCAGCATGCAGCACCTCTCCCTTCCCTCCTCTTCTCCTTCAAGACCATCAGCACCTTTCCCTTTCCTCCCCTTCTGCCAGGTCTAGCAGCACCTCCTCTCACTTCCCTTTCCATCTTCCCCGTCCAGCAGGACTTCTCCCTGTCCCTTCACCATGTCCAGCAGTACCTCGTCTCCCCCTAGCAGCAGCTCACTGTGTGTGCTTTTAACTTCCCCGTACAGCTGCCGCTAGCATTAGTTTAACTGTGGTTCCATCAGGCAGCCTAGGCCGGCCCACCTCCGATAATGCAACTTCCTCTTTCGTCAGAGGCGGGCTGGCCTAGCAAAGGACCTGAGGCTGCATGATGAAATCACCAGCTAAACTAACTCTTAAGGGCAGCTGTGTGGAGAAGTTAAAAGCACACAGTGAGCTGCCATTGCTGGTCCAGGAAGAGGGAAGCGGGGCTGGAGAGAGAAGACGAGGAAAGCAGTAGATATGTGGCAGCAGAAGGATGGTGGAAGATGTACAGTGCCAGTGCCATGTACCCCCTGACAGTGGTATGTGTACCCCATGTTGAGAACCTCTGCATTAGGGTACACTAGGGAGGTGTCAATAATGACTACTTTTTTTTTTTATATAGAGTGTAGGGAGTTTACAGGGAACCAAAGGAGTAGCCTAATGGTTAGTGCAGTGGGCTGAGAACCTGGGGAATGGGAATTGATTCCCACTGCAGCACCTTGTGACCCTGTGCAAGTCACCTCACCCGCCATTCCTCCAGCTACAAAAACTTAGATTGCGAGCCCACTAGAGACAAAGAACCTGCATATAATAAATGTAAACTGCTTTGGTTGTAGCACAGAAAGACAGTAAATCAAACCTTTGACCCCTAGAGCACATAGTTCTGGAAACCATGAGAAGGGAAACTGTTAGATCTAGTTCTTAGTGGAATGTGAGGCCTGTGCAGGGAGTAATAATGGTAGAGCTTCTTAGTAATAGATGTTTTAATGCAATAAAAATTGAAAATGAGCCCACATTAATATTCCTTTCACCCCACATAACACTTACCCCACCCCTGCCCCCTTCCTCCTTCACCAGACCCTCCCTTCCACACTCTCTACTTCCCTTATCTAATTCGATCAAACCTGCAATTTCTGTTACACTGATGTAAATCTTCCCCTCATTGCAGACAGTTGTAAATCGCTGTAATTTCACTGCTGACTACTGTAAATCGTTGTAATTTATCGTAAATCTGCTTGTTGCTGTAAATTTGCTTCTAATTTTGTTGTAAATCTGCTTGTCAATGCAGATCATTTGCTAATTAATGTAAACCGCCTAGAACTCACTGGTATGGCGGTATATAAGAATAAAGAATAATAATAATAATAATCACTTGAGGAAAGATTTCAAGTAAAACAATTCAGATAGCATTTAACTTTATAATAAAACTTTATAATAAAATTTAGAAACAAAAAGTAAAAGGTATAGTAAGGGTAAGAGATTGTTTAAAAATACAGGCAGTCCCTGGGTTAAGAACAAGTTCCGTTTTTAAAACCGTTATTAAGTTGAATTTGTATGTAACTCGGATCCTGTACAGTACACAGTCTATAAAAACATTATTTTGAGGACTGTTTCTTTAATGTTTAAAGTACTGTAGTTTAAATAGAAAGAAAAGATAGGAGGCTTACACTTACTTTTGTTCTTCATCTATCCCATTGTTCCCTCTCCACCACCACGTCCAACATTTCTCCCTCTCATCTCTCTCTTCCCCATGCATCTGTATCTCATGCCTCTCCCACCACAATGTTCAATATTTCTCTTCCCCTCCCTATGCCCAACAATTCACCTCTTTCTTCACTTCCCCATATGCACCATCTTTTTCCCTCTCATTCAGACACCCATTCTCAGCAATTCTCCCTTTCTGTTCCCTCCCCCACCTCAGCATCTTTTTCCCTCACTCCCTCTAGTCTTTCATCCTATGTCCCAAGTTCATGTTTCATTCCTTCCCTCCCTCCTTTCTTTGTCCCAGGTTCATGCTCGCTCCCTCCTTCCTTCCATCCTTTGTCCGAAGTTTGTGCTCTCTCCCTTCCTTCTGTGTCCCAACACAGCCCTTTTCTCCCTTCCTGTCCCAAAGTGACCCTCCTCATCCCTTCTGTGTCCTAACGCACCCCTCGTCGTCCTTCCCTCCCTCTGTTCTGTGTCCCAAATTCGTGCCTCCTTCCCACGGGTGTTTACCTCCTCTGGCCGGCTCCCTCCTCTCAGCCACACTTTTTTTTACAAAGCTGCAGTTCCTATACGTGGCTGACCCAGAAGCCTTCCTTCTGACATCAGAAGAGAAGTGCAGCTGGGAGGAGGGAGTTGACCAGAGGAGGTAAACACCAGCGGAAGGGAGGCATTAATTTGGGACACAGAACAGAGGGAGGGAAGGACAACTGGCCAAGAGAATTTGAGAAGAAACTTGTTATAGAGACAAAAACAGCTTTTCAAGTACATTTGAAGCAAAAAAACATCAGTGAGGGAGACTGCTAGATAATCAGTGGGTGAAAGAGGCACTCAGAGGGGTTAGCGGGGTTAACGTGTCGGACATTTCATCACGCGCTAACCCCCACAGCCGGTTAAAAAACTAACGCCTGCTCAATGCAGGCGTTAGTGGCTAGCGCGGCAGGCAGTTTAACGCGTGGTATTCGACACGTTAAATACTGCAGCTTGATAAAAGGACCCCTAAGTTAATTCTTTTACCGAGGAGGATGTTGCAAAGGTTTCCAATCTGTGAACATGAGGAGTCGGAGGAATTGAAGGAAATAACCGTGAAACCAAAAAATAAACCAGAGCAACGTGTCAGGCTAAAGATTAACAAATCACTAAGTCTAGATTGCATTCTCCCTCAAGATCTAAAAGAACTCACTATGAATTGCCAGTCTTATTTTTAGTCATTTGCAAGTTATCATTAAATTCATCTAAAAGTGCCAAGATTATAAAGTGGATAGATTAGCTTCCCTATGAAGAAAGACTAAACAGTTTAGCTTGGAGAAGGGACAATAGAGAGGGAATATATTCAAGGTTTATAAAATCATGTGTGGGGTGGAACAGGTCCATAGGGAACACTGCATGAAACAGTTAGTATTGGGGAACACTGCATGAAACAAGCAGATAGTAGATGGATGGATATATGCCAGTGTCTATAGCTGTCCTTGATTTCTTCACTGTGCAGTGACGTGGCAGAGTGTCTCACCCATTTCCTGGCTATACTCGAACAGGTTGTAGAGTTGGATCTCGGCACTGTCGTCCCTTGTTGCAGTGGACCCAAGAGGCCTCAGGACAAAGTAGCTGTATCTGAAATGAAGAAGGATTTTGAGAGCTGCTTAGGAGCCAAGGTGAGAAGCAAGTGGTCACTTTAAGAGGTGTGCTCATCCCCTTACCTGTCTCCCTTCAGGGAAGTGATTTTGTGAAAATAAGACCTATTTATTTTTGCTTTCTGGTAATATCAGTTCTCCTCAGATGAAAAACGTTATAGAGGTTTAGATATTTTTAAGAGAAATATTTATATCAAATAAACACAGCAGGTATGCTGCTAATGAGGTGGGGGTAATTTTTATGGACTTTTTTGTATGCAAAGCCAGTTTTACACTATGAAAAAGGCCTTTTATAAAATTGTGTGACTTTATGCAGATCTGCCAAGTTGCCCACTTTTGCAGCTCTTCTTTTGCTGATGAGCTGCAATCTCCCACTGAGTGGCTTCCCGGTGCCGTGGCAGCAGGAAATGCCTTCAATGCCTTCATAAAACGTCACCTCCTGCTGCCGCAAAATTAGCATCAGCAGGAGATGACACTTTATGAAGATGTTTCCTGCTGCCATGGCACCGGGAAGCCACTCCTTTTGCCTCTGGCTGCCAATCAGCTATTCCAGGGGCGGAGCAATGGGTAGCACGGGGTGAGCAATGGGTGGACCTTGAATCTCCTGTAGAATGAGTCAGCCCCCTTGTCAGTTCTGCTGTATGTGCATATACAGGTGTATATGATGACAGGACAGCATTTTGTACTGCATGTAGGCATTCCTGGAGTCAAACTGTGGGCGGAGCAGCGCCAGAACTATGATGCACATGAGTATTTTATAAACAGATTTATTAGGATTTCTTTACTGCCTTTTTGAAGGAAATCACTCGAGATGGTGTTCAGGAAGAATAAGTCAAGCACAAGCAATTGACAATTACAGTAGTAAAAATATTCAAATTACAATACAAAGTATGCTACGTTACAATGTCAACAACAATATGCAATAAAAAGTTTTAATGGACAGCATATTGTGTAAGCAGAGATAGAGCATATAGATAGATAAGATAGAATAACAGGAGTTACAAGATAAGAGGACTAATTTAAAGAAAGTTGAAAATGAGACCAGAATGATGCTTGAGTATTATCTTTGCTAGGATAGGGGTGGGTCCTAAACAGTATGTGCAGCCAGTGTCACCCCGTGTGTGTTTGCAATGGAATAGTAATGGGGGTGCGGCCATCCAGGCACAAGTTGGTGAGGGATGCTGGCTCCTCTCTGCCACGCCATGCTCACACCATCCCTCCCCCACGCCATACCTCTGTATTATCTTCGCTAGCGCAAGCAACTTCTGCCTGTTGCTCGCGTCAGCCTGGTTCACCTCTGAATCACTTTCGGGTCACAGGACCAGGAAATGACATCAGAGGGAAATCCAATGCTGGTGCGAGGAGCATGCTGCCAAAGCCACTTGCGCTGGTGAAGATTTTGAGGTACATGGGGGTGAGGAGGGAGAGCACAAGTGTGGAAGGTCAGGCAAGAAGGAGTGGGGGAGGGGCACAGAAGATATGGGGGTACCACCGCCCCGGGCACTTTCTACCCTTACTATGCCACTGTGTGTGTGCGGAGAAGGCTTGCTAACAGGTTTCACATTATGTTATGTCCTTTGGAGACGGTGTGGTTAGGGATACTCATTTAGAGGTGTGTAGAGGGAGATCTGTTTTTCAAGTTCTCTGGGCTATTTCCTTTGAGGACCTTGAAGTATGTGTATAGAGAACATGCACATATTTACACCAACTTTGAAATAGGTGTGAATTAGAGAATGACTTGGAGGAAAATCTTTCCCCCGTTCCAGCGGGAACTCATTTTCCCATCCCGGCAAATTATTTTCCTGTCCCTGCCCCTGCCCCATTCCTGAAAGCTCAGTCCTCGTCTGCACAAGCCTTAAACACTTTAAAATCCTAAGTGTTTGAGCCTTGTGCGGTTAAGGTAGAGCATAAGGGAATGGGACAGGGACAGCGACAAAACTCACGGGGATGGGGACGGGGAAATTGAGTTACTGCTGGGACAGGGACAAATATGTTCCCGTGTCCTACTTTAGCTGGAATGTCTGTGTTGGCCTTTTCTCAGTACTGGAACCGATTCTGAGCACTTAATTTGTAAAAGTACATCTCAATTATCCAATTTGTGGCAATGTCTCGTCTGAATGTAAGTAATCTTTGAGCCCTATAATTTGATTATTGGACTTAAGCTTTCAGTTCTTTTGTAACTATTAGTAATTTTATTTTCGCCATTTTTTCTTGATTCTTGGATCCAAGTTGAGGACTTGAGCATAAATAGTAAATTTATTAACTTATGAGTTATAGCATTTCATATCTATCCTATTATTGCTTTCTGTACAAGTGTTAATTCTTGAAACTTAAATTGAAAATCAATAAAAGAAAAAAAAAAAAAAAAGTACAGGGCTGCTGATTTGGAGGGGGTGCGAACAGGGCAGTTTCCCTGTGCCCTCATGCCTTCACCAAATATCTGCCCTGGGTCCCAGCATATCTAACACCAGCTTTGTAAAGGCATGTAGGCATCTATGTCGCCTTTGTTTAATATAATGAAAATATCAGCACTTAGTTATCTTAAATGGAGACCATTGCATAATTCAGTCCGTTCATGCAAGAAATTATCTTACAAGTCTGCCTGACTCCTTTTTGAAATCATTAGTTCAAAGTTTTATAATTTTTATAGATCCTCAGAGGGCCACCACGCACTCAAATGTGTTTCATAGTGCGGGGCTTTATGCACCCTTTCGTCACTGGACCTATATTTTAAATTGAGTATAACATACGTTTTATTATTGTGACTAAAGTATAGGTATGCTAAAAGTACTTAGCTTTTTGGTTGACGCTAGTCGGGAGGGTAGAAACGTCAACCAAAAAGCTAAGTACTTTTAGCATACCTATACTTTAGTCACAATAATAAAACGTATGTTATACTCAATTTAAAATACAGGTCCAGTGACGAAAGGGTGCATAAAGCCCCGCACTATGAAACACATTTGAGTGTGTGGTGGCCCTCTGAGGATCTATAAAAATTATAAAACTTTGAACTAATGATTTCAAAATGGAGTCAGGCCTTTGTTTAATATGCATGAAATAGGCACCTTTTTGTACTTCTCACAGAGGTGTCCTGTTATAGAATCAGGCCCACACTTTAGAAGAGCTCTCAACAATCAAAAGGGTTCACTTAAGACATAAAGCACATGGTGCCACTGGCATATAACATGAATAGAAATAGGGGATATAATTTAGAAGGAAGAAAACAAGTTTACAATGAAGGGGTGATTTTGGAGGGAAAAGGGATTTAAAACATCAAAACATGGTAGAAATCCTTGAGGGTTTTTTTTCTGCTTTGTGCTACATTAACATTTCATAGTTCAAGCTGACGGATAATTTTGGGATTCTTCGGTGAAACATGTGAAGGCACATATGGATCAGTTTGCATGAATCTACCTCTTTTCAGCAAGTTTATAGTCTAGCATTAAATACCCTAGCTGCTGATGCCGTCTTAACTTTAGTTAAAGGCTTAAGGAGTGAAGGAAATTGTGCCTTTCATTATCCTTAAAATCCCTGGCTAGGATTAGACAAGAGCAGTGTAGCTTGCATGGCTAGTGTTGAAGAAAACTGATCCTTTGACATTAAGGCTTGAGATTTCCTGCAATACAGATTACCTCTAGAATGGGAAAGTCTAGAATGGGTGAGTTAACTTGTAAAGCAACACCAGGAAGGCAACTAGCATTAAGTGCAGAGCCAGTGCTCTGTACATTGTTGCAGTATACAAAACTAGGGATTATCCTTTAGGCACAGTTAAACTTTATAAATCCTAACAAAAAAAATATATATTTCTGCTGCTGTAAAAAATTTTTAGGTTGTTTATAAGTAAAAAGATTTTGGAAAGTGGGGGTACGTGACGGGCAATTCTCAAACCGAGTGCCCACATTTAAGCACCAGTTGTGTGCATAAATGTACAAAGCCTGCATACCTGCATGTGAGTGGCAGCAATGCAGTTTAGCACTATTCTGAAAGGGTGCATAAGTGGTATAGGGCAGTGTTCTTCAACCTTGTTACACCTATGGACCGACAGAAATAAAAGAATTATTTTGTGGACCGGCATCGGTCCACAGACTGGCGGTTGAAGAACACTGGGCTAAGTCATGGACCAGACCCTGCCCATCTCTACCCAATCTCCACCCCAGACCCTGCCCCCATAGTCCTAATTGTAATACTATTTTTTCCATTCATTTTTCATATATATACGCACAATATAATCTTATGAACAACGCATCAATCGCACAGCGGACCGGCAGTTGAAGAACACAGTTTTGGGCCTGATGCACATGCCGGCCCTGTGGACCGGCAGGAAATTTCTGTGGACTGGCAACGACCCTTGGACCGGTGATTGAAGAACACTGGTATAGGGCATAAATGCAAGGGGGGGGTTCACATGGATAGAGCATAGGAGGAGAGTCGATAATTACAGCATACCTATAAGAGACTGTCCCTGCAAAAAAGAGCTTACAATTTATTCAAGAAAGGCAAACAGGACAAATAAGGATTAGGAAATTTAATTTATTATGGGAATGTTTACTGTATGGGCAGTGAATAGGTGAATAAGGGATTAAGAGTTAAAAATAGCCTCATAAAGGTGGGCTTTTAGCCTGGAGAATACAGCCAATGATGGAGCTTGACATAGCGACTCAGGAAATCTATTCCAGACATTTGGTGTAGCAAATTGGAAGGAATGGGTTCTGGAGTTGTTGGTAGAGGAGAAGGGTACAGGTAAGAGTGACTTATCAGATGAACAGAGTTCCTGGGAAAGGGTGTGGGGAGAGTGGAGAGATCCTGAGGAGCTGCATTGAGAATGACACGGGACAAATTGGTCCCTGTCCCCGCGGACTCTATCTCTATCCCTGTCCTGTCCCTGTGAGTTCTATCCCTGTCCCTGCCCCATCCCTGCAAGACTCGAACACTTTAAAATCATAAACCCAGCCCTATCCATTCTCCACCTGCTTGGAAGCCTATGTGAATACCATATAAAAGTATACCCTGTGCATCGGCAGCTTAGTTTTATAAATGCCTTTTCTGTACATAAAGGGATAATTTTAGAAAGGGTTTTTGTGTGTGTGTGTGCAAATATACATGCATAAAATGCCACCTATAAAATTAAGCTCCAACTAGCCCATCTCAAAAAGGAATTGGTACAACTAGAAAAGATTCAGAAATGGGTGACAAAAATGATAAAGGAAAAAGCAGTTGGAAGCTTCTGTTCTGAAGGAACAATGAACGTGTGGGCAATGTTATTGGAGGCAAATTAGAATTGGGGTTAGGAGTAGGGGGCATTTTTGTTTTATTAATGATGCTATGTTGGTTTTTATATCTTTGAAATCTTCAATAAAAATTATTGATACAAAAAAAAAATAATAATAAAGGAGATGGAACACCTCCCTTATGAACAAAGGCTAAACAGCTTAGGGCACCTGGAGAAAAGGTGAAGTGGTGAATAGAATGCTAGTTTATGTTATTAATGAACTTACTGTACCACTCTTCAACAAAAGACAGCAGATTACAATAATATTAATAAACTGTAGAATAAAAGAAAAGAAAAGCAGCTTATAATTCAATAAAGAAGAGGGAAAAAAGGAAAGGTATTTACCGTACATTATTTCTTGCCTGCAACCCTACCACCCACCATCAACCAGACTGTTAGTGTTGAATGTGTAGTTATATAAGTACCATCAAAAGCCAGGAAACAGTAATAAGTCTTCATTCATATTTTAAACCTTTATAAGAATGGTTTTAGCTCTAAAAAACTGGAGAAGCAAAACCATTATGATGGCGCCAAATTAGAAAAACTAGATGCTATCTCTCGTAGGCAATCTATGCAGCTTAAGCTAAAGGAGATAATTAGTCTATTGTGGGATTGAGGTCGCTAAAGTTTTAGATAGAACATGTGGTATCAGTAAGTTAGAAAGATGACCAGTCATCCCCTCATAAAAGGCCAAATGTTCTTAAGTTTAACATGATAAGAAACTGGCAATCTATGAACAGTGATGTAACATGGTCATATTTATATGAAAACAGCAAAAAGAATTTGCAACCCAGAAAGACTAGAATAGCCAATACTGTCCAATACAATAATAAATAAGAATTGGCTAAGCGATCCTTGTCCCTGAAAATATATGAAAAACTAACAAAATATAAGAAAATAACTAAGCAACTGGTCACTTAAATAAATTATCAATATAAGTAATAAATAGGAAATAATAACACGTGGCACTAAAGGACATCAATATGAGCCTTAAATGGATAACATGCAGTATATAGGCCTATATACTGCATGTTATCCATTTAAGGCTCATACTGATGTCCTTTAGTGCCACGTGTTATTATTTCCTATTTATTACTTATATTGATAATTTATTTAAGTGACCAGTTGCTTAGTTATTTTCTTATATTTTGTTAGTTTTTCATATATTTTCAGGGACAAGGATCGCTTAGCCAATTCTTATTTATTATCGTATTTATATGAACCAGTGATTAATTTTATAGCTGTATTTTAGACCATCTGATGCTGATTCAATAGTGTTTAAGATAATAGATTATAAAATGTATTGCAATAATCTAACCTACTGTATATACTCATGTGTAAGTAAGTCGCATGTATATGTTAAGGGACTGAAAATGGTCAAAACTGCTATGACCTGTAAATAAGTCAAGGCTGAAAACAGCTTCATGTTGCTCTCTCTCTCTCCCTGTGTACCTTCAAACTTGTCTTCTATAGAGCAGCGACAGTGGGGTACGTGAGCTTTGAGCACCTGTGACTTTTGGGCATTGCAGTTTTGAGCACTGGATTTTTTGATGCCCAAGTGGTTGCATTTTAGAGGAGTGGTGTAACAGCGTGTTTGAAGGCATCATGCTCAGTTGCAGTGGAGAGTGATAGGTTGAGAAAATAGCAGATTTTGGGATGACAGTAGGAGAGATAGTGGTAAGTACTTGTAGATTGGTGGGGATGGGATTAGAGGAACAGGTGGGGTGTGTGGAGGAGGAAAGAAAATGTCCTCAGTAATTTCAGGAAAGGAAGATAAGTTGGCAAGGGACGAGGAGGGGGTTGGTAGAGCGGGCTGGGGGAGGTGGTTCAATTGAGAACTCAAGGTTAATTTTGTAAACCTTGTCATAGAAGTACTCAGCCATAGTCTGGAGGGAGAGTGACAGAGGGGTTGGAGGTGGGGAGACCTTGAGTAAGGAGTTCAGTGTGGCAAAGAGGCGATGAGGGATGGAGCCTGATTGGTGAGGCCGAACTTTAGTGCAGGAAGAGGCGGTCAGAGCATACTGCAAGTGATTTCCTTCACTCGCCGGCGCTCCGGCTGCTCTCTGGCTGCCCTCTCCTGTTTCCGCCGCTAAAAACTGTATTCGCAGTTTTTCAAGATTCGTGGGGGTTCCTGGAACAGAACCCCTGCGAATATTGGGGGGAGTACTGTATATCATGTCATTTTATTTGCAGTGGCGTAGCGAGGGTGACCGGCGCCTGGGGGGGTGGTGCCCATCTCCCACCATCTTCCCTGCCCCCCCCCATGCCCCTTCCCTGTACCTTTTTAACTTTGGAGCGAGCAGCGACGAACTTGCTGCCCATGTCGGCTTCGGCGTTCTTTCTGACGTCACTTCCTCCCGAAGCCGACGTGGGCAGGAAGTTTGTCGCTGCTCGCGCCAAAGTTGAAAAGGTACGGGGAAGGAGCGTGGGTGGGCGCGCACAGCAAGGGGAGGAGTGGGAAGAGGGGGCGGAGAGGAGGAAGGGTGCCGGCGCTCCAAGGAAGACCACGCCCGGGGCTGACCGCCCCTCTCGCACTCCCCTTTACTATACCACTGGTTATTTATACACTTTATATTTCACTGGTGTCCAGTTTTCTTGTGTTGTTAACCACAGTGACCTGTAAGGTTTTGCGGTATATAAATAAATATGTAATGTTACGTCCTTTGTGGGTTTTTTTTTTACTCTGCTGCTTTTCAGGCCATAATATTTTACAAATGTGTCTTCTGGGTAATTTCTGAAGTTGTAGTTAATACGAGTCCATAGTGCAAACTCTGTCACCGCCAGCCTTTCAAGCTAACGCGTTCTCGTTTACTTCCCTTTTCCTCACGTTTAGCAAGGTTTTAAAGGATTTCAAATTGCACCTGAGCACCACAACGACAGGCTAAAGTTTGCATTTAATGGAAGTGAATTTGAGATTACTCATGGTTCGGTAGTGATTGCTGCCATTACCAGCTGCACCAACACCAGTAACCCATCTGTTATGCTTGGAGCAGGTAAGGGTCTCTAGCCACATATCGCGTGATTTTATTTGCTTATTTATTTAATTCATTTTCTAGCCCATTCTCCCCAAAAAGCTCAGGATGAGTTGCAGGTTGTACATTCGTAATATGTAGTCAAGACAGTTTACAGGTTAAGTATGCATCATATACAGTCATTTAGTAAAGTGGGATACAAGTAAATAAACTATACGCATATACATTATTTACAGCAGGGGTGTCCAGCCTTTTGGCTTCACTGTGCCGCATTGGCCAAAAAAAATGTTTCTGGGGGCTGCACAAACGTGCAAACGCTGCAGTAAGACACAGGAGGGAGCCGGCAAGACGGTAAACGCCCAGGGGCAGCAAAGGAAAACACTGCATCGCCTTCGACCGGGGCCACACAAAGTACTTCACTGGGCCGCATGCGGCCCTCGGGCCACAGGTTGGACACCCCTGATTTACAGTTATTTATTTATTTCTTTATAAACATTTCTTACCCGCCTATTCCACGGTTTACAAAATACAGTCATAAAATACAGGCACATACAATAGCTTTGCAGAAACAAACAACAAATGCTCCAATTTCTTCAAACAGATAATTTACCTGACATGGCCAACCGCATAGATCGGTAAAAATATTTTCATAGATCAAGAGTAAACAATCATTTAAATGCTTCCATGAATAAAGTGGTTTTTAATACCTTCTTTATAATACAATGTCAAGTATAGATAGTCAGGTTCCAATATGCATTTCTCTTTTTTGAACATATGGTGGCTGGTTGGGATTAGGCGAATAGGTATGATTAAAGGACAAAACATGCATTTACATGCAGCAGAATTGCTTTCAGTTTGGTTTGTTTTCAAGCTACTTAGACAATTGAATATAGCTAGCAAGAAGGCACAGTGGCTGGAACTGCTGTGTCCTAATTATCTTGTGAGCTTTTAAGTACATGCTGCTTAGGTAGGACAAGTTTCTTCATAGCTTTCCCAAGATCGTAGTGAGGATGGTGTTTTCCCCCTCATGCCAAACTAATGAAATAATTTTGCTAATATCTTAGGTGACAGGTTAGAATGTAGCGTCTTAACTCTTAGAACCTACACTCTAAACAAAACATCTTGGTGGTCCATTTAGAACTTATTTATTTATTATTTGGGTTTAACTCACAAATTTTCAGTGGTAGTTCAAGGTAAGTTTCATTCAGAGTCATTCAGGTTGCTGTCATTCTTTGCCACTATTAGAGAATGACACGGGGACAAATTTGTCCGCGTCCCCACAGGAACTCAATTTCCCTATCCCGTCCCAGTGAGTTTTGTCGCTGTCTCTGCCACATTCATGTAAGATCTGCCTTAACTGCACAAGCTTCAAACTCATGATTTTAAAGTGTTTGAGGCTTGTGCAGATGAGGAAAGAGCTTGCAGGAATGGGGTAGAGACAGGAAAAGAGCTTGACGGGATGGGAAAATGAATTCCCATGGGAATGGGAAAAAATTTTTCCCTTTTTCATTCTCTAGCCGTTATCATACTTGAGTTGAGTGGGATGACCTCTGTTCATGGGGTGCTTATACTCACAGCTTAGGTTTCCTGCAGCATCTTTTTTCCTAGATTTTGTGACAAGAAATAGTCAACAGCCTCAATGAAGGTGATAACCTTTCTATAGGGTTAAGTTAATGCATCTTGAACAAGTTTTCAAGAGAATAAATTGTCAAAGATATCATATTTTTTGCTCTATAAGACGCACCTGACCATAAGACGCACCTAATGTAGAGGAGGAAAAACCAAGAAAAAAAAATTCTAAAGCAAATGGTGTACCCTGTCTGCTTGCCACTAGGCCTGCCCTGTACCCTCTCTGGTAGTCTTATGGTAGGCCAGGACAGGGTACAGGGCACAGGGCAGGCCTAGTGGCAGGCAGGCAGAGAGCCCCCCCTCCCCGAGTGCCTTTTTTTTTTTTTTTTTAATTCCATCAGTTCAGGCAGGCAGACCCCCCCCCCCCCCGGTACCTTTCTTTTAAATTCCGGCAGTCTGGGGCTGTATCTCCTGCTCCTCCCTTGATGGCTGCCTCCATGCCTTGAAGCTGAGTGAAGCACAATGCAGATGTGAGTTTTTCGTCGCCTGCCTGGTCCTGCGATGCTCACTGAATGGTGCCTGGACTGTTGGAATCAATCGGAATTATTGACCAAGTCTTGACATGGTTTCGTTCATACTTTACCGACCACTCCTATATACTCTCATTTAACAACACTGTCTCAGAAACTTGCAGTACTAATGTTGGAATCCCCCAAGGTTCAGTTCTTTCTCCCCTCTTATTTAATATTTTTCTTGCTTCTCTGATGACATTCTGTCAGTCGATAGGATTCAGTGCATTTTCCTACGCAGATGACATTCAACTTCTTCATCCCCTCGATCCAGAAAATCCCACAGAAATTCTTTCCATTAATGAAAAGCTTCATCAAATTCATCACTGGCTCAACATAAAAAAACAACGTAATGCTCTTTCCTTGGAAAGAGGGAATTGGTCTTAACGATCCCATTACATTAGTTGGTACTACTCTTCAAACAGTCACTTCAATTAAGATACTGGGAGTCATTTTTGATCAGAAATTATCCTTTCATGAACACATTAGCAGTGTAGTCAAATCTACATTCTTTAGACTAAGACAAATCCGTGGTTTCCAAATGATTAGAACCCAGATCGCTCAATATCTTGATCCATTCGCTGGTCATATCTAGAACTGACTACTGCAATGCTCCGTTCATAGGAATCCCTCAAAAAGAGATTAGATGGTTACAGTTTATTCAAAATGCTTCCATCAAACTTATTTGGAAGGCGAAGAAATTTGACAATGTTACCCCACTTCTTGAAAAATCTCATTGGCTTCCAGTAGTACACCAAATAAATTATAAAATCTACCCCTATTAACTTTTAAATCAATACTTCACAAAACCCAGGCTTTTATTGAGCGTATCTTAATACCCTATACTCCCACCTGATCACTCAGATCTAATAACCAACACTTGTTGGTCGTTCCTACTGTGAAATCTATCAATACCCAAAGACAATAAATTTTTTCTGTCATTGCTCCACAACTATGGAATTCATTAGCAATACATATAAGGGAAGATCGTCTTATCAACAGTTTCAAAAGCAAGTTAAAATGTTTTCTTTTTAAAGATGCGATTAACTGCTAATTTTTCTCTCTTTTCTTAAAACATTAGTATCTTGGTAGTATCAGCTAGACTGTTAGTGTTGTCATTCCCTTCCTTATCGTTCTTTCCCTTTTCGTCTTTCTTTCCTATCACATATTGTATTTCTTCCCCCATTTTTCCCTCTGGGTCTGTTCATGTTTATTGTTCAGTGTATATCAATCAGGTTGTCCCCCTGAATTGCAAAATGTTTCTATATGTATTTAGACTTGTGCATCACTTTGCAATTCATCAAACTTTTAATAAAACTTAAAACTTGAAACCGGAATTTAGAAAAAAGGTACCGTAGGGGGTGGGTATATATGCTCCATTAGGCGCACCCACTTTTCCACCCCCTTTTTGGGGGTGGAAAAAGTGCGTCTTATGGAGCAAAAAACACAGTAATTATTTTTTTATTGGACTAACAGGTTCCGAAAAATAACTTCCCAATGCTCAACACTAATGGCGTGCATATGATTTGCATACTATTAGAGCTGAACATTACGAAGTTATGTTTCAGTGCTGTTCTGGCAGAATTCTGCACTGTACAGAACAGCTTAGGAGTTCTGAGCACTGTTGACGCATCCTGTGAAATATTTGCTTGCTGATAACCAGTCTCATTTCTTGTCATTAAATCAAATGTTCCAATCCTCTAATAACGCGAGAAAATCTTTTGCAAAGAACAGTTGATGGATCCTAAGTAAACTGTGAAATCCATCTGGCATGGTGTATATTCACTGCAAATTATTCTTTGTTTCACAGGATTGTTAGCTAAAAAAGCTGTGGAAGCTGGGCTGACTGTCAAATCGTACATTAAAACTAGCTTGTCTCCAGGCAGTGGGGTGGTGACGTACTACCTGAAGAATAGTGGAGTCATGCCTTACCTGTCCCAACTAGGGTAAGACAGATTTTAATCAGCTACAGTGGCTGTTGCATATTAAACATGAGCTAACAATAAAGGGGCCCTTTTACTAAAGCTTACTGTGTGATAAGTGCCATGTGGTCCAGAGGTATAAAATAGGACCGACAGCATTTAATTTGTGCTAAGCTTTAGTAAAAAGCATCCAAAGTTTCTAATGAAAAAGTATCAAGTCCTGGGGAAGGGGATCATCACCTAGGGCCATGATAGTCACCTGAAATGTAGGCCAGCAAAATCCTAGCCTACATTTTAAGTAGACGAAGTTGCTGAGCTGATCACAGCAAGGAAATCTCCCTGCTGCAATCAGCCGTTGCTGGGAACTCGCACCCGGCGAAGTCCCCTGGCAGGAGGGATGCCTACTCCCTCTTGCCGCTACCCCCTTGAACCCCCGATATCCTTTGAAGCCAACTCCCCCCCCACTCCTGACACCCTCTCAAAGCTGCAGGACCCCACCCTGCACCCCTAATTCTGCCTTCTATGGTAGGGGCCTTAGGCATCTGAGCCAATCAGAGCCTTAGGAACTTCCCAGGTGTATCCCAGAATGCACCGGGAAGGGGAGGCTCATCATTTTGGAGTGATAGGCCTGCCGACCGGATGATGTGAGTATCTCTCCGGCTGGACTTTCAACTAAAAGGTATGGGGAGGGAGTTGGGAGGTAGAGTTAGGGGTGCGATGTGGGGGGCCTGCAGTTTGACGGGGTGTCAGGGGGGTTCAGCTTCATGTGGTATCGTCTTCAACGGGAGGGGGGTGGGGGGGTGGAGTTCAGGGGCAGGAGGGAGTCGGCATCCTTTCTGTCCGGTGTACTGTGAGGGAAGGGGCAGGGGTTCACTGCCGCAGCCGTTGCTGCTTAGCTGATCTCCACAGGGGGATTCCCTTGCCACGATTAGCTGATTGCAAGGGATCCCTCAATGATTCTCTAACCGGTGCCTGTGACATAAGCGCAGGTTAGAGAATCGGGGTGGTTAGTCAGGGTTAGGTGTCTGTCCCATAGGGCAGACACGATTCTGTATAGGATGCCGGTGTGTGATTCTCAGCCGCTTCTTAGGTGGCTGCTGAGACCGGCGTCCTATACAGAATTTCCCCCTAACAGTCTTAGGGCTAGATTCACTAACCTGCCTGATCGTGTCCGATCCGTGTCCGATCCATGGCAGGCCGACCAATTCACTATGGGTCCATATTCAAATGGGAGCAATCGGAGTAATGCCCCCCACCGACTGCACAGATCGCTGCAGAGCGATCCCGACGCATGCGCAGACCATCTTCTTTGCCTGTAGATGGTCTGCACTTGAGCTCCGTGCTCCTTAGAGTTTTTCTGTCCGTGCAAGGAAGAAACATTCACGAGCCCGTGGTTAATGCAAGTTGCCTGTTATGCAGAGACCAAAGCAAGAAGACCGAAATGACTGTGCCACCCCGATTCTCCTGCTCTCTCCCGCCCTTCCCCACAGTGCAGCCCCTTGCTTAAAAGAAGAACACGACCAAAATGAAGTCTGTGCCGCCCCGACTCTCCTGCTCTCTGCCACCCTTCCCCGCAATGCAGCCCCGCTTTAAAATCATGAGCTCACACTGCGGGGAAGGGCGGCAGAGAGCAGGAGAGTAGAGGCGGCAGAGAGCAGGAAAGATGCCTCAGCTGGCTGAAATTCAGGAGTCCTATAGGAGAGAATGCTCAGGAGAGTTGGCAGGGATGTGAGCGACTGGTCCTCAGCAGTCGTTTCTTTTTTGATCGGCCAGACCAGTCGGTGCTCCTTAATGTTTTTTTGTGAATCGCTGCCTTCCTACTTTTGGATGCCCTTCTCCTTATTTGTATGCGCGGTTCGGAATCGGATCGGGAGGAAGGTTAGTGAATCGGGTAGGGGTCGCTAAGTGGTCGGGACTTGATGGTTGGCTTAATGAATCTAGCCCTTAGTACTTAATCTCTTAAACCAGGACTTGTACATTTAAACTAATAGTATTAGTTTGTAACCAGTTTCTCCAGAATCAAGAACTTAGGGATAGATTCACTAATCCTCCGATCCGTTTCCATTTGCATGCAGGCCAATGAATTCATAAAAGGCCTGCATGCAAATGGAGATGATCATTGGCACGCCTCCAGCCAACTGCACGGATCGCTAAAGCCCTGACAGTAGTGACAGGAGAAACAGTCTCCTGTCACTGTTGTTAGGGCTTCTGCCGCTGTCTTTTAAAATTTTTTTTTAATCGGGCAGATATTTTGTGTGTTTTACACATGAAAAATATCTGCCCGATTTTTAAAAAAAAATTAACCCCCCCTCCCAACAAGTGCCCCGAACACCCCTCCTTCCCCGAACTCCACAAAAATTTGCCCCTCCGCCACCATTTGACCCTCCCCCCGATTGGCCCACCGCGCCACACACCCGGCCGCCCCACCTCCAGCCAGGCCAGGCCCGGCCCAGCACCACTGTACCTCAAAGTTGGGAGCAGGAGGGTTGCTCGGTCCCTCCTGCTCCGTAGGCCAACCCCCCCCCCCCCCTCGGCCCACCCCCGAGACAGCACAGCCCGACATCCCGCCTGTTCAAAGTTGGGAGCAGGAGGGGTAATCGGTCCCTCCTGCTCCGTAGGCTGACTAACCCCCCGGCCGGGCCGGGCTTGGCCCGACCCGGCACACCCCTATCTCAAAGTTGGGAGCAGGAAGGGTGCTCGGTCCCTTCTGCTCCATAGGCCGACCAACCCCCTGGCTGGGCCCGGCTTGACCAGGCACCCCCGTACCTCAAAGTTGGGAGCAGGAGGGGTACTCAGTCCCTCCTGCTCCTTAGGCCTCCCACAAAGTCTTCGGGGAGCATGAGGAACCGCAAAGTCCTCCTACCCTTCCTCATAAGGCACTGCCAATGAGGGCCTTAGGCCCCGCCAGTTGCATCATGTGATGCATGGGGAGGAGCCTAAGGCCCTGATTGGCTCAGGCTTCTACCTTGGGGCAGAGGAGGGCTGGAAGATCGGGGCGAGCAGGCAAGAGACAGAGCAGGGCTGGAAGATCAGGGCGAGCAGGCAGGAGACACGGGGCAGAGCAGGGCTGGAAGATCAGGGCGAGCAGGTAGGAGACAGAGCATGGCTGGAAGATCAGTGCAAGCAGGCAGGAGACACGGGGCAGAGCAGGGCTTCCTTGGAGCTGGAGAGTCAGAAAGATATTTTCAACTGGTCTCCAGCAGTCGCTTCTTGGGTTGATCGGCCAGCCTAGTCGGATCGGGAAATTTGTTTAGTGAATCGCATCCCTACCTACTTTGCATGCAGTTCTCCTCATTTGCATGCATGGATCGGAATCGGATCGCAAAACAGGTTAGTGAATACTGCAGGAGGGAAATCAGGTCGCAAAGGACTCGCAAAACGATCGGTACATGATTGGCTTGCTTAGTGAATCTAGCCCAATGTTCAGTCAACCACATTCTTATGCAACTCTACCAGGACAAGCAGAAACTGATAGCTGGGAGAAAGAATAAGGGCTTTTTTGTGCCAGTGCATGTTGTTATGGTGTGCCAACACCTTTCTTTTCCTTGCTGGCTCATCTCCACATTTCCGAGAGGGAAGACAATGGATGTAAGGGGGAGAGGGGGAAAAAGCTGAATGGATTGGGGAGGGAAGTGGAGAAGGGAATGAGGAGTGAAAAATGACAAATGAACAGGAAATCTAGCAATAGGAGTTAAGAGAAAATGAGGACAGTAGAAACCAGAGTGGGGAAAAAATACATGGCCAGACAACAAAAGTAGAAAACAAAATTTTTAGTTTAGGTTAAAATAGCGTGATAGCTGTGTTATGTTAATTTTTTGTTTTATTGTATTTTATTGTAGTTGTTAATTTGTAATATAATGAATGGAATATGTCAGTTTTTTACATTTATATCTGCTATCTTTATAGCACTACAAGGGGAAATATTTTTGGTTTTCTGGTGTTGTGCTGCATGCCAGAGTCTGGTTTAGGGAGTTTCAGCTGAAATGTTGTTTACATATTTTATTAGTTTATAGTCACTCGTAGGGGTTGTTTTGTTGGACCTAGGGACTGGTGTCCCATTTTCAAAGATGCCTTTTTATATGTTCCATGGCTGTTAAAATAGGTATGGCTACTGTGGGGATGTGGCTAATATAGGGACAGAGCTATAGACTCTGCCCTTAAAATTGGCCCTGTATGAGTATTGGTACCTTTTCTCTTACCAAAAAAGGACTGGAAAAATTAGTCTCTTTGTATTTTAAAAGCACTTTACCAAGATTTCTTCTCTCTCCTTACTCTCAATAAAATTTACCCACAAAAGAGGGGGAGTTTACACATGTGGAGTTAGTGGTTTTGGAAGCCAGGATTTAAACCTGCTTCTCCCACTTTGTTACCTTGGGCAAATCATTTTGCTCCCCATTATCTCAGGTACAACTGGATTGCCAATTTGGACATGGAAATAACTTTCTTAGAGCTCAAATTTGGAAATGTTGAGTAAGCTCTAAAATCCAAATCCATGAAGAGATCAGTAAATGAGTATTTCAGACAGGAAAATAGCCTGGAAGAGTGTTCTCATCTTTGATGATCAAAATGTGACTTAAACGTATATATTTGAGATAGCAAGGCATTATTGTATGCTTATAATAATACTACTGAAGAAGGGATCTATGGGGGACACAAATGCTTACACTCGTACATGATCATGTTAGTTGTTCTTCATTTCATCAATAAAAGCTGTATCATTTTGTAAAGAGAGCAGTTTCTTTCTGCAAGACTAATATACAGTAGCTATTAGAAGCCTTTATCAATGGTCCTTCCAACTTATATGCCTTTTGTCTGCAGGTTCGATGTGGTGGGTTACGGCTGTATGACCTGTATTGGTAACAGTGGACCTCTACCAGATGCTGTTGTGGAAGCCATTACCCAAGTATGTTATAACAGTTCTTGGCATAAAAGGATGCTGCGCTTACTGCATTCTCCAGAAGGACACAGGAACTCTTGAGGAGAGCCAGGGGCACTTAAACAGTCCATGCTTCTCTAGTTCCCTTTCTGATTAGGGTGGGGAAAGGGGAAAGGGATTTTTCATCTGCTACTTCCTAGCAGAGGTTCACATTTTGGAGACAGATCTGCCTGGAATTTTCTCTATTTCCGGTACCTGTAAGGCTTAAGCATAGGGTGGATAAAAATCAATGCTTTAAAAAAAAAATTAGATTTTAAAAAATGATTTTGTGAGGAAAAATCTTCCTAATGATAGTTTCCTATTTAAGATATGTTATAGTCCAAAAGTTATTTGTCATGAAATAAGGATTAGTTTTTAATTATGTAGCATGAGATTATATATTTATACAATTCTTAAATGTTTGGGTAAGTCTTGATGGGTGGGGTAATGTCCCCAATGATCCTATTATATTTATTTATTGGGAATTTAATAACTGCCTTTTCATGAAGATATTTCACCCAAGGCAGTTTATAATACATTGACTAGTAATCAGGTACTATTAGGTTTTCCCTATCTGTACTGGCAGACTCACAATCTATCTGTGGTACCTGGGGCAACGACGAGTCAAGTAACTTGCCCAAAGTCATAAGGAACAGGCTGGAACTGAACTCGCAACCTCAGGGTATTGAGGCTGGCATAGCCTGGTGGGGTGGTCAGAGCAGTGAACATCAGAGAAGGGAGCCCAGGCCAATATCCCACTAACTAGTACACTTGGGGTGGGACGTGTGAGCCCACCAAAACCACCTAACACCTATTGTTCTATCATATTGGTGACACCTGCAGGTATAAGGGCTATTGGGGTGGTATACAACTGGGTACAGTAGGATATGGGGATGTTTTGGAGAGCTCCCCATATACTGTAAGGTGCTTATATAACAACAGAAAAAGAGAATAATAATAATTTATTTTTTGTATACCTCTATACCAAAAAAGGTTCAAAGTGGTTCACAGCAAGATAAAAATACAAACAATCAATAAAATTGAAATGATATAATAAAACAATCAATTAATTGGAATACATCAATTAAAAATCAGTTAAAATTGAAATGCATCAGCTAAGAAACAAAAATGAGTTGAACAGTTGTAGTACTAAGATATAGACAAGTCAAACAGACGGGTCTTTAATGTTTTCCTAAAATCAAAATAAGAAGTGGCCTCTAGTATAGATTTTCCTAGCCACTTATTCAGTTTGGCGGCCTGGAAGGAAAAGATTCTGTCGAAAAACTTCTTCAATTGGCAGGATTTTAAAGGGGAATAGTTGATAGATGTATTCTACGTGTACGCTTGTTGAGATAATTCAAAGAGAAATGGGAAGCAAGATAGTCTGGCAACATCCCAAAAACTGCTTTGTAACAAGTACAGGAAAACTTAAACAGAATGTCTTTCTTGCAAAAACAATTGATACCTCGTAGAATACTTACAGGAAGTATCAGCAAAAGCTATAATAAAATGTGAACAAGAAGTCAAATGTTGCATATGCAGTTTAGTCACAGACAGCTTCTGCAAATGTTTAACTAGGGGGGGAGGAGGATTTGAACTTGTATACCGCCTTTTTGTAGTTGTACAATAGAGAATGACACGGTGGCGGTTTACCCGCGGCCACCGCATTTTAGCCGCAGGTCACCCGCCGAAAACGGGGAAGAAAACTAGCAGTCGCTGCGGCGACGGGGACAAGGCCATTCACCCTTGTCCCCGCAGTGAGGCATGAAGGATCGCGCGGTCCCCGCAGCTCACACCCGCCTGCCCAATCGATTCTAGTGTTTAGCCAGCTCTCTCCCTTCTCCTCACCTTAGTTTGTAGATTTTCTTTTTCGGCGACCCGCACGCTATCAGAGAGCCGCGCACCCGCTGCTGCTCAGTTTCATCTTCTGCTCTGACGCAACCGGAAACAGGAAGTTGCAGCAGAGCAGAAGATTGAACACTGAGCAGCCGCGCGTGCGCGGCTCTTTGGGAAAGCGTGCAGGTCGCCGAAAAAGAAAACCTATAAACTAAGGTGAGGAGAAGGGAGAGAGCTGGCTAAACACTAGGATCGATTGGGCAGGCAGGTAGTGGCTGCGGGGACCGTGCGATCGCTAGTGTTCCCATCCCGGCTCAAATTGGAAGGAGGGAGTGGGAGGGAGTGAAAGGGAAAAGGATTCTGGGCCAAGGGGATGAAGTCGGAAAGAAAAACCCACAGCAGGAAAGAAAGGGAAGGACTGGCAGGTGAGCCAGATGCTAGAAGGAGGGGGGGGGGGGAAGAAAGAGGGAAAAAAGCT
Organism: Geotrypetes seraphini; assembly: GCF_902459505.1. Taxonomy (NCBI): domain Eukaryota; kingdom Metazoa; phylum Chordata; class Amphibia; order Gymnophiona; family Dermophiidae; genus Geotrypetes; species Geotrypetes seraphini. The sequence goes on along the minus strand of NC_047084.1, from coordinate 442,844,478 downwards.
AGATGGGGTTGAAAAGAAGAGACACACTGGTATGGAAGAGGAAGATAGGGGAAATCTGGACACAGGAAGGTAACAGAAAGAGGGGAAATTATGTGCATGGGGCATAGGGACAGAGACATAAAGGGGACATGCCATGGGGATGGTATATGGACACAGGGGGGGCAATGACAGATACATAGGGGAGATATTAGAAATGGAGAAAATAGGAGCACAGAAGCGAGATGGTTTGTGGGGATGGGACAGGGACCGAGCTCGCAGGCTCCAGTGGCTTGCACAAATTACATTGTAACGTGCCATGAAAATAAGAGGGAGGAAGGTAGATAGATAAGCCACGTGAGAGGAGCTGAAGGGTAGTAGAAAGGAACAGATGGTAAAGGAGGGAGGGAAGGGTGGTGGTGGAAAGGAATAGAACAGACATTGAAGGAGGGTGGAGAGGAACAGACCCCCAAGGGAAATGTGGAAGACAGATTGGGAAGAAGACAGATGCCAGACTATGCGGGAGCGGAGGGAAGAAGATGGGTGCTAGACCAATTGGGGGGGAGGGTTAAGGGAGAGGCACAGTAACAGCAAATGGAAGACGCAGAGAGAAGACACACAGTGGATGGAAGGAATTCAATGAGAAGATGTGGAAAGCAGAAACCAGACAACAAAGGTAGAAAAAAAAAATTATATTTATTTATTTATTTTTTGCTTTAGGATAAAATAGTATATTAGTTGTGTTGATAAAAATTTATAAACAAAGCCCTGCCAGCTGAACATCTCTTTCTCTAGTTCAGCAGCAGGAACTTTGATTTATAAGAAAGGAATAAGCTAAATATTACAGTACTAAGGCTTATATGGATGCAGCGGGGACGGTGACGGGGCGGTGAATGGGATGGCAGTGGCGGTGAAAGGGACAGATTTTTTCCCCGTGTCATTCTCTATTGTACAACCACATTCAAAGCAATTTACATACAGATACTTGAAGCATTTTCCCTCTGTCCTGGTGGGCTCACAATCTTATTTAAAGTACCTGGGGCAGTAGAGGACTAAGTGATTTGCCCAGGGTCACAAGGAGCAGCGCAGGGTTTGAACCCACAACCTCAGGGTGCTGAGGCTATAGCTTTTAACTACTACACCACACTCTTTTCCACTAGATAAGCACATATGCTCTTATCTGTGAACACATACACCCATTGAAGAGCTGGTAAAAATGTTTGCACCTCAGTGCCAGAGATGCATGCATAACTTGTAAGTAAAAGTTTGTGTTCCCCCCCCCCAGACTCCGCCTATGTGTATGTTCATCTGTCAGATATGCATTTATTTACAATCAGGTTTTTGGTGTTCATGCACATTTCTGTGTGTTAGTTTCCTAAATTGCCTTTTGCTATTCAATCAGTACAGAAAGGAAAGGGACAGCAGAGTCAGACATGGGGAGTGTGTGGAGCAGTGGTTAAAGCTGCAGCCTCAGCACCCTGAGGTTGTGGGTTCAAACCCATGTTGTTCCTTGTGACCCTGGACAAATCACTTAATCCCCCCATTGCCTCAGGTACATTAGATAGATTGTGAGCCCACTGGGATAGACAGGGAAAAATGCTTGAGTACCTGAATAAATTCATGTAAACCGTTCTGAGCTCCCTTGGGAGAATGGTATAGAAAATTGAACAAATAAAATAAATAATAAACATGTTAGAAATGAGAGTATGGAGCAGATGCCATTATTCTAATCATTTACATAACATAAATGTTAGCACCTTAATGGAATTACCTACAATATGCTTGGTTCTTTATAAGATGTTTTCATTTGATCTCGTTTGGTTTCATTTTGAGTATTTAGACCTGTACCTTGGTTTTATTTCTTTTCATATGGACACAGGGTGACCTTGTAGCAGTGGGGGTATTGTCTGGGAATAGGAATTTTGAAGGCCGTGTACATCCCAACACTCGTGCCAATTACTTGGCCTCTCCACCGCTGGTCATAGCTTATGCCATTGCAGGAACCATAAGGATTGACTTTGAGAAAGAACCTATGGGTAAGAAGTTATTGTATATTTTTTGTTTGTTTGTTTTATTAGACATTTTACTGAGATTACATATATAAATGCAAATTCAAATCAATGACAAGAAAATAAAAAGAATGGGAAATTGAAACCAGATTCCAAAACACTCATATCTGCAACTAGTGCACGTTATAGGAGAGAATAAAACTAAGGAATGTATATAAAAGAAAACCAAAACAACTAAAGGAATAGCTACTCAAGGAGGTTAATAATCTAAAATGTATATCTTATGATTCACTTAACTCCCTTCCAATAGGAAACATCAGTAGAGCAATCAATGGAAATGTGTTGGAACACTAAAGCAAGTGAGCTTTAATGTCTTGTAGTTTTAATGCCTTATGAAATTGGGGGTTTTTTCCCCACAAGAAGACTTATCTTTTATGATACCACCTGTAAACGTATTTTTTCAGTTAGTGCACCCCAACACTGGAATTTATTACCAGCTCACTTAAGAGAAAAGGAAAACATCGATAAATTAAAAATTAATTTAAAAACATTCATGTTTAGGGACGCTTATTATTTATGATCCTCTACCCGAGAAAAAAAAAAGGATACCACTGGGTATAATTAATAACTAAGGAAGAGCATAGCTCCCCTCTCCTCTTTCCTATGTTTCCATTTGTCATGTAATTACCCAATGTCCTAATGATATGTAATTGATATATAATTGAATTTTATAATTTTATTGTAATGTGCACCGCTTTGACAATTTTAAGGTGATATATCAAATTTTTAATAAACTTGCAAACTTGGAAAAATTCATCTTTGTGTGAGGTTTAATAACAGCTCCTGTAAAATGACAGATTACTCTTCCCAGAGCAACTAATATGATGTGTCTAACTTTTGTAGTCACTGAATTCTGCCTTGAACCGGAATGCTTCTGGTAAAAACAAAAGTGCTGAATTGAATAAAATGTTGTTAAATTCACATGTTTCCCATAGGAAGAAATGCAGAAGGCAAACCTATATTCCTAAAGGATATCTGGCCAACCAGAGATGAAATTCAAGCTGTTGAGCGCCAATTTGTCATTCCTGAGATGTTTAAAGAAGTTTATAAGAAAATAGAGGTAACGACTGTCTAATTTTTCCCCATTAAATTTTTTAGTTGTTTATGAAAAGACGCTGCTTACCTTCTCACTGTGACTCCCTCTAAGGCAGTGGATCCCAACCCTGTCCTGGAGGATCCCCCAGGCCAGTCGGGTTTTCAGGATAGCCCTAATGAATATGCATGAGAGAGATCTGCATATAATGGAGGCGCCAGGCATGCATATCTGCTCCATGCATATTCATTAGGGCTATCCTGAAAACCCAACTGGCTGGGGGTTGTCCTCCAGGCAGGGTTGGGAACCACTGCTCTAAGGCAATGACTGCTCAGACGCACAGTATATTTCCAAAACCAATAATACATTTATCCCAGGACAAGCAGGCATGATATTCTCACATGTGGGTGACGTCATCTACGGAGCCCCGATGTGGACAGCATCTCAAGCAAACTTGATTGAAGATTCAAGCTTGCTATGCTGCATCACGCATGTGTGCCTCCTGCTCCACTAGAGGGCGCATCCCCTCCTCATGGTCTCCAGTTCGTTTTTTTCCGCAGTGCTAAGAAGACACGTTTTTTCTTAGCTCTGCCCCAAGTGCCTTCTTACACTGCCATTTTTTATTTTTTTCCTTGTTCAAAGTCACTGTGCGTATTAATCTTTCTTTTTCCTGCTCATCGCGCTTAACGCGCCCTTTTCTCGCGATCCGGGGGCTCCTGGGTTGTCGCGGGGACCTCGGCCCCGCCTCGGGACTTGACGTCGAAGACCCCGAGCTCCCAGAAGTCTTCGGCTCTGGGTAAGTCCCCTCTTCCCTCCTCAGGTTCCATACCTCCGAAGAAGCCAACCTCGGGGACAATAGCGGGACAAGGGGGGAGTTCCCTACCCACAGCCCCGGCAAAACCACCCAAGACCTCGGGACGTGCCTCCACCACTCGGGAATGCTCTGATTCGAGATCGCCCCCGGTGGAGTGCACCGCGACCTCGGACATGCCATCGATGCTGTCCGTGCCGGTATTCCAGGAGCTGCTCCGAGCAATGATCACAACGGAGCTATCCGCTGCCATGGCTCACCTTCAACCGGCCTCGACCTCGGCCTCGCGTGCGCCGGACCAGCCTGAGCGACGCGTCGAGACCCCTTGGGGCAAAGCGCGCCGTTTCCGCCGCCTCTCATCTTCCTCGGACTCCTCTCCGAGGCACTCGAGGCGCACATCCCTGACGGAGCTTCGCGGGGCGAAACGAAGATCGAAGCCCCTCTCAAAAAAGGCCCAGAGTTCCCCTCCGGCCCGAGGCCGCTCCCCCTCGACTCGATCGGGGGGACCACTACGGGTTACCGAGCTGTCTCTTACTAACCCACAGCTCTTACTGACTCCCCCTCGGTCCGGGGCTCCGGTCCGAGGCAACAGGCTTTTGCCGAGGGAGTCCGGGGAGGGGTCCCCGATCCAACATCGATCGGTACCCCGAACCCCGGCGTCGTCCCCGAGGGGCTCCTCGAGGCGACGCAGGTCCTCGACCCCGGAGCGCTTCCATAGCGCATCCCCGGTGTCGGATCGAGGGTCCGAACGAGAACCTCGCTATTCGAGGGAGGCTTCTCCTTCCTTCTCGGCGAGACGGAGGTCTCGATCACCGTCCCCGCAAGGGGCCACGGGATCCCACCGACCTTCCTTCACGAGGTTCGTCCAGGACATGGGACGTGCCCTTGACTCAAGTAGAGTATTTAAATTGTAACAGCGGAGGCACACCAGTAATAAGATTGTATTATCAGTCTGAAGATACAATGGAGAGATTATACAGACAGAAGCCAGCAAAGTCTGACTGTACAGAGGTTATCTCTAGCTAAAATCAGGAAGGGAGGCTCTTTATATAGCCTTTATTTTGGTCCATGTCAATGCATCCTGTGTCACCTGAGGACTATTGAATTGGTGCAAAGGTGCTACTACACTGTCCTATCCCCATCACAGCACCTTTGCACTGACCTGCACTTTGTTAGAACTTAAGTTTGTTTTCTGCTAATCCTGTGCTATTGTTTTTTACCATTTAGTTTCATGTTACTTCTTGTTTTATTTTAGTTTACCTTCTTCATTGCTCCTCTGCCGCTGCGAAGCGGCGGCCCGCTGGACTCCGCCTCCCCGCCAGTTTACCTTCTTCATTGCTCCTCTGCCGCTGCGAAGCGGCGGCCTGCCAGACTCCGCCCCCCCCGCCAGTTTACCTTCTTCATTGCTCCTCTGCCGCTGTGAAGCGGCGGCCCGCCGGACTCCGCCCCCCCCCCCCCCGGCCAGGTCAGCGCATGCCCTATTTAGTGGGACTCTCTGCGGCGCACGCCTTTGGCGCGCGCCGAAGGAGCGCACAAAAGGAGCAGGCTCCTTCGTGGGCATTCCGAGTGCGCTCGCTTCTTTAGTTTATTCCTAACGTTTTTAGTCCTTTTTAGCCACACATACAAGCCACTAATTTTTAATACTATCGGTACTCCAGTCTTGCTTTTCTACACTCTTAATCCGCATTATAATACTAATTCAGTTTACACTATGTCTATTGCTAACAATAACATTCCAGTACATTGGGGAAATAGACCCATTAGACCTATTTCACATAAATCTACTAAATCCCTTCCACAATCTATCCTTACAATCCCAACTTTACCTTTGGGCTCAAATGACCTTACACTAAAATCTCCTACTTCCTCCTACAGTCACTCTTCTTCTAACAGTAAACCCCTAAAAATCGGCCTTATTAATTCAAGATCTATCAGAAACAAACATCATCTACTGAAAGATCTATCCTTCATCAAGGCCTACAAATCTTATGCATTACAGAAACATGGCTTACTACTGGCGATGAGGCTTTTCTGTCTTATTGTTGCCCTCCTGACTTTGATTATTACTGGAACCATCGTCAGAATCGCAAAGGCGGTGGTGTAGCTATTATCTTTCAAAAAAACTTAGTCAGGATTTGTGATCAATCTATCAATAACACCACTGTCGAATTTTTACATGTTCAAACTAATCAGAACCCAAAAATTGATCTCCTTTTACTTTATATTCCCCCCCTTTGGACCATACCAAGCTACTTTCTCTTCATAATTTATTATTTGATTTCTGTTCTGCTTCTACCTGCCCCATTATTATGGGGGACTTTAATATTCATTTCGATAACCCTAATAATTCATTTACAACTGACATGTTACATTTCATCAAGACTTTAGATTTGGTAACTCACATTAGGGAACCTACTCATTCCTCAAAGCATACACTTGATATGATTATTACATCCAAATCCCAACTTTTATCTTATTCAGTACCCCTTATTTCCCCTGTACCATGGTCAGACCACTACTTCATCTCTTTCAATTGCCATTACTCACGTCCTATAGAAATAAAAACTCTCTCCGAACCTTTAAAAAATATTACATTTAGAGACCTCTCAAAATTAGAAACTAACGATATCACTCCTTTTTTCAGTTCCTCTAAAATCATCCCTAATTTTGAATCTATTGATGATCTATTACTTTACTGGAATTCCTCATTAGAATCTTTCTTGAATGACAAAGCTCCTACAATCTCAAAAACTATTTCTTCCCGCAAATTGCGTAATCCATGGTACTCAGATGAATTATCCCTTTTAAAAGCACAACTCCGATCTCTAGAAAGAAAATGGCGTCTATCAAAAACACCCATAAACCTTCAGCGATATAGAGAACAGGCACACTTTTATAAAACAAAAATTAATCAAGCAAAAAAAAAATTTTACTCAAAAAAAATCTTTAAGGCTTAAAATAGCTCGGAATTATTTTCTGTTCTCAAATCCATTACTCCAGAGTTTAAAAATAAAAATAACAATTCGGAATCTGTTCCCAAAGCTCAAGATTTGGCCGATTATTTTTGTGAGAAAATTGCTCTCATGCGAAAAACGTTTATTACAAACAATCTTGATGAGCCCATATCCAGTAGCTCTTATTCTTCCATACCAATGTCCAAATGTACAAATTTTACAATTCCATCTTTAAAAGACATAGAAGGAGTATTCCAAAGAATTAAAATAAAAAGTTCACGTTCTGAACTAATCCCCCCCATTTTACCTGAAAAAATTTTTTGCTTGTTTCGGCCCCTTCATTCATTTACTCATTAAAAATAGTCTGCTTACAGCCACTGTCCCTACCAACTGGAAAAAAGCTATAGTTACTCCGATACTGAAAAAAACATAATCTTAACTGTGAAGACGTATCCAACTATCGCCCTATCTCTAATTTACCCTTTTTAGCAAAAATCACCGAAAAACTGGTTTTAGAACAGCTCTCTGATTTTATTGAATCTACAAACGCACTGCACCCTAATCAAACGGGATTTCGTAAACACCACAATACAGAATACTCCTTGTTAGGCCTTATTACTAATATTCATTATTTCTTGGATCATCACAAATCGATTTCCCTATTTTCTTTAGACCTATCTGCGGCTTTTGATACTATTGATCACGCTCTATTACTTAATCGTTTGGAATCCTTTGGCATTTGTGGAAAGGTTCTAAACTGGTTTGCTTCTTTTCTCTCTAATCGATCTTCCACGGTCATAACTAAAGATGATCACTCTACTTCTTATTCTTCTTCTTTTGGAATTCCCCAGGGATCTATTCTGTCACCTCTTTTATTTAACATCTTTCTTTCTCCTCTGCTTACTATCTGTCAATCTTTGGGCTTTACCTCTTTCTCCTACGCTGATGATATTCAACTTCTTCACTCATTTGACCCCAAAAATGATGAAGAAATTAAATCAATCAATACCAAACTGGACACAATAAAAAACTGGCTTAGTCTTAATAAATTGTCTTTAAACCTACAGAAAACTCAATCTATGTTCTTCCCTTGGAGAAAAGATATTCTTCCAACTTCTTCATTTGCAATTGATAACACCCCGATTGAATCAGTATCTAAGCTGAAAATTCTAGGTGTAATTATTGACACTAACCTTTCTTTTCATGACCACATCAGTCACATTGTTAAGTCCTGTTTTTATAAACTCCGACTGATCCGATCTATCTCAGCTTTCTTAGAACCCAAATCCATCAATATACTTATTCATTCCATGATCATCTCTAGATTAGATTACTGTAACTCTCTATTATTTAATATACCGCAAAAAGAAAAGAAGAGACTCCAAATAATACAAAATACAGCAGAAAACTTATTCACAAAGCACAAAAATATGACCATGTAACACCATTATTAATTAAGTCTCATTGGTTGCCTATCAACCATCGAATTACCTTTAAAATAGCATTTGTGGTATTCAAAATACTATTATTTAATGAACCGCAATTTTTATCTAGAACGATCACTCCGTATCATTCATCTCGTTCTCTTTGATCATCATCTCAAGGTTTACTATCGGTACCCATCCCTAAAAATTGTGGGAACAAGGAGAAATGAAATGTTCTCTGTTTTAGCTCCTCAAACCTGGAATGCTTTACCACTTTATATTAGACAAGAAAAAGACCTCCTCTCCTTTAAAAAACTTTTAAAAACATTTTTATTTAACGACGCTTTTAATACCTAAACGACTAAATTAATTTGCATGTCTTTTTAAAATTATTTCCCCCCTTCCCTATGTTTTTTATCCTTTTATGTTTTTTCTTGCTTAAAATATTGTAACTTTTCCCTTTTTTCCCTTTTATATCATGTATGTCACTAAGCCACATGTAAAAAGAAACTCCCTAGCACTTTGACTTTTTACTTGTTCCTTAATAATATTTGTTGTCTAACATATTGTCTTAAAATTGTTTTAAAATTTGTTTATTTCCCTTTACTATATTTTAATATTGTTCATCGCTTAGAATGTTATTAATAGGTGATTTATCAAATAAATTTGAACTTGAACTTGAACTTGGTCCTATGCCCATACCTGGAAGTTTGCTTACTGTTCTCTGTGGTTTTCCTGTGACTGGGTCCTTCGTCCAGATGCGTACTGGTAATTGTTGTTCCAACAGTTGCTGGTGACCACAAGGTGCTGGTGTGCACATGATGTCTCTGTAAAGCTATGTCCTCTTTTTGAGCAATGAAACTTAGGCTCATGACCACAAGTTCATCTCCAGGGCAAAACACAGTAGAAATGTGCTTTAATCTTTTGGTTCAAAATGGTCGCAGCTTTCCATGGGAGTCCATGAACCCTTCCTCACTTCCCTGAAATTTGTATGGCTTTGCAGATGTCTATGCTAGTATTCCAAAGAGTGTTTTTTCCTTCAGAGAGAAAATGTTTCATGGATTCAGTATGATTTGTTAACATGAGTTAATAAGGTGCAAACTTACTGTTAGCGGTAGAGTTCTCTTTGCCTGTTTCCAGCTGGAAACATTTTGCTGCAGCCATTAAATGCACTCTTGTATTGCCCTGTTATTGTGAAGAGAAAGATCCTCATGCTTGCTTGTTTTGTGTCACCCACAGGCTGTTAAACTTTGCCTCTTTGACTTAGACATCACTATGTGATGAGAAGCTGACCACGTATGGGGCTGTCTCCCTGGCACATATTGCCTAACACAGAGCTGCTCAATTCCAGGCCTTGAGGTCCCAAGGCAGGCAGGCCAGGGTTTCAGGATATACACAATGAATAGGCATGAGAGAGATTTGAATGCACTGCCTCCTTGATATGCAAATCTCTCTCATGCCTATTTATTGTGGATATCCTGAAACCCTGATCTGTCTGTGGACCTTCAGGATCAGAACTGAGTAGACCCAGCCTTAACATGCATCAGGAAGAGATCTGAGCACTGATAAATCTTTTAAAAATAAAAAAAAATAATAATTGTTCAGTTTTTGAGCTAACGTGCAGCTGAGCCAAAATAGAAAATGTGTTTTGACCAAGCCTAGTTTGTATAAATAACCATGCGGCAATAAAGAAGCCTGCAACTCCTACTCATTACCGGTGACATTTCAGTATTTCTTCATGAATTCACTGTGTGATGCAACAGTATAATGAAGCACTTCAGATGGACATACTGGCTGAGACCAGGGTCCTTCAAACCCAGTATCCTGTCTCTGACAGAGGCCTTTCCAGATTATAGGTAGCTAGCAGCTTCTCAACGAGTAGCTCAGTTCTTGTTTCTTTTTTTTAAGTTTTCCTTTACTTATTGAAAAATGTGTTTAACAACAAACGAGTTGAATAACAATACGTGAGAAGTGCCATAAAGACAAAATACTTAGGAATGAGATGATATTTAGGGCAGACCATTTCTTATCGAAATTTTTAAAAGAGTTATTCTTTTTAGTAATATAAAATTCATATCTAAAAGTTAAACATGCCATTTGAATGAAGAAAAGCAGCAAGGGCCTCAGAGATGGGAATATTAAAGTACACTTTATTAAAAGACTCAACTCGGACTATGTTTCGGCACAGATCAACTGCATCAGACAAAACTGAATCCCAAAAGGGTCCTTGATAGATCAGTATTATATATGAACTTTGTGATCAAACAATATAAACTCAGGTTTCAGGTTTATTTAAAATTTGATATACCGCCTTATCAAAATTCAAAGTGGTTTTACATAGTATATATTTAAAAAAAAAGCAATTATAAAAATATATATTAAAAACCAATTTCATTAAAATAACATTAACAGACTGATACATTGACAAACAGTGACATACTGGTACAAAAGGTGACTGGGCAGAAATACAAAATTGAAATAGGAAAGGCTGGGAAGAAGGTAAAAACAAGAGGAAAGGGAAAAGCAGGCAAGTAATCTCAAATACAAGGCAAATGGAAGAGAACAAGTTTCCATCACCTTCCTTAAAAGGACTATGAAATCTCATATGCATCTTTCAAAAGAAAGGTCTTTAAGCTACTTTTAAATTTATCAAGGGATATAATTTCTCTTATATGGTTTGGTACGGAATTCCAGATAATAGGGGCTGTAACTGAAAAAAATGCTAGTACGCATAGTGTTAATATATCTAAGTGAAGGGATAGCTAATAGGTTTTGATTTGAAGAACGTAAAGTACGATGAGTAGTGTGAGGGATTAATAGCCTGTTAATGACTTCTGGTTGAATGATTATGACATAGCTTTAAAATTAGTTAGAAACATGGGGTGGTGCCAGCAGGGAAGAGGGACGGAGAGAGGGAGAGGCACTGGCGCTGGCTGACTGCCTACAGGACTGGAATTGTACTTTAGTGTATGTAGGCTCATTCCCTCCATGTACTTTTATATGTGTATATAGAGGCAAATTATATAAAATTATTCTTTCTACATGTAAAACCCAATTAAAGCATACTTACTGAATTGTAGCTGTTTATCATGGTTTTTATGCCTGACCAAGAGCAGGCACAGATCTATGTGTTAAACTTTTGCTGATGATAGCACATGTAAACAGCAGTTTTATAACAAAAGGTTTATATGTACTTTGCAGAAAAGGTAGCAGTTTTATAAATGTATATACCAGATACATTCACTTATACATTTGTATAATTATCCTCCCAGGGTGAAGCAAGGCTCAGGAATCCCAAAGTTAGAAATGATTTATACCATCCCACTAAGGCTTCCCCTTTATTACAGTATGTTACCATCTAAATATGATACATCAATTACAAAAATTGCATCTAATTGCACTATAATATTATTTTTCTTTAGAAAGTCAATGAAAGTTGGAACTCTTTAGATGCCCCATCAGATCAGTTATATTCTTGGGATCCAAAATCTACGTACATTAAATCCCCACCCTTCTTTGACAGCCTGGTATGTATTTAGCTTTTAATTATTCTTTGCTCACAGTGCACTGATGATTTGCTGTTTAATTTTATTTTATATTTTTGGTTTCTGAAATGCTTCCAGGAATTAGAGGAAGAGAAGAGTAAGTGATTTTCCAAAAAAGCACTTTTAAAATATTGGGATGGGGGGGTGGGTGATTTGAGGTTTTTGTGAGGTTTTCTCCATTAACCTCTTTTTTTTTTATTTGTAAAAACAAACATTTTGCAGGATCCAGTGATTAATTTTTACATAATTGTAACAGCCACCTTTCAGAGTTCTTGTCCCAAGCAGTGATAATCTCCATCATGGTAGTCAGCACTTATGTTATTCCTTTCTTCTCACTTTCCACCTTCCCCTCCCCTATGATGTGTTCAGCTGCTTACCTCCCTTCTGTCTGGAGTGGCAATACGGCAGTTTTAGAAAATGTATTGCAGCCAATGTGGGACCTACAGCATATGTGCATGCTGAAGGTTTTCAAACTCTAATCTAATCTAATCCTTAGATTTATATACCAAGTCTTCTTCCAAAAAAGAAGCTTGACTCGGTTTACATGAAGATATTTAACATATTTAGATTAGATCTAATTAGCAGTTATAAGAAAAAATGATTTAAACAGAATCCACAACTTCAATAAGATCTGTTTAAAAAATGTGTTTTTAAAGATTTCCTAAAACTTGACAATAAAGGAAGAATTCTAATATTTACTGGAAGTTCATTCCAATAGATGTAAAAGCATATGAAAAAGATCCAGAGAAGCTCCTGACCCCTCCAAACTTCCTGTTTCAGCGAGGATGGGAGTTGGCATGCCTTGAACATGCAAGGATGCACGTGGCCGCAATGTGTCTTCTTGGTGTAAGGGAATACCATGAGCTAGAAGAAAGGAAGGAGGAGGACTCTGGATACCACAGTAGAGGGGGAGGGGGAGAGATTCTGGAATCCAAGTGCCACTTCTGCCTACTAAATTATACTGCCTAGGCAGTCATCTAGTTCACCTATTGAATGGGCCAGCCCTGGATCAGTACAATGCTTTCAGTGAAAGGAATCAGAAACAGGCATATAATTTGAGGTCAAACTCAAAATGGCTAAATTATAGCAAAATATCTGGATTTTCCCCAGGTTTGCTAGGAAACTTAGGGCTCCTTTTACAAAGCTGCACTAGGGCCATAACGCGTGGAATAACGCACGCTAAATTGCTGCACGCGCTAGCCGCTACAGCCTCCTTTTGAGCAGGCGGTAGATTTCCAGCTAACGCGCTAATCTGGTTCGTGCGATAAAACCGCTAGCATGGCTTTGTAAAAGGAGCCCTTAGTTAACATTAATGGAACAAATTTCCTATAAAATGAAGTATACCACTGCATTTTGCTCTAAATCCACAGGACAGAATAAACAAAAGCACTATTGCCCTAAAATTATCTCCAAGAAAATTGTATCTTCTCCCAAAAACAAAACCTACTAACGTACAAAGAAAGGAGAATTATGAAGTACAACTTATTGCATACAATCCAGAACTAGAAAGCCTATGAAAAATTATACAAGATCTTCAATGTAATTATTTATTTATTGGGTAATTTATATATCATATCATCATATCTCAAAATGGTTCACCAAAGCCATTTAAAAAAACATACAAAGGTGAACAAATTAAACTGAACATCCCATTCCCGGAAAATCCACCAATACCTGTTTTTGGAGGATAAAGTGCTGAAATAAATAATACCCTCCCCCCTTCCAGTTCTAAACATACCATAGCATATAGTTTCTTATATCCCGCAATTTTCAACAAGGAATCATTGCGGCTTAAAATAAGATTTGGGATCAGTTATTACATTAGCAATTAGATTCTAGAGAGTGTATTGGAGAGAGATAATTCATTATAAGGAGAAAAGACTTTCAGCAACTCTCTATCTTTAAAATAGAAACTTAAGAAGTAAACTTATAACAGAAATCTTGAGAAGGAGTATATAAGAGAATCTTGGTCCACCATAAATATATTCCCCATAGGCCACATTAAAGCTAGGAAGTGTGTGGTCCAACTAAGGAAGATAAAATCCTAGAGTTAGAGGAATGTTAAAAAACCCAGTACAGGAAGGAGCCCTTCACACTACACTTCTACTATCTGTGTGTGAGGAACATTTTGTTGTTCAATTGGCTTTGCCTGCAAAGTAGGATGAGCGCTCTGTTTTGTATTCTACATTATTGTCCTGAATAAAGGCTAAAAGCTGCCTCAGTTGTTTCTTTGCAGACTTTTCAAAGGCCTAGGGCTTGAACATGCACCCATGCTATCACAATCCCAGAGAGAAAAAATTGACACAGAATTCTGCAACATACCACAATGCAAGATATGCCTGCCCATATCGCAGGGAGGGTCTAGGACGATTAACCGCAGCCAGTTGAGTGTAGTCATTTCAGCGGTGAATTTTCCGCAATGACTCTTCCTACACCCCAGCATGGAATGGGATGATTCATGCCTTGTTGGGGAGGCCATGCCCCCCCCCTCAAATCAAATGTTAAACCCCACTGTCCCCCAGCCGGGATCAGAGCCTGGGACCCTGCAGAAGATGCCGTCCCCTGCATACTGCCATTGATAGTACTCAGCCAATCAACAGAATGGGATGATTCAGTGTGGCTGTGATGAAATATCCTGCGTTGAATTGGCCATGATGAATCATCCCATTCAGTATCACAGGAGTATTGCGTTCAATTCTGGTCTCCTTATCTCAAGAAAAGGTTCAAAGAAGAGTGGCCAAGATGATAAATGGGATGGAACTCCTCTCATATGAGGAAAGACTAAAACAGTTAGGGCTCTTCAGCTTGGAAAAGAGACGTCTGAGGGGAGATATGATTGAAGTCTACAAAGTCCTGAGTGGAGTAGAACAGGTACAAGTGGATTGATTTTTCGCTCTGTCAAAAATTACAAAGACTAGGGGACACTCAATGAAGTAACAGGGAAATACTTTTAAAACCAATAGGAGGAAACTTTTTTTCACTCAGAGAATAGTTAAGCTCTGGAATGTGTTGCCAGAGGATGTGGTAAAAGCGGATAGCATAGCTGGTTTTAAGAAAGGTTTGGACAAGTTCCTGGAGGAAAAGCCCATAGTCTGTTATTGAGAAAGACACAAGGGAAGCCACTGCTTGCCCTGTATTGGTAGCATGGAATATTGCTACACCTTGGGTTTTGGCCAGGTACCAGTGACCTGGATTGGCCACTATGAGAACGGGCTACTTGGCTTGATGGACCATTGGTCTGACCCAGTAAGGCTGTTCTTATGACCCCACAAGTACCCACTTGGAAAGACATTAAAAATAAATGGCCCACATTCATGTTTCTCTATGAAATGTAGTATACTGTATATGATCCAATGCAAAAAAAATGTGAAGGAAGCTATATCAGAGAAACAAGCAAAAATTGAAGATGTGTATCAGTCTTCATAGACATAACAAACTATCACATCAAGAATAGGATGACAGCTCAATGAACATTTCTTAAGGGAAGACCATTTCATTAAGAACCTTAGAATAAAGATGCAGAAACTTAAGGAGTACATAGGAATGGAAAACTTTTGTAATTAGATTGATGAAACACTTTGAGACTGACAAGAGCTCAATAGAGGCATTAGCTTTTTCACCTATCATCACATATATATAGGGCCTTTGAACTATAAAGTATTACTGTCTATCCCTCACTCTCTTTCACTAAGCTGTACTAAACATGTACAGACAGCCTTAGAAATAGATGCTTGTACAAGATTCTATATCCGAAATTCTGAAAACTGAAAAGCTCTGAAAACCGAAATTTGACGCAAACCAGAAGTAGTCAATTTCCCTGACATAATCCATGCTGAAACCAATGAAGGTGCATGCTTTTCTCATGATTTCTGTGCAATTCAGGTCTGAGGGCTGGAAAATGGCAAAGAGATGCCGATTTCACTCAGGGTAGCAGTGAGAAACATAAAAGGAAGCATTTATTTCTGTCAATAACATAGAAAGTTGAGGTATTGAAGAAGCTTGATAAAGATGTGTCTGTACAATGTCTGACTGAAGAATATAGAGTGAGAACAACAACCATATATGACTTAAAGAAACAGAAAGATAAGTTGTTGAAATTTTACAGTGAGAGTGATGACATAGGATAAAAACTTATTTTGATAAATCTTGCACTGTACTGTCAAATTTATCCTGTAGATTGGTATTAGATCCACAGTATGTGTCAGGATAGGATAAAACTTGTATTGAAAAACCTTGCTCTGTAACTGTGGTAAATTGTAATCTGTAAATTCTATACTATTCGTATTGATATTAGATCCCTAGTATGTGTTGAATTAGGATAAAATTGTATTAAAAAAAACTTGTACTGTAACTATGGCAAATTGTAACCTGTTAACTGTACAGTATATTATGTAACCCAGGGGTGTCCAACCTTTTGGCTTCACTGGGCTGCATTGGCCAAAAAAAATGTTTCTGGGGCTGCACAAACTTGCAAATTCTGCAGCAAGACAGAGGAGGGAGCCGGCAAGACAGTAAGCACCAGGGGCAGCAGAGGAAAACACTGCATCGTCCTCGACCGGAGCCGCACAAAATACTTCACGGGGCCACATGCAGCCCTCGGGCCACAGGTTGGACACCCCTGATGTAACCTGTTCTAAGCTCTTTGGGGAGAATGGGATAGAAAATGAATTAAATAAATAAATGGGATAGGAAGTGATTTCCTATTATGGCTTAAGACCTGGTTGAAAGACAGAAACCAGAGAGTAGGTTTAAATGGTCAATATTCTCAGTGGAGAAGGGTAAATAGTGGGATTCCAGAAAATACAATAGAAACCCCACAGCTCAAACAGTCAATATACAAAAGAAAAGAGCTAAATAACCCAGAGGAAAAGCCTCAGAACCCCGTCAGGGAGGAAACCCTCCTCTTATTAGAAAGGGCAAATCATTTCATAGGCATAAAAACCTCCCATAGTAGTTTTATACAAAAAAATGTAACTTCAGAGAATCACAATTACAATCTGTATAAATCAGCAAAACACTTATCTTTTAGCGAGTGAGACACCACATGCTCACAATCCAACTGACAATGGCCAGCATTCCGCCTCATGGCTAAATCAGGGACTAAACGGGACCGAGCTTGTCACAGGCTCAGATACATGTAAATGTTAACATGGGCCCAGTGCCTTCTCTCTCTCTTAATATCCTAGTTGGGCTTTTCAGCACTTTTAAGTTTCCCCTTTTTATCCTCGCAGTTCATTTGGCCCACTTAGGCCTTGAACATACCAACTGGGGTTGAGGAGATGGGATTCCTGTTGGCTTGAAGCATTGCTCTGGCATCAAGAGCTTCAGCCTCAGACCTGCTGGAGCTTCAGCCCATCCTGAAAGCCCATGCTCAATCTGTTGCAAGTAGAATTGCTGCTCATTAAGATGCTGTCAACATCCAGTGTCTAAAGGAAGAAAGCTTCCTCAGGGCACTGGAGGTTGCCTGTTCTTGTGCAAGCCCTGATCAACCTGTCAGTAGACTGAAGCAGGAACAGACCCAAATCCAAGTGAGGATTATTTTCATGAGTCTGAAACAGGTGTGAGGAGGAACCAGAAGTCCTTTCAGAGAAGGGGATCTCTTGATATCCCTTCAGATCCCTGCCCTCTCTACATGATAGAAGAAAATCTTCTGTGGATCTTTCCTTTACTGATTTTGTCAAGGAGATGGCCAAGTCCTTCCCACTTGAGTTAGAAACTGAGGATGAGCTCACTGAGTTTGATTTGCCACCAAAGGAAGCTGTGACGGGTCTCATGCAGAGGATCCTTACGAAAGGAACAGATGAAGCAGTGAAAGACACTCCTTTCTATACAACCTATATACAAGGCTGATTCTTTGTATAGAATCCAGAAAGCTTCTACATTCAAGAAGCTCCAGGTTCCTCACCATTCCATGGTGGTTGAATCCACAAGATCCAAGAGTTGTGTGACTCACATCTTGGTGCACCCTAGGCCACTGGAGTCCTATGGGAGGAAAGTCTTTCAGAAAG
The DNA here is from genome assembly GCF_902459505.1 of Geotrypetes seraphini. Lineage (NCBI taxonomy): Eukaryota > Metazoa > Chordata > Amphibia > Gymnophiona > Dermophiidae > Geotrypetes > Geotrypetes seraphini. The sequence continues at coordinate 442,826,658 of NC_047084.1, read as the reverse complement.
CTATGCTCACTTCTTTCATACATTCTTACCAGCTCTTGTAAGGAGTTGTTGAGTGGATAGAAGTCAATTCCTTACATCTGCCTAAGGGTGTCTCCAAGGGTTTGCTTGTTTCCAGGATAGATTCCACTGGGTTATATGGCTTCAAGTAGAAGAGGTTTGCTGTCTGGTGTGAGAGCAAGGCCATAGATCCTTTCTGCTATCCTGCATAAAAGCTGCTTGAATTTCTTTTACACCTTTCCAAGTCTAGTCTCAAGACCAACTCTGTAATTTTACTCCTCGGTGTAACTGGAATTTATCACCATGTAGAGGGCAAGCTCATCTCTGTGCAATTCATGAGTGACTTGCCATTGCTCAAACCTCCCATCAAACCTCCCCCCCCCACCCTGTGTCATGGGATCTCAACATTGCCCTCACCCAATAAATAAAAGCTCCCTTTGAACTACTTGACACCTGTTATCTAAAGTACCTGACCTGAAAGGTCCTATTTTGGGTGGTAGTCATTTTTGGTGGTAGTCTGAGCATTCAGGGTTAATAGTGAGTTCCAAGCTTTAGTAGCTGATATACCTTACACAAAATTTCATCACAGTAGAGTACATATTCAACCCAAGTTCCTTCCTAAGGTAGTGTCAGAATTCCATCTTAACCAGTCAATCAGACTTCATTTCTTTTATTTTGTTTGTCTCTATCATTATTATTATTATGACTGTATTCTGCTGTGTTGTACTATTGGTATTAATAGCAGTATATTAAGCTTTAGTTTGATATACCGAATGGTGAATGTTTGCTGATAAGACACATTTGGTTTTCTTCCAGGATGAATCTCTCAATGCCACTAATCAATGGTTTGGTCAGTGACAATTCACCAGGCAAATAGCTTGGTATAAATAGGTGTGAACTTAGCTGACATCCCTGTATGCTAGGAAGACAGGGAAAATAGAAGAGATTAATCTAGTCAGGAAGCAGAAGCTCAGACCCAGAGTAGACCTGTAGACCTGGCTCTGCTGTACACTGTCTCTAATGAGCCTAGAGCAAGTGTGATGAAATAGAAAAATTAAATTGTACTTCTCTCAAAATATTCTTCCTTTTTTTTTTTTTTTTTTAAGACAATGGAGCTTCAGCCCCCAAAATCTATAGTTGATGCATATGTCCTATTAAATTTGGGAGATTCTGTAACTACTGATCACATCTCTCCTGCTGGGAATATAGCTAGAAACAGTCCAGCGGCTCGCTATTTAACCTACAGAGGGTAAGTTATAACTAGAAGTTTCTTTACCTCTAATTTGCTCCTTCTAAGCCTCTTTTTTTTACCCTGTACAGTGCTTTCTGTCACTTCTGTTTCAGGTCCAGCACCCCTATCCAACAACTCTCCCTCTGCTCCTCCCTCTCTCTCTCTCCTTCCCCCCCCAAGTCCAGCACCCCTCCCTCTGTACCCTCAGTCTAGCACCCTTTCTTCAGCCTCTGCTTCCCCTCAGTTCAGCACCTCTTCCTCTCTCTCACCCCCCTGGAGTACAGCACCTCATTCTCAGCCATCCTCCTTCCCTCTCCTGAGTCTTACCACCTTTTCCTTAGCCTGACCCCCCCCCCTCTTCTCTCACCTACTAGCTTTCAAAATCACCCTGGCAGCAACAGAAGCAGCTTTTCATTAGCCCGGTCCCACAGCTTTCAAAATTGCCCTGGCAGCAACAGCGGCAGCTTTCAAAATCATGTCAGCAGTAACAGTGGCAGCGCTGATTCACTGCCTGGACCAACCCGGAGCCTTTCCTCAGCCAGGTCCCACCATAAACAAGATGTTGCATCAAAGGGGTGAGATATGGATAAAGAAAGACTACAGGTCAGCCCGAGCAAGGAATTAACGCTACCACTGTTGCTGCTGATGTGATTTTGCAGGACCAGGTTGAGGAAAGGCTGCTTCTCTTGCTGCCAGGGTGATTTTGAAAGCTCTGGGGCTGGGCTGAGGAAAAGCTACTGTTGTTGCTGCCGGGATGATTTTGAAAGCTGCAGGACCGGGCTGAGGAAAGGCTGCTGCTGTTGCCGTTACTGCAGGGGTAATTTTGAAAGCTAGTAGATGAGAGGAAAGAGTCCGAAAGAAAAGGTGGTGAATTCGGGAGAGGGTTGTGGGTTGCAGCAGCCACAGGATGGAGGTTCCAGGCAAATTCAGAAGGCTGCAAGTGGTAGGAGAATGCGATTAACATGTTAAAATTGATGCAAGTTAATATTTTAGCACGTTAAAAACACACTAAATGTGCAGCCCTACACACACTTGATTTTTTTTTTTAATTTTAATTTGTGTAGGTCTCCCTTATTACTCTGAAATGTATGCTTGAAGGCACTTGTGAAGTAGCACTGCTTATTCCAGTGGGAACTTCCTTAAATAGACATATGTGACCATTGAGTGCCAATCAACTTGCCAGCTACATCAGGAAGTTAACTCCCACCCTTGTCAATCAAACTATTGTTGTCCATTCAGTTTCTGCATATAGTCTATATGGTGTTATGGAATTAAGTTAATGGATAGAATGCAGTAGTAGGCATTGTGCCAGCAGATCTAGGCACATGGAGAGGAATTACATGAAGCAGGTGCTAACATTTACAAATCAATTACATGTGTAAATGTTGAGACTATTAGCGTGTGTGCAAACATTCGTGCTGAATATGCACCAGTGTGCTATTACTTAGAGAATGACATGGGGAAAAATTTTGTCCCTGTCACTGCCCCGTCCCTGGACCACCATTCCCTTCTCCACCCCGTCCCCTTCACCGCCCCGTCCCCGCAGCATCCATATAAGCCTCAGTACTGCAATATTTAGCTTATTCCTTCCTTATAAATCAAAGTTCTGGCTGCTGAACTAGAGAAAGAGATGTTAAGTTGGCAGGGCTTTATTATAAATTTTTATCAACACAACTAATATACTACTTTATCCTAAAGCAAAAAAAAAAAAAAGAAAAGAAAAGAAATAGAATTTTTTTTTCTACCTTTGTTGTCTAGTTTCTGCTTTCCTCATCTTCTCATTCAATTCCTTCCATCCACTGTCTGTCTTCTCTCTGCATCTTCTATTTGCTCTGTTACTGTGCCTCTCCCTTCACCCTCCCCAATTGGTCTGGCACCCATCTTCTTCCCTCCGCTCCCCCCATAGTCTGGCATCTCTGTCTTCTTCTCTTCCAGCGTCTTCTCCCCACTCTCTGTTCCACATTTCCCTTCAGTGTCTTCTCCCCACTCTCTGTTCCCCATTTCCCTTTAGCATCTTCTCCCCACTCTGTCTTCCACATTTCCCTTCAGCATCTGTTCCTCTCCACCCTCCTTCAGCGTCTGTTCTATTCCTTTCCATCACTACCCTTCCCTCTCACCACCCCCTTCACCATCTGTTCCTTTCTACCGCCCTTTAGCACCCCTCGCATGGTCCGACCATCTCCCTCCCTCCCTCCCTCTTACCTTCATGGCGCGTTACAATGTAATTAGTGCAAGCCGCTGGAGCCTGTGAGCTCGGTCTACATCCTATCCCCACAAACCATCTCGCTTCTGTATTCCTATTTTCCCCATTTCTAATATCTCCCCTATGTATCGGCCATTGCCCCCCCCCCCCCCGTGTCCATATACCATCCCCATGTATGTTCCGTTTATGCCCCCATGCACATAATTCCCCCCATATATGTCCCCTTTATGTCTCTGTCCCTATGCCATGTACATAATTTCCCGTCTGTTTCTGTTACCTTCCTGTGTCCAGATTTCCCCTCTCTTCATCTTCCACACCAATGTGTCTCTTTTCTGCAACCCCATCTAGCTTCTTTCCCTCATTCCCCCACTCCCCTGCTTCCAGCATCTGGCTCACCTGCCTGTCCTCCCCTTTCTTTCCTGCTGTGGATTTGTTTCTCTCCCTCTTCATCCCCTTGGCCCAGAATCTCTTTCACTTTCACTCCCTACTTCCTAGTGTGAGCCGGGAACATGCGCGATCATGGATCGCGCGGTCCAGCAGCCCCCTCCCGCCCGATCGCAGCGTTCTGCCATCTCCCTCCACCTCACTTTAGGTGCCAACTTTAATTATTTTTCTCCCAACCTTACGCTTTCAATAAGCCGCGCACGCACGGCTGCTTGAATTGTTGAATCTTCTCCTCTGATGCAACTGGAAACAGGAAGTTGCATCAGAGGAGAAGATTCAACAACTCGAGCAGCTGTGCGCAAGGCTTATTGAAAGCATGCGGCTGGGAGAAAAAGAATTGAAGTTGGCACCTAAGGTGAGGTGGAGGGAGGTAGATGGCAGGATGCGGGATGCGATGATCGGGTGGGGATGCTGGACCGCACAATCGTTGATTGCTTCACTGCGGAGACAAGACCATTCACCACTTCACAGGGCAGTGAATGGCCTTGTCCCTGTCTCCGCAGCGACCACTATTTTTTCTCTCCCCATTTTGGCGGGTTATCCACGGCTACTCACGGCTAGCCGCAGGTAACAATCATCGTGTCATTCTCTACTATTACTACTACTATTTATTATTTCTAAAGCGCTGAAAGGCATACGCAGTGCTGTATATTTTAACATACAATAGACGGTCCCTGCTCAGAAGAGCTTACAATGTAATTTAGACAGGACATTTCGGAGTTGGTGAGATTATAGTAGAGGAAATGATACAGTAGGTATAGGTATCTGACAGCCGTGAGTGGGAGTTAAGAGTTGAAAACATTTTAGAAAGTGGGATTTTAGCTTGGATTTGAACACCGCTAGGGAGGGAGCACGACGTATCGATTCAGGCAGCCTGTTCTAGGCATATGGCGCCGCAAGAAAGAAGGGACGAAGTCTGGAGATGGCAGTGGAAGAGAAGGGTACAGATAAGAGGGGCTTGCCCGACGAACGGAGATCATGGGGAGGAGCATAGGGGGAGATAAGTGAAGAGAGATGAGGGGGGCTTCAGAGCGAATGCACTTGTTAGTCAGCAAGAGGAGTTTAAACTGTATTCGGAGATGGATGGGGAGCCAATGAAGCGACTTGAGGAGAGGGGTAATGTGAGAATAGCGGCTCTCATGGCATATGAGTCACGCAGCAGCATTTTGAACGGATTGAAGAGGCGAGAGGTGGGCAATAGCGCATATTTTAAAGGTGGGTATATATATAATGGGTGGGGCACGCATTTACAGATGTAACATTATACAATAAGTTACATGCATATCACTGATACTTAGGCGCGCACACTTATAAGTGCAAATGTGCACATGACAAATAACAGCCATGGAAACAAATTGTCAAAAGACAGATAAGAAAGCAGAAAAGAAAAAATGAGACCAACTGATGGAAAAATAACAATTATTTTAATTTATTAACTGAAATGTGTTAACTTTGGGAAGTGCATCACAGATATATTTGTATTGTGTTAAGTACGAAAGGAAATGCATTTATGTTTTTCTTTCTCCATTATTCTACAAAGGAAAGTAGGCCTCTACTTTTATTTCTCTAATCTGTGCCTATATATAGCTGCTCTAAACATCACTGAGCAGATTTGGCCTGTTTGCAGGAGACTAAATTGACTGCCGCAGAACATGAGAAATTGAGGCGAGGATGGGTGGGATCTGTTTTTTTATGCCTCCTCCTCAGGTAAGCGGGCTGGAGTATGTTTACTGATTCGCAAGGGTTTGAAGTGTGCTGTCACCTCCTGCCATCCTGACACTCAGGGTAGGAATCTACTATTACATATCTCATTACAGGGTACAGAATTCAGACTGTTGATTACATATGGGCCTAACATTCACTCTCAAATCTACCTTAATTCTTTAGTTTCGCTGGGACTCCAAGATGCTTCCGTTCCATTACACTGCACAACAATTTTTTGGTTAAGTCTTGATTCCTGAAAAGTTTTTGGTGATTATGACAGGTACCAACTTGGTATGCTCAAATATGGTTTTGGTTTTACTGCATCACGTAAGAACTATGAGAAATAGACATTTTTATGTTTACTGACAATAAAATATATAGTCAAGTTTACGTTTCGCACAAGCGACTAAATGAAACAGAATTAAAAGTGTTTTGCTCCCGAGTTTCTTTTATATTCAGTGTCTGGTGCATCACGTTGTAGCATCCAACAATAGTCGGCAAGCATTGACGGATTCCAATTGCCCTGGTATCGTTTCTCCATCGTAGCTATGTCTTGATGAAACCTTTCACCGTGCTCGTCACTCACAGCACCGAGATTTGCGGGGAAGAAGTCCAAGTGTGAATGGAGGAAATGAATCTTGAGTGACATATTGCACTTCATTCTCTTGTATGCTTTGAGAAGTTTGTCTACCAGCTGAATGTAGTTTGGGGCTCTGTAATTGCCCAAAAAATTGTCAACAACGTCTTTCAAGGCTTTCCAGCCAATTTTTTCCGGCCCAACTAACAGATCTTCAAATCGCTTGTCACTCATAACATGTCTGATCTGGGGGCCAACAAAAATACCCTCTTTGATCTTGGCATCAGTTATTCTTGGGAACATCTGTCTTAAATAACGAAAACCTTCCCTTCCTTGTTCATTGCTTTCACAAAATTCTTCATGAGTCCCAGTTTAATGTGAAGAGGAGGCAAAAATATCTTTGTCGGGTCAACAAGCGATTCATGTGCTACATTTTTCTGTCCTGGAACTAACTTTTTACGGAGTGGCCAGTTCTTTCTAGAATAGTGCGACTCTCTGTCTCGGCTGTCCCATTCGCAGATGAAACAGCAGTACTTTGTATAGCCAAGCTGCAGTCCTAGTAACAGAGCAACGACTTTGAGGTCTCCACAGATATTCCAGTTATACCTGGTATACTGGACATACTTTAGTAACATTTCCATATTCTCATATGTTTCTTTCATATGTGCTGCATAGCCAACAGGTACTGAAGGATAAACGTTGCCATTGTGCAACAGAACAGCTTTCAGGCTTAACATTGACGAATCAATGAAAAGACGCCACTCTTCCGGGTTGTGATCACAACCAAAGACCGAGAACAATCCTTCAATGTCACAACAGAAACAGAGACTGTCGACTTGTGCAAAAAATTTGGTTATATCATGATGCCGGTCTCGAAACACAGAAATTTTCGTACCTGGTGATAGCAAACACCATTCCTGCAGTCTCGAACCTAGCAGCTCAGCTTTTGCTTTTGACAGACCCAAATCTCTGACCAAATCGTTCAATTCGGACTGTGTTATCAGATGTGGATCGCCTGATGAGGATGGTTCAAAATCCGGGTCAATGTCACTGTTAGAACCCTGCACTGCAGTTTCTTCATCTGGTTCGTCTAAGGTCCAATCCTCTGGTGGTTTCGGAACTGGAAGACTGTCATCATGTGGCATGGGTCTCATTGCTGAAGGCAGATTAGGATATTCAATTGACTTCTTGTTTTTGGCAGAGAAACCAGACACATTAGTCAAACAGAAATAACAGTCCGTCACATGGTCTTTCTGTTCTCGCCATATCATCGGAACAGCAAATGGCATCGTCTTTCGAGTACCTCTGAGCCAGGCTCTCAGACTAACAGCACATGTCGCACAGCAAATGTGAGGCGCCCATTGCTTGTCTTGATCACCTATTTTGCAGCCAAAATACAGATGATAGGCTTTCTTTACAAGGGCAGTCATCGAACGTCTCTGAGGCGTAAGTGTATATTCCCCACAGATATAGCAGAATGTGTCGCGGCTGTTACGACACCGACGAGACATATTGCCCGACACCAAAACGTCTATAGCATCAAGCTTACTTACTGTTATATTGCTACAGCTACTATACTACTATACTTTACTATACTGATACTATATACACACACGGACTATCTATATTAACCAAATGAGCAGGATCGGTGTATGGAAGCCACCATTATAGCATGGTGAGACAGCGCAAGCTCGTTCAGACCTGCCCAGACATGCCCAGGATGTCATCTTCCATAAAACAGCTTCCAACCTGGCTAGATTTTATGCATGGACATACCCAGGCGGCACAAACCGTTGTTGATAAGACACTTATGGGAGAAAAAATTGTTTGCATCCAAATATAAGAAAAAATCACGACAAAATTGAAGATTTCTCTGAAATGGTACGTGATGGGTAATTTTTGATGTAATATTCATGATCAGCACCCAAAATTCTATAAGAAACACCCAGCAGTGTTCAGGAAGCAAAAACTTTGTTGTGCAGTGTTATTAGTGGTGGGGGATTTTAATCAAGTAATGGATGCTACAGTTGACCGTTCTGGTCATTCCACTTCTCCCTCTACACCTAATACTAAGGGATTACCCTTCATTTGCAAGTCCCTGGGACTGGTGGACCCCTGGCGCCTCCTTCATCCGTTCGAGCGGGACTATACTCACCAATCTCGGGCACATGGGACCTTTTCCCGCTTAGACTATATCCTGATCTCGGAACCTTTCTTTTCTCGGGTAACTGAGGCATCCATTGGACCGTTGGCGATATCTGATCATTGTCCTGTCTGGCTGGATGTGTCCTGGGGCTCGCCTCCTTCGGGAAGCTACAGGTGGCGCTTTCCTTCATACTTGAAGGATGATCCTTCTTTTCTAGCGTACTTACGTTCTTGTTGGGAGGATTTCTTGGTAATTAATGGACACCATCAATCCACTCCAGATCTCTTTTGGGACACGGCCAAGGCTGTACTTAGAGGGGCGATCATTTCTTATGTCACAGCTCGTCGCAAACGAATTTCCAATGGCATTATTAGACTGGAGAATCAATATACTCGTTTGAAAGCTCGTTACCTCCTCCATCCTACTCGAATACTTTGTGAGGAAATGCACTCAGCGCAAGTAGCATTGAATGCTTTATTGCATGACCGGGCAAAGCGCTCCCTTTTTTATAGAAAGTATAGGTTTCATCGTTTCGGGAATAGAACAGGTAAATTGTTAGCCACCTTGACTAGGAACTGGCAGGACGATCGCTATATCCCCCGAGTTAAATCGGGAACTCATTCTTACCATACTAAACCGGCAGACATTGCTGAGACATTTTATCAACATTTCTCTAATTTTTATAAAAGTCCTGGCAACTATACGGGCCCTGATGTCTTAGACTATTTGGAAGATGCGGGCATGCCTAAATTCACAGACCTGCAGAGATCGGTGTTGAATGGACCGATTCAGGGTACGGAGATCCAGAAAGCGATCAAACATTTACGATCTTGTACAGCTCCAGGCCCTGACGGGTTTTCAACTGAATTTTATAAAACCATGTCACTGCAGGTGTGTGAATCTCTTCTAAGCTACTATGTGGTGGCATTGGAGAAAGGAACCTTTCCATCTCATGGCAACACAGCTACCATTACATTACTCCCTAAACCGGGTAAACCCAAAGACGAGGTTGACTCTTACCGTCCCATATCCCTCCTTAATGTAGATATTAAAATTTTGGCCCGTTTGTTGGCCAACCGGTTGACTCCTATCTTACCGCATGTGATCTCACCTGCACAGGCAGGGTTTGTCCAGGGCCGGCACTCGGTGGTGAATGTCAGGAGAGTGCTATTGGCAATGTCCAGAGCACAGGCGACATCTACACCGGGTATTTTGGCCAGTTTAGACGCTGCAAAGGCCTTCGATCAAGTCAACTGGACCTACCTTTTTGAAGTATTGCAATATGTGGGGGTGGGTGGCTGGTTTTGGTCAGCTCTGCGGGTGTTATACTCTGCTCCTACCGCTTCCCTATTAGTGAATGGTATCTTAACAAGGACCTTTGCAGTTGGCCGGGGTACTCGTCAGGGTTGCCCGTTGTCCCCTTTACTTTTTCTTCTCTACTTAGAGCCTCTTTTACGAACTATACAGCGGGATGATGTTGTGGTTGGGTTGTTGGAGGGAGAATCCCAATTACGAGTGCTAGCTTATGCGGATGACATTCTGCTTACCCTTGCTCAGCCGCATCGCTCCTTGATGCGTGCTTTGGAACTTCTGGATGAATTTCATTTATATTCTGGACTGACACTGAATAAACAGAAATCTTTGGTACTTCCACTTCAACCCATAATTTGTGACTCCTGGCCTGGTCCCTTTCCTCTTGTATGGGCTAGCTCATCCATCAGATATCTGGGTGTCCTCATTCCTAGGGACTTAACCACCCTTTATTCTATAAATGTATTGCCTTTGCTCTCTCGAACTGAACAGCGTCTACAGGCGTGGCGAGCTTATCCTTTGACGTTAATGGGTAGGATCGCTTTATATAACATGATGGTGATCCCACAATGGCTTTATATTTTGCAAACTTTACCTATTCTTTTATTGCACACCCATCTCCGACAGCATCTCCGACAGCATCACCGTTCAGTAACACGATTTCTATGGGGGGGTAAAAGATCTAGGATTACTTTGCATAACTTATCACTACCTACCTCCCAAGGGGGTCTGGGTCTCTTACACATAGGTAGATTTAACGAGGCTTGCCAAATCCGGCATCTGAACGACTGGTTCTGTAACACCTCATATTTTACGGCTACGGGGGTGGAATGTTTAGCATTTACCCCCTACCACTTTAGTTACCTACTACATGTTAGTTGCCTACCTAAAAGGGAGGTGACTTATGGTGATTTGTTTTTGTTTCCCCTGAGAAAAATTTGGAAATCTCTTTGCCAGCGACTGGCCATTAGATATGATGTGACCCCCATGTCTCCCTGTAACTGGTAATGGAGCCTTTTCCCCGGGCATGGATTTGGGTGCCCGCATTTGGTGGACTGGGAGGGGAATGTATTATTTGTTTCATGTATTACAGTCTGATGGATCTCTCCAATCTTTTCATACATTATGTGACTCTTCCGTGCTAGTATCCGGTGATTGGTTCTCCTATAACCAACTACATCATTATGTCAACTCTTTGCCCAGACCAGCTTTAAGAAAAGATGTTAAGGACAAATTGTCAGAAGCTTTCTGTTTGACGGCTCAGGAGCCCATACCATTACGCTTTCATCACCGCTTTCTACAAGACCTAGCCGGTGAACTGGATTATGTTTCTTTGGCCTTTCAATGGACTCAAGACTTACACATTACTATCTCGATGGATGTTCTTAAACGGAGTTTCTCCTTGGGAATGAAACTATTGGTATCTCCTGCAGAAAAGGAACGCTATTACATGTTCAATCCATTTGGAACTGTACCTGGACACCAACGAACACTTTTCTCTTTACGTTGAAATTTATTTTAACACCCAACCGTCCAGGCGCAACAGCATTTGTTCAAAAGACTATATTCATGGGCCTTAAAACTATTCTCCAATGCTGGCTGTCCTCACATACCCCAACTGTAGCTCATTGGCGAACGCAGATGATTCAATTGGCGGGATATGAACGTCTGGCCATTGCAGATATGAACTCTAAATCAGGTTCATTATATTTACGTTGTTGGATGCCTTTTTGTGCTACTCTGACACTGGTTGTACGCAGTAGACTGTTGAATTGATGTGCTAATTTTATGGCTGTTCCCATGGGAGGGAGTGGGAGGGTGGGTGGGTGGGTGGTTGGGAGATTGACTTGTTAGAGTTGGAAAATGCTGCCTTGACTCTGTTGCGGGATTGATTGATTCTTTGTTTTGTTACTTATTTAAATGAATAAAAAAGATTTAAACATATAGCTGCTCTGTTATAGAATTACTCACATGGAGAAGCAACTCTATGAAAAGGGCTACAAATTAGGAACCAAAAAGGTGAGCACGAAGCTAGTATTCTGTAATGGCAAATTTGCATGCCAAGGCCGCTACAGAATGCTAGTATAAGTGGGCAGTGACATGCCTAAACTTAGGTGTGACCACTTACAGTGGTTCTGTGACAGGCATAAATATTTGCGACTAAATGCAGTATCTGCAGGCACAATTGACAGTATTCTGTAAAGCGTACACTGTAATAGAACACTCATGAACTAACCATGCCCCTCTTACCTGAACACCTCTTTGCAGTTATGCGCTAGACCCGTACTCTTCAAACGCCAGTCTGTGGACCGGTGCCGGTCCAAAGGGCCGGCATGTCCATCGGGCCCAAGACAGTGTTCTTCAGCCGCCAGTCCACAGTGCAATCTACGCAGCGTCTTCGGGCCAGCTCGAGTGCTGCAGTGCACAGAGCCGTGGGAAAAGGCTCCTACGCACGTCCCGCGCCTGAACCGGAAGCCTTCTCGCTGACATTGCAACATCAGAGGGAAGGCTTCCAGATGAGGCGCAAGACGTGCACGAGGAGCCGCTGCCCACAGCTTTGTGCAGTGCAGCACTCAGGGAGCCGTCCCGAAAACGCCGCATTGATCGCACCATGGACCGGCCCGAAGATAACACCGGGAGGCAGGCCAGAAAGCAAGGCAGAGCATGGAGGGAGAGAGACAACAACGATACGGGGAATGCTTTTATTTTTTTATTTAGTGATTGATTTACATCTGCTGTCTGTTCAGGAAGAAATGCAGTTTTTTTCTTTTCCTCTGGGGTTGCACTGCTTGCAGAGTCTTGCATCTTAGGGTTTGTTTGTAAATATTAGTACTTTTAGTTTTTGGTCCTGCATTTGCATGAGGTTATCTGTTTTCTGGTTGGAATGAATGTTGAAAAGCATACAATGTGCTTTGTGTATTTTAATTTTGTGGTTAACCATTATGTGTTGTTAATACGATTATTTTGTGTGTGTGTATATATGAAAAATGAATGGAAAAAATGGTGTTACAATTAGTACTATTATGGGGGCGGGATCTGGGGCAGAGATTGGGTGGAGATGGACAAGACTTAGCCCAGTGTTCTTCAACTGCCTGTCTTATGCCGGTCTATAAAATAATTATTTTATTTCCGCCAGTCCATAAGTGTCAAAAGGTTGATAAACACTGCGCTAGACAACTTAGGCAGAGAATAGCACCTATGCAATAAGAACATAAGAATAGCCATACTGGGTTAGACCAATGGCCCTTCTAGCCCAGAATCCTGCTTCCAACAATGGTCAATCCAGGTCACAAGTACCTGGCAGAACCCCAAATAGTAGAAACATTCCATGCTACAGATCCCAAGACAAGTAGAGGCTTTCCCCATGTCTATCTCAACAGCAGACTATGGACTTTTCCTCCAGGAATTTGTCTAAACTTTTATTTATCCCATCTACACTAACCTGTGTTACCACAACCTCAAGCAAGTTATCAATATGGGCTGTTGTCAAGACTGGTTTTTACACAGTTAACCCCCAATTATTAGCAACCAGGAATCACACCATAAAATGGGACCTGTACTAGCACAAGTTAGTGGTAAAATAACAAGTCTTAACAGTAGCCCACATTGATAACTTACTGCTGAAATGGTAGGAAGTTCTGCATAGGTGAAATAATCCATGATGGTTCTTGCATGGGTACCTTCTTACCATTTACTAATGTTTTTTTCCCTGTGTATAGAGGTAAAACAATTTTTGTAAAAAAAAAGTTATAGAATTATAGAGGAAACAGGCTTTTTCCCTATTTTTTTGGAAAAAATTCAGTTTCCTCTTTAATGTGGGGAGGTTCCCCCACCCCACCCCCAACGGCAGTGCCTACACTGCTAAGTTAAGTGCGGTGGTTCCCCCGTCTACACCCCCTTGGAGTACATTAAAATTCAGTTTAAATCCGGCGTGCTGATGTCCTGCGTGCGATTGTCGGCCCGGCTTTGCACGCGATTGTCTCACACAATTTTGACACGTCACCGGCTATTGTGACTCCTGAAGCCACTGGTATTCAAGAACAAACACTACCACCCGTCACCCACAACCACAAACCATGCAGAGCCACAAACTTTAACAGTCTTACATAACAAGGCAACAAAAAATTTTTTTTCGGAATCATCTGACAACACAGCACATTTTTCTAAATCAGTTTTTCACGCTGATTTCAGATCTGTTATTAGTTTTTTTCAGTCACATAAACTTTTAGAGTTATGACTAATGTTAGTTTATAGTGTTTTAGCATATAGGGTTTTAAGAATTGCAGCATCAACTTAAAGAAATGTTGCAGTATCTTTGGTCCAAAGTCAAATAAGCACACAGCATAGCATAATTACACTGGATTGTGTCACTTAGCAACCAATATTTCTTCAAAAATGCTTAGAGTATGATTTTGTTTTGTGAGTTGTGTCTGGATTGTCATGGCACAACATCTAGCAGTAGTCGGACATTGCACTCTCATTCCAGAAACCTTGGTAGCTATGCTCCATTAACTGAATGTCCTGGTGAAAATGTTCTCCTTGCTCGTCATTCACTATACAAAGATTTTCCAGAAAAAAAGTCAAGATGTGAGTGCAAAAAGTGTATTTTTAATGACATGCGATAGTCAAATTTTTGATATGAGTCAAGGAGATTCTGAACTCCTTCCTTGTATGAAGGAAACTTATAGTTGCTGATAAAGTTTTCCACTAACCACTTGAATGCCTCCGAAGCTTCAAGCTCAGCTGCTGAGAGTGATTGCTTAAAATCTTTATCCTACATTGTGGACTTGATCTGTGGGCCTATAAATATCCTTTGTTCAGTTTTGCAGTGCTGATTTTTGGAAATTTCTTAACAAGATATTGAAAACCTGGAGAGTTTGCTTTACCCATGGCCTTTACCAGGTTCTTCATCAACCCCAGCTTGATATGAAGAGGTGGAAGAAATATTTTATGAGGCTCCACCAATGGCATAAATTTCACATTGCTTGTCCCTGGGTTATAGGTATCCCTCAGCTGCCAGACACGCTTGACATAATGTTCAGCTGTATTTCTGCTATCCCACAAGCACAGAAAACAGCAATATTTATTGAATCCTCCATGCATTCCCATTAACATGCCAATGACCTTCAGATCACCACAGATGTTCCACTGGTATGTTTTATAACTGATTGCTTCTAGTAAATTCTTCATATTCTCATAAGATTCCTTTAGATGAGCAGAATGGGCAATTGGAATACTTGGTTTGGAATTTCTGTTGTGCAGTATCACTGCCTTTAAGCTTCTCTGTGAAGAATCAATGAAGAGAAGCCATTCATCTGCACAATGCACTTGTGACCAATTGTTGAAGAGCCCGTTGATGTCATGACAAAAGCACAATGATCCATTTACAGTGAAGAATGTTGTTGTTATGATTCCCTTTTCTGTAATGAGCAAGTGCTTTTGCTTAAGCCTTGAAGCAAGAAGTTCTGCTTTTTCTTTTGAAAGATTTAGATCACGAATAAGATCATTGAGCTCAGCTTATGTAAAGGTCTCTGGTTCTGAATCTTCATCATTCCCATTTGTATTTCGTATTTGTATTTCTTTCCCAAGGCGGGTCATAGTAGAGTACATACACAAACAGAATCACATACAATACAAGAAATCAAACATCAATATAACATAATAATAATAATGTAAAGCCTCCTAAAATTACAAAGAGGCTACCAGTGCCTCGCATCAAAAAACTATAATTCAAGTCCCATATTTCATCTTACAGAAGAGAAGTTTCTTCAACATTTTCTTAAAACTACTCAAACTAGATTACTGTCATAAATATCCCGGAAGTTTATTCCATTCACGAGGACCCACACACCATCATCAGGATCAGATAATTCTGGATTGTGACCAACTGCTGCATCATCATCACATTCCTCATCATGTTTCACAGAAGCAAGTCCACCTGGTGGAGGTACAGGGACAGTCATCATGAGGAACAGGCCTAATAGCAGAATCCAGAGTGGAATATATAATTTTGTGCTTAGTTTTTGCCGAGAATCCACTTGTGTTCACAAGGCAAAAGTAGCAATCTTTAATATGGTCTTGCGGTTCCCTCTATATAATTAGGATTGCAAATGACTTTGCTGCCTTTCGTCGATTGAGCCAGTCACGAAGTCTGTTAGAACAACTGGTATAGATGATATATGGAGCCTAAGACTTATCCTGGTCACCCAGTGGACAGCCAAAGTACAATGTGTATACCTTCTTCAGATCTACGATAATTGGGCAATGGTGTGCTTTCGTTGTGAATGAACCACAGATGTAACAGAAACTATCTGGATGAATAGTACAATGTCTTGGCATGATAAACAAGGACAACTGTCGTTAACCCTCCTTATATGTTTATTCTATAAACGCATGATATATCACCCAATTAACATTTATAATTATATATAATGAGACTCATTACAAAAATGTGGCGTGCTAGTAAAAAACTAAACAGATTTGAAATCAGCATGAAAAATACTACAAAACCCACCCAACATTAACTCTGATGAAAATGATGTGTTGATCTGTGTAATGAGTCTCATGTATCCAAATAATGCTTTCTTCTCTTAGGAAATCCCCTAACTTCCCAATTAACAAACAAATGAAGCTGATTCCTCCAATACTAGTTCCAGAGACTCAGCCGATGTCCAATGGCAAGATTACATATTAGTGGTACTAGAAGATGAGCTGTTCCTGTCAAATTAGGCCCTACTATACTAAGAGATATCAGCGCCAGTATTTTTAAAATTATAATTCACAGGACAAAAGAAAATGGTTTTGACGTAAAGAAAAATACAAAAAAAAGGGAAACACTTCGTGCAAACACAGAAAAAGCAAAATTAGGGATAAAAAGATAAAACGCTTTTGAAGTACACGCTAGCAATGGATAATCTTAAGAACATAAGAATTGCCATACTGGGACAGACCAAAGGTCCATCAAGCCCAGTATCCTGTTTCCAACAGTGGCCAACACAGGTCCAAAATACCTAGAAAGATCCCAAGTAGTAAAACAGATTTTATGCTGCTTATCCTAGGAATAAGCAATGTATTTCCCCAAGCCATCTCAATAATGGCCTATGGCTCGCTGCCCCATATGCCTGGAATAAACTATCTGAGTCTGTCCGCCATGCCCCTTCCCTTTCCTTATTCAAAAGTAGGCTGAAAACCTACCTTTTTGAGTCTGCCTTCAACTCATAAGCCTACTCCCCTCTTCTCACCACCCTAGCCAGCAATTTAACCATCCCCTCTAACTGTAACCCCTACCCTGGCATTCTGTTTGTTTGTCTTGATTATTTAGATTGTAAGCTCACTTGAGTAGGGACTGTCTCTTTTGTGACTCTGTACAGTTCTGTATTCATCGGGTAGCCTTCTAGAAATAATAGTAGTAGTACTATGGACTTCTCTTTTAGGAAATCATCCAAACCTTTTTTAAACTCTGCTAAACTAACTAATTTCACCACATTCTCCAGCAAAGGAATTCCAGAGTTTAATTATTTTCTCTGGTTTGTTTTAAATCTACTACTTAGTAGTTTCATCGCATGACCCTTAGTCCTAGTATTTTTGGAAAGAGTGAACAAGTGATTCACATCTACCTTTTCTACCCCACTCATCATTTTATAGACCTGCATCATATCACCCCTCAGCTGCCTCTTCTCCAAGCTGCAGAGCCCTAGCCACTTTAACCTTTCCGCATAGGGAAGTCATCCCATCCCTTTTATCATTTTCATTGCCTTTCTTTCTACCTTTTCTAATTCCGCTATATCTTTTTAGAGATACTGCGACCAGAACTGCACACAGTATTTGAGGTGCGGCCGTATCATAGAGCAATGCAAGGGCATAATAACATTTTCATCTTTGTTTTCTCTTCCTTTCCTAACATTCTTTTTGCCTTCTTAGCCGCCATCACACATTAAGGGAATTTTTCAAGTACCTTTCTTATTTCTAATCTTAATGTATATTTTCTGTAAACCGCTTAGAACCTAACGGATGTAGCGGTATATAAGAAATAAATTACATTACATTACATTACATTAAGCTGAGGGTTTCAACAAATCCTCAACGATGACACCTAGATCCTTTTCCTGGGCAGTGACTCCTAACGTGGAACCCTTCATCACGTAGCTATAGTTTGGGTTTCTCTTTCCCACATGCATCACTTTGCATTTGCTCACATTAAAGTTCATCTGTCATTTTGATGCCCAGTCTCCCAGCCTCACAAGGTCCTCTTGTAATTTTTTCACAATCTTCTGAGCTTGCATCTTCATTTATGATTGCCCAGTCTCATACAGTATCTTACTAAGTCAATTTCCCAATTAATGATATATTTACCCCTGAAGAAGACAGTCCTGTGCCATAACATGGGTCCATGTTGTGCTTTATGAACATTTGTGATTTGTTAATAAATTTGTTTTAACAAAGCTTTACCAGAAGAGTCATCTTTTTATCCATACTTTTGTTTTTTCTGACTTTGACGCAAAGAATTGTATAACAATAAAACACTGTGAAATATCGTACCCCATCATCGCTACTCTCCTGTGGGGCTTTTAGCCACCTGTTGCACCCCTCTGTCTTTCACGTCTTACATACATGGCTTGCAGGGGCCCTCTATACGGTTGGCGTACCCCACGTTGAGCTTCCTCACTTCCTTTTGCCGGGTATGGCGATGATGGCGTGGTCAGCAACAGCGACTGTCACATACATCTCCGTTCCTTTCCCTCCTGCACAATCCCTGTTTCTTACCTGGGTTTTCTGGACTCCCGGGATTCCGGGGATGGGATGAACGAGAGGTCATTCTGGGGGATCTGTTACAGTTGGGCGGGGGGTCAATTTCCTTCCTTTTCACAAATGCAGGGTCATTGGGGATTGTCCCCGACTGCGATGTATACTTACCTGCAGAGTCAAAATTATTATGATTCTTTGGTCCCTTCTTCCCCTTTATCATGGGATTCTGGTCCATTGGATAGTGAGGGCCTCCTAACATCACCTGCACTAAATAAAATATCTACTTGGTACAAAAGGGGTAAGGACCTACAGGGTGTGTTGTGCCTCAATCCCATAGTGAGGAATTGGTCAACAGAACTGGGTATGGAGGTCAAAATTACAGATCTGCAACTTTTTTCCCAAAATGTTTGTGTTTGTAAAAGTGGTTTCTTTACAGGAAACATAATTCAAAATTCTGCACATATTTCCCGTTCCAAAACATATATTTCCCATTCCAAAGGCTGCACTATGGGCCTGTGATCGGACAATATTTGTGTTAAATGCCATCAACAACCTGGAACTTTCCTGCACTCCTTTTTTGATTGCTCGGAGCTCTCCTTTTGGGCTTCTGTGAAACGTTGCTGGGGTAAAGATCTAGAACAATTGCTTATGCCTACTACTTATGGGGAATTCAGGAAACGCCTAAAAACATATCTGTTCCTGAAGTACCTAGGCAGCTGACCCGTACAACTCTTTCTCTTCAATAACTGTTCTCTTGAGCTGTTAATCACTATCTTTCACCTCTGTTAAGTTCAATCAATTTGTACCATCTTTTAATCTTTGTAAACCGCATAGAACTTCACGGTCCTGCAGTATATAAACTGTTATTATTATTATTATTACTTCTACGCTCCAACGAACTCTTGTCTGGAACCCTCCTGCACTTTTATTGGGGGATGTACAGGATGTACTTTCCCAACAAGGACTGCCTCTTGAATCCCAGAAGTTTATACTCCACGCTATCCTACTGGGGGAAAAACTTATTCTGCAACATTGGGCCTCTCCGGAGCCTCCTTCCTACCAGTTGTGGAGTGCCTGAATGAGGGTTCTCGCTCGATTTGAGCTCCACACTTACTCTTCCAGAAATAAGGAGGTGTGAAAGGCTTATTATGCTCTATGGGAGCATTTTTTGTCTTCCTCAGGTGTATCCTAAATCCTAAATGGTACCATGCCTGAGCGACTTGCCCCTGTTGGGACTCTCTAGCCGAGTGTGTGGGTTAGTTGGGGGTATGGATGGGGGGGGGTTTATGCCTGGTCTGAGTGTGTGGAGGGGTTGTATGCTGTCGTGGGGGGAGGGGGGTGCGAGCCTTGTATTCTCACTTCAAATTGTAGTGTATTTGTTTCTATGCTGTGTATTTGTTTCTATGCTGATGATTGTTGGTATCGTGCTGTTCTTATCTCTGTTTGCATCTCTATATGGACAGGTTTGTTTTGCTTTGCTTGTCCTGTTTGCTGTTGATTGCTCTGCTGTACTTCCGATGCCTATTATGCAGTTGTTTGTATCATTGGTTGTAGCTTGCATGAATAAAGACGATTACATACATACACACAAAAAAAGAAATAGTGAAGAAATCCAGTACTGTACTCTGCTTGCAGATTGTCCACTAATTTCTAATGCTCCTTTAATCTAATCTAATGTGAATTTCTGTATTGCACTTATCCAATACAGGTTCAAACTGATTTACAAGCTAGGAGGTGCATATAGTAATATGGGGAATTATAGTTACATTATCATAAGTATAGTTTACACAATTACAGGGAGATTTTGAGTACAGGTTCACAGGTGATTTACAGGACTTTACACTCCCCCCTCCCCATTTGCGGTGATAGGGGCAAAGCATAGAAGCTTTTCATATGTTATTTGCGGTTTTTTCGGTAACAAACCCCCTAAAAGATTAAAAACCACGAATAACCTAACCTGATTTGCTCTGGGAGTAGCGATTTCCTCCATACAACGCTGGGAGCAGCGATTTCCTCTATCCAATGCCAGGAGCAGCGATTTCCTGTGATGTAAATTGGGGGGCGGAGCCAGAGAATGAAAAACCGCTAATAATCAAAACCGTGGTTAATGAAACCTCGAATACCGAGGAGGAAGTGTACAGTAATGGAAATAGGTGAGGCATTAAAATGTTTGAAAACAATATCTAGGTTGAATAAAGAATTTTAAAGTCAGTGGGTTTGATTTTCTGAGATGTTATGCTATATTGTGATGTCTGTTATTGTAGTCATAATTAAGTTAATGCATGTCATTCTTTATATCTGTGCTAAGAGGATTTAAATTGTTTAATACCCACACAACATTCTGTTCTAAATAGCGGAGAGGGAAGGATTATATTAAGATGAATAATTTGAGAGGATGAAGTAACGTCATCGAGAAGTATAGCAGCTTAATTCTAGAGCTCCGTTGGGGCTCGAGCTTTTTAGTTTTATATTCACTTTCTACTGCGGAGCGCGTGCTTTACTTTGGGGAGAGTACGCTTGCTGAATGTATGGTGAGTAAGAAAAAGTTGGAAAAATTCCACTATCCTGGCGCTATGAGCGTGAAAACAAGATCGTATGGTAACAGCTCCCCGACGAATCCGCTCAAGATGGCGCAGCCATGCAGACTGAATCATCTAAGGCTAACTCTTTACAGAGTGAGTGGCTAGTGGTATGGAAAATTGAGCTGTGGTTTCAAGATCTTAAAGCCAAAATGGTGGGTCTGCGCTCTGATGTTAAGGCAGCGCTGGTGGAGATCCGGGCGGAGGTGGGAGATTTGGGTGGCTGAGTTTCAGCCTCTGAGGATAGGCTAGGCCATGTGGAGATATCTTTGCAGGAGACCTCCACCACGATGGACACGGCGCTTGCACAGTTGGATGATCTGAAACGGCAAGTCGAGGACTTGGAAAATAGATTGAGACGCAATAATTTGCGGTTTAAAGGTATCCCCGAAACTGAACGTTATAGAGATGCTAGAGAAGTGGTGTTGGAATTCTGTAAAAACTTGCTTGCAGAGGAGAATCGGGCGGCACAGTTTACCATCGACTTGCAACGGGCCCATAGAAGTTTGGGCCAGACGCGGGGGCCTGGTAATCGCGATATAGTCGCCTGTTTTGGGGATTTCTTAGTGAAAGAAAAGATCTCCCAGGCAGCATGCCATCGTCCCACTTTTACCAGGCAGTGGATAACGGTGGGGGTCTATCAAGACTTGGCAATTGCTACTCTCCAAAAACAGAGATCCTTTCGGGAAGTCACTCAATTGTTGCGCTCTGAGAGCTACCACTATATATGGCTTTTTCCCTTTGGATTACATTTTACTATCAATGGGAAACATCGGAAGGTGGATAATGTGGTTGATGCCTGGATGGCACTGAAAGACATGGGATGTCGTATGCCAGCGGATCAGCAAGAGCGGAGCTTGCTTGGCACGAATGTGGAGATTGGTGATCGGGAATCTCGGGTCTCTGCTGAAGCTAGCCAGCCTTAAACATCGACTACTTGAACTGCTCTAAATCTCTTTTTGTATGTTTTTCTGTTCCCTGACTTTTTAGGGAAAGTTATGATCCCATTCACATTGCAATGTTTTCCAGTTTTTGAACTGGTGTATTTTCTGTTGTGGTTTGTCAATTGTCTCATCTTAGAAGCAGTTTAAGGGTTGAGCAACCTAGTTGCCTGAGCAGTTGTAGATTATGAGGTGAATGTGTGATTGGTTGTTTTTGCGATTGTAGTATAGAGAGTGTGTGGTTTGCATTGCGGAGGGGATTGGGGGGAATGAATGAATGCAGGGAAAGGCAGTAAGATGTGTATGAGCCTCTTCAAAATGATTCATTTTTCTCACCATGGCTGATTTGAGGCTTCGAGGATCAGCTACTTGGAGGGGAGTGGGGTGGAGAGGGGGTACTGTTGGGATGGGCACTAGCAGACGACTGGATTTGGGCCAAGGGAGGCCACTTGTGGAGGATCCAGAGGTTATCATTGGGTCCTGGAACGTAAATGGGCTAAATAGTCCTGGCAAGCGGAGCATGGTTTTTAGAGACTTCAAACGTATGAACTGGGATATTTGTCTGTTACAAGAGACCCATTTGAGGTCCAGAGATGTGTCTCTCCTTCAAAGACCACAATTTGATTTGATATGGACACATCAGGGGGAGGGGGCCACAAAAAGAGCTGGTGGGTTGGCCATTTTGGTACGCAAAGGTCTGGGGCTGCAGGTGAAACAGATTTATAGGGACAGAGTGAGCAGATGTCTGGCCTTGAAGGGTATATTGCAAGGTCGTCCATTGACCATTATCAATATTTATGTCCCTAATTCTGCCCAGGGGAACACAAAAGTGGGGTACAGCTGGAACAGGAGTATGGGGGCCGGGAGTTGTTGAAGAACAGGCTTTGGGTATCAGGTTCACAGTGCCAATGGATCCAAAACATTAATAACCCCTTTGTACGACATCTGGCTAGGGTATGGACCCAAGTACATACTAAATTGGGTAATGGAGCCTTAGTGTCATCCCTGTCTAATATACAAGCGGAGCCCCAATTCCCGGTGGGCAGGGACAATCGGGTTTTTAATCGGTGGTCTCAGAAAGGGTTGCATGTCTTTAGAGACTTGTTGGGGACTTCTGGGATCCTTTCTTTTGCCATGCTCCAGAGGAAATTTGATTTGCCTGATAGGAACTATTTGGCCTATTTCCAGATTAGACATTTTATGCAGGCTCAGGGCTGGGGTTCCCAGTCTTCACTCGAATGGGAACACTTGGAGAATTTGAGGTTGCTTCTGCAGAAGGTTCCTAGGCCGCTCTTAGTGGTGTACCAGTATTGGAGAGGTCATTCGCCCACTCATTTCTCCTTTCAAAAGCACTGGGACGGGGATTTGGAGTCGCAATTAACCACTAAAGAATGGGAGTTATTTTTAGGGAGGTGTATAAGGCTACCTCGTGTGCATTGGTTCAAGAGAATGCTTGTAAGGTCCTAACTAGATGGTATTATACCCCGGAACGACTGCATAGAATGTTCCCAGGAGTGTCTGATCAATGTTGGAGATGTAATATGGATGTGGGGTCTTTCCTACATATTTGGTGGGATTGTGCGATCATTGGCCCCTTTTGGACAGCATTGGTTCATACTATGTTTGTTTTTCTGGGGGACTGCGTTGAAGCGACCCCTCAGAGCTGCTTGCTAGGCTTACATAATAATAGGGAGCATCTCTGGCAAACCAAACTACTTCGATGGGGTTTGGCAGCAGCAAAATGTTTAATAGTCAATCATTGGAAAAATAGGGTAGCCCCAACACATCTTGACTGGATCAATCGATTGTTATCCCTGGGGAGGATGGAGCAGGCGGTGGCTAAACGTCGCCATGTATATATACTCCAGACCTCAACATGGAGCAAATTGGAAGCGCTGTTGGCTACTCTATAAAGGGTCCCTCGGGCCTTGTTACTTTGTTGGTCTGTTAGGTGATGGGGGAGGTGGGGGGGGGCACGTTGGAGAGCATTGGGCAGGGGATATTGAGTTCGTGGGGGTGGGGGGATAGGGGGAAGGGGGGTTATGTGGAAGAAAATTGTACGGTTGGTGTGCCCTTTTTTTTCTGTATTTGCTGTTTCATCTGCATTTGATGTTTCTGTTGAATGTTGAATTGCGTGTATTTCTTATCTTACAAAATCTTTAATAAATATTTAAATATTAAAAAAAAAAGATGAATAATTTGAACCTGCTTTACATGATTTATATAACAGGGGTAAACAAAAAGAATGCTCTCTCTTTCAGTTTGACTCCCAGAGAGTTTAACTCGTATGGCTCACGCAGAGGTAACGATGCTGTCATGGCGAGAGGAACATTCGCAAACATCCGTTTGTTCAACAAATTCCTAAATAAACAGGCACCTCAGACCGTACACATCCCTTCAAATGAAACGGTAAGGAGCCTGCAGTTTTGTTACTCATGATAGTTGCTCCCACAGCTAAAGAACTGTGTTTTTTGCTACTACAGTGTTATATCACTTGCAGAAGTGAAGTCTATCACTTTTTCCCTGTAATAAAGCAGGAGACAGTCTGGATATGAAAGTGGAGGTCAGGGTAAAACATGGCAAAGACTAAGGGCTAGATTCACTAAGGGCATGGATTGGATCCAATCCGTGAGGGCTATCGGAATCACGCCCCCAACTGAGCACCCGGATCGCTCTATAGCGATCCCAACACATGCGCAGACCATCTGTAGATGGTCTGCGCATACTTAAAGCAGCAGTGACCCTTTTTTTTTTTTTTAACTTCTTAACTTTTCTAACTTTTGCGAGCCCAGTGAACCTGTGGTTTTAACCTGCTTTAAAACCACGGGCTCTCTCTGCGGGGATGGCGATCGGGGCAGAGTGCTGGAAAGTCGGGGGGAGAGAGCAGGAGAGTCGGGACAGACAGAGCTGGGTCGGGGACAGAAAGCAGGAGAAGCAGAGCGGCAGAAGGCAGGGCAGTCAGAAAGGACCTCAGAAGTCGCTTATTTTTGGATCGGTCAGTCCAGGCGATGTCCCTCATTTTGTTTAGTGAATTGCTGCCTGCCTACATTTGAATGCCGTTCCCCTTCATTTGCATGCACGGATCGGAGGTTGATCGGGACAGAGGTTAGTGAATCGGATCAGAGGGAAATCGGGTCGCAAACCGATCGGTAAATGATCGGTTTGCGTAATGAATCTAGCCCTAACCGTTGGAAGCTTATAAAGAAGTCACATTACTGTTGTGCATCAGATTGTTCATTTTCACCACATCAAATTAATTTTAGCACTGACTTAGTGAATTTGTTTTCATTTTTTTTGTATTGATCTTTTCTTTAGAAAGGATTTTTTTTAGGTAGAGGGATTAGAGATCCAGTAGGCCGAATTGTTTCCTATCTGAAGTGAGCTTTTTTTAGGCTGCAATCCATTGTTTTGTGCCATCTAGTAATTTCCTCCATCCCTCCCTAATTGCTTTCTTTTTCTTTTGTCATATGGGGGTCTTTTCACTAAAGTGTGTTAAACAATTACGATGCAAAGTAGTAAATCTAGTCTAATCTAACCTGGGATTTCTGAGTCGCACTATGTCCAAACAGATTCAATGTGACTTATAATTTTAAATTACAGGTTCACAAATTGATATATTGCAAACAAAAATAGGAGAAGATAACAGTTCCGTAGAGAGATTAAGAATTGTTCGGTAATTTGAAGAGTGCAGAGATAGTTAGTAGACTTGAGCTAGTAGGTTGCATAGTATAGCTACTGATGTAATAGGGGTACTGGATCGGGTTCAGTAGTTAAATATCAGTAGAGTATATGGAATCAAAGAAGTAGGTCTTTAGCTTCCTTCGAAACGCTAGGTACAGTCATGTGAGAAAATTAGTACACCCCATGAAATATTCAGTTCTTTCTTAAGAAATGTTCACATATTGATGTCAAATTTTTTTTTTTTTTTAATTTATCTCTGGAAAAGAAAGTGATGTAATTGCAGGTAAACAACAAAAATTTTCCTTGATTTACACATGAAACAAAAGATATCCACAAAAATGTGTATTCTAACTGAGGAATAAATTAGAACACCCTACACCCTAATAGCTAGTGTTACGCCCTTTGACTGAAATAACGGCAATGAGACACTTCTTGCAGCCATCTACCAGTCTCTGACATTTGTCTGAGGAAAGTTTGGCCAATCAAAGAAATTGCCGACTAAGTCAAAATTAGAAGGGGAGGAAACACAATTCCAAAAGAAAGCGTGAAAAATTCAATTAGGAAAAATACACAACACGCTTTCATGTAACACTGTAACCAAAATTCAATAAAACTTCATGAAAGGTTTCTAATACATGCTCTCATATGTGGAAAGATTGTGCTTAGAAACATGGAGGAAAAAGGGGAACAAATCCCCAAACAACCTCGTCACCCAATCTTTGTAATCTTCCACTTTACAAGATAACAATGTAGCACAAAGCATCAAAAATAAATGACACTTATCTTGATAAATACAATACTTTGGCCTCGATGTGCCATGTTTCACTGTTTCTTCAGGAAGCCAAATGAAACATTCAAAAGACGAGTCTTTTATACTGGGTGTCAGTCTCTGAAACACAATCCCCCAAATACATTAAGTTAACAGTTTAAACTAACTAAATAGCACTCAAATCATACAAACTATGTTTAAATCTATGTTTTTTTTAATTTTGGTTACAGTATTACATGAAAGCGTGTTGTGTATTTTTCCCAATCAAAGAAATTGACCAGATTTGTCTGACAAAACCTATCTCTAGTGAATCCATGTTGCCTTGGATCCTATAATCCATTGGATTCCACAAACTTCACTGTTCTCAGTAATTTATAGGATTTCTTCTGGAGGTGAATAACTGCCTGGTATTGTTGCATGATAACCATAGGAGCTAACTCTGTAGGTACTGAGTACCCCCAATATTGATCAAGCTCCTTTGTCTTCAGGGAGGGGTAATTTATATTGTGTTTGGCACTTTCAGTCATTTTTAAATGTTGGTACCTATGACAACAACTGCCACTAAAGAATAGTTTCTTCCAGTTTTGTCTTACTGGATAAAGTGGTCTGATTAGAGTGTGGCGCAGTGGTTAAAACTACAGCCTCAGCACCCTGAGGTTGTGGGTTCAAACCCACGCTGCTCCATTGCCCTAGGTATGTTAGATAGATTGTGAGTCCACCAGGACAGACAGGGAAAAATGCTTGAGTACCTGAATAAATTAATGTAAACCGTTTTGAGAGAATGGTATAGAAAATTGAATGAATAAATAAATAAAATGTGGTGAAAAGAGGTGGGTCCTCCTATATCAAAGGATGAATGAAGAGAGTGGTGGACTTTCAGAACACATGCACATGACCTTTGGTATATTCTTCTGTTGGTCTAAGCTTCCTGAACTTCTAAGAAATCTAAGGGAGTTTTGTTCAGGACCAGTACTATTTTGGGCAAATGGACAGGATAATATAATAACGGATGGACAATTTTATATGTCTTGTCAGATTGATATTTTTGATGCTGCTGAGCGATACCAACAAGCAGGCCATCCTCTGATCATCCTGGCTGGGAAGGAGTATGGCTCAGGAAGTTCCAGGGACTGGGCAGCCAAGGGACCTTTTCTGTTGGTGAGTCAGACGCCCACGGTACAGCTCCTCTAAGATGAAACATTACCTCACACATATACCAAAGACACTAATGGTTGTGTATGAGTTGGGGGAGCTTACCACACATTTAAAAAAAACCTTTTAATCAAAATGTTAAAATTAGTAGCAACAGTGGAACCCAGTTGTCTTCAAAATGCCAGCTTCATACACCACATAAATCAAGTTTCAGGTTTAAACTATATTTCCTTCCATCACTTCCTTACCTTTTCCCTCCCCCACCATCCCCCTCACTGCTTTTACTTCCCTTTACTCTTGCCCCTTTTTCCATCCCCATATTTTTGAGTTTGTAACTTACATATTTTTGTCAAATTTCCAAGCACAGGTACAAGTATTACAGCTTAGCAGAACAAGCTTGAAAAAAAATCATTATATAAACCTTAATAAGACTTTCTGTGAGACACAGCTCTAATTATTCCTTGCATTCTTACATTTTATACCATTAAGGGAGGCAGGAACTAGCTAATACCAATCTAAATGACATTAGCTTGTTTTACTGCCTTCTGCCTTTTGTTAAAAAAAACATTTCCTGCACTCAACTTGGAATTACAGACTCTCAGTACTCAATACCCATCATTTAAAATATGGCTCAGATCTTAAGGGTCTTCATTACACTTCACAGAAGTTTATAATTTAGTTTGTCATGCATCCGGCTGGCTTCACCACTGTTGGTCTCTTATTTTGTTCTTGCAAATTGATTTCAAAGCTGGTCATCAAGTCCTTAAAACCCTGATAGTCCTCTAAAAGTCATCCTGATGCCAATTCTCCTTCCACTGTGATTTTTTTGGCCCAAATGAAGCGTGTGTACAGTGTCCTGATTGGAGTGAAGGACCAAAAATTATATTTCTCATTAGTAAAATGAGCCTCCAGATGAGTCATTTTATACGTACATAGGGTGGTTATCTTCAAATATATTGGCATGCCATCTCTTGAGCAGTGACAGCAGTTAACATGCGTGGCATATTTTAGAAAAATCTGTTTTATTAGAAATACAAAATACAACACAAAAACAGAACATTTACCAGAGCACAAGATTTCAAACAATATACATTATTGTGAATATAAAGCCTAAACCCCCCCAAAGGCAGACTCCCCTCCCAACCCTCCCCCACCCTACCACAGCAGAAACATCCCAAAAAGAAAAAGGACGACATATCTGTATATCTCAAAGAGCCTCTCAACCCGATCATAGATTTAATTTATTACGGTATCAGACTACGAGACTTAGAAGAAAGCACATCTACTTCTCCCTCCGTATCTGCAGGGGTTAGGTGCAGAGCCGGACCGCGAAGTGTGAAAAATCACAAATAACTTTTCGGCTAGCTCTGACCCACCCCCGCCTCTCTCCTGTGTCCCCGGAACCTTACCTGGTGGTCTAGCAGTGAAGCAGGGCAGGAGCTATCTAACTATGCTCCTGCCCCATGTAGAGCCGTCACCAAAATGGCTGCCGTGAATTCCTGTTGTAGTCTCAAGACATTTTGGTGATAGCTCTGCACGGGGCAGGAGCATAAGAAGATCGATCCTGACCCACTTCACCGCTAGACCACCAGGTAAGGTTCCGGGGAGGTTCGGATGGCTAAAAAATAGCCCAAAAAAGAAATTGTTTAAAAAAAAAAAAAAATTGCGAATAACCGAATCCTAAAGTGTCATAATATTTCCAAACAGACTAAAAGTGTTTCTTTCTTTTGAAGATCAGACAAGCATCTCTAGCTACCCAGGTCATCAAACAATGCATCAAATTTTTACATTGCCAAAGAGATGATGGCGTATCCTGTACCCACATGTGTAATATACATTTCAGGCCTACAATACATGGTTTTTGAGCATGGGGCAACTTTTAATAAAACACATCATTCAAATGTGAATGATGAATGTGTTGTTAAAGGTATCAGGGTGCTTGCAGGAAGGAACATCTGAAGGCAGAGCCTCCTCTGTTATTGGGGATGGAAGATAAAATGCAAGAGAGCTTTTGTGTATGACAGATACCAGGTTAGGTCATTCACTGCTGGCTATCCTGTGATTTGTGGAGAGGAGCTGTGAGGCCACGATGGCTGTTCAGGAGTGAGGACTAGTGCTGCCCAATTCAGGAATTAAAAATTTTGATTCGATTCAGCCTATTGAATTGATTATTCAATTTGATTTTCCTGCCCAATTGGGTGGTTTCTATTTATTTATTTTTTTCAAACATCCTAGTGGGTTTATTTTATAGCCTCTTCACCCCTTTTATATCCTGTTCACCCCCTTTGCCCTCTCCTACCCACACTGGTCCTGTGGTATAAACAAACAAAAAATACTTTTCCTCTCTCTGTTAAATCCTAGCTCACGTTCAGGGTCTAACACCAGCTCTGGAAGGATACACATTTCAAATCTGACATATTGTAATCACAAAACAGAAAATAAAATTATTTTTCCTACCTTTTGTTGTCTGGTCATTTTTCAAATCATGTTGGTCCCAGCCTCTGGTTGTCTTCTGATCAGGCTCTTCTTTATTCTTTCTCTGTGCTAACCATCCATCTTCCATCTCTGTTCTCCCCCGGAGGTCTGGCATCTTTCCTTTTTTTTCATCTCCATCACCCCGCAGCTGCAGCGATGGACCCCACCATCCACAGATCCACCATCTCTCTTTTTCTCAACTACCCTTTCATCCAGCATCTCTCTTCTGTGTTCTTGTCCCTATTCTCCTCTCCAGTAGTGTCCCCCTTGTGTCCTTGTTCCTATGCTCCCTCCATGCTCAGCATCTTATCTCTGTTTCATGTCTCTCCCCATATCCAGCTTCTTCTTTCTCTCTTCCTTACCTCCTGTATCCCCTTCCCCAAGTACAGGCTTTCTCCTACTGTCTCTTCTGCCATCCTGCACCCTGCCCACCTATTTTGGAGCAGTATCTATCCCTTCCCCTTGTGGTCTTGCATTTCTCTCTCCCTCTCTCCATTAGTCCAGCACCTCTCCTCTGCTTTCCTTCCCCTATTTTTGGTTTGGTCTCTCTCTTCCCTTCACTTCACCCCAGGTCTGGCATCTCCCCTCCCCTCTCTTACTCTTTCCTCTGCACAGGCATGCCTCCCTGACGTGAAGGCACTCTTCCTCCTCCTCCTCCCTCTGCACAGGCCTGCCTCCCCATTGCGAAGGCCTGCTCTCCCTACCATGAAGGCCTTCCCCCCCTTGCTGCGAAGGCCTGTTCCCCCCGCAAGCCTGCATGTTCCCCCAGCTTCCCCTTTTTTACCTTAAGCTAATGCGGCAGCCTGCAGGATCGCTGGTGCTATAGCGATCACTGCAGCTGCCATTTTCCTCAGCAGCACGTTCTCTCTGCCGCAATCCTGACCCTGACATCAGAGGAGGGGCGGGACCGTAGCAGAGACCGTAGCAGAGACCGTACCGCTGAGGACGACAGCAGCTGCAGGGTTCACTATAGCACCAGCGATCCTGCAGGCTGCCATATAAGCTTAAGATAAGAGCAGGGAAACTGGGGGAACATGCAGGCCTTTTCGACTGACCCTTCCCCCTCAAGCAGGAGGGGCAGCGGACGGCCAGCAAGAGGCAGCGAAGCCGCTCCTGCTTTAGGAAGGCACAGGGGGAAGGGTCGGTCATCAAATCGGGAGGCCGATTTTTTTTTTTTTAATTGAATCGATTCGAATCGATTCACCTGATTCGAATCGGTGAATCAATTTGAATCGTGAATCAGGTAGCACTAGTGAGGACTGCATGGGGTATGTGTACAATGTGCGGAGGTAAACACTGAAAAAAGAAATGTAGCTATTATACTCTTCCAGGAAAATAGACCATTTCAAGACAGCACAGAGCTGATATTACAGTAAATGTGTCTAATTTGACTCCCAACATAACATAACAATCAGCTTAAATACTGCAGGACCGTGAAGCTCTTTGCACCTACCTAAGAAAATATCTGACATCTTTGCTTTTCACTCTTTTGCCTAAAATCAAGTGTGGATCTAATATGTTACACATCAAAAAGAATTCACTCAAAAATACATAGCATATTGAATAATAAGAACATAAGAATTGCCGCTGCTGGGTCAGACCAGCGTTCCATCATGCCCAGCAGTCCTCTCACACGGCGGCCCTCTGGTCAAAGACCAGTGCCCTAACTGAATCTAGCCCTATCTGCGTACATTCCAGTTCAGCAGGAACTTGTCTAACTTGTCTTGAATCCCTGGAGGGTGTTTTCCCCTGTGACAGCCTCCGGAAGAGCATTCCAGTTTTCCACCACTCTCTTACGTTCGTACGGAATCTATCCCCTTTCAACTTTAGAGAGTGCCTTCTTGTTCTCCCTACACTGGAAAGGGTGAACAACCTGTCCTTGTCTACTAAGTCTATCCCCTTCAGTACCTTTAATGTTTCAATCATGTCCCCTCTCAATCTCCTCTGTTCGAGGGAGAAGAGACCCAGTTTCTCTAATCTTTCACTGTACGGCAGCTTCTCCAACCCCTTAACCATCATGATCGCTTTTCTCTGGACCCTTTCGAGTAGTTCATGTCCTTCTTCATGTACGGCGACTGGTGCTGTACACAGTACTCCAGGTGAGGACGCACCATGGCACGGTACAGCGGCATGATAACCTTCGATCTGTTCGTAATCCCCTTCTTTATCATTCCTAGCATTCTGTTCGCCCTTTTCACCGCCGCCGCCGCACATTGCGCAGTCGGCTTCATCGACTTGTCGATCAGAACTCCCAAGCCCCTTTCCAGGAAAGTCTCTCCAAGTACTGCTCCGGACATCCTGTATTCGTGAATGAGATTTTTGTTACCAACATGCATCACTTTACACTTATCCACGTTGAATCTCATCTGCCATGTTGATGCCCATTCCTCGAGCCTGATTATGTCACGTTGCAGATATTCGCAATCCCCCTGCATCTTCACTACTCTGAATAACTTCGTATCGTCTGCAAATTTAATCACCTCACTCGTTGTACCTATGTCCAGATCATTTATAAAGATATTGAAGAGCACGGGTCCAAGCACCAAGCCCTGCGGCACCCACTGGTGACGCTCTTCCAGTCCGAGTATTGTCCATTTACCCCCACTCTCTGTTTCCTATGCTCCAGCCAGTTTTTAATCCATGTGAGTATTTCACCCTCGATTCCATGGCTCGCAATTTTCCGAAGTAGTCATTCATGCGGAACCTTGTCGAGCGCCTTCTGAAAGTCCAGATATACAATGTCGACCGGGTCGCCCTTGTCTATCTGCCTGTTTACTCCCTCGAAGAAGTGCAGCAAGTTTGTCAGACAAGATCTGCCTTTGCTGAAACCGTGCTGGCTGGTTCTCATCAGACCATGTCTGTCAAGGTGATCAATGATGCGGTCCTTTATCAGCGCCTCTACCAACTTTCCCGGTACCAAGGTCAGACTTGCCAGTCTGTAGTTTCCCGAGTCTCCCCTCGAACCTCTTTTGAAGATCAGTGTAATATTCGCCACCTTCCAGTCCTCTGGAATTTTTCCTGATTTGATCGACA
Source organism: Geotrypetes seraphini (assembly GCF_902459505.1). Lineage (NCBI taxonomy): Eukaryota > Metazoa > Chordata > Amphibia > Gymnophiona > Dermophiidae > Geotrypetes > Geotrypetes seraphini. The sequence continues at coordinate 442,793,670 of NC_047084.1, read as the reverse complement.
GATTGACTATTGGTTGAAGCAGTTCAGCTATGGTCCCTTTCAGTTCCTTGATGACCCTCGGATGGATGCCATCTAGTCCCGGGGATATATCGCTCTTAAGCCTATCAATCTGCCTGCATACCTCTTCTAGACTGACCGTTATCCCTGTCAGTTTCCCGTTTTCACTTCCAGCATATAGCCTGATGGGTTCCGGTATGCTGTGTATGTCCTCTTCGGTAAAAACAGATGCAAAAAACGCGTTCAGTCTGTCGGTGATTGCTTTGTCCTCCTTTAGCGCTCCCTTTATTCCTTGGTCATCCAACGGTCCCACCGCTTCCTTCGTGGGTCATTTCCCTTTAATATATCGAAAGAACGGCTTGAAGCTTTTTGCCTCCTTGACTATTTTTTCCTCGTAGTCTCTTTTGGCTTCTTTTACCGCCTTATGGCACCTGCGTTGATGTTGTTTGTGCTTGTTCCAGCTTTCGTCTGTTTTTTATCTTTTCCATTACTTAAACAAGGCTTTTTTGTCTCTGATCGTGTCCTTTACCTCTACAGTGAGCCACGCTGGTTCTTTTTTCTTTTTCCTCTTGGATCCCTTGTTGATATGCGGTATATATAGATTTTGTGCCTCGGTGACCATATCCTTAAAAAGAGACCAAGCTTGCTCTAGCGTCTTTACAGTGTTTATCCTGTTCTTAATCTTCTTCCCTAACATGCATCTCATCCCTTCGTAATTCTTTTCAGAAATTTAGCGCCGTGGCCATCATTCTGGACTGATGTTTTGCCCCTATTTCCAGGTTGAAGCGGATCGTATTGTGATCGCTGTTTCCCAGCGTCCTTTCTACTTCTACATCTTGTGCCGGTCCTCGCAGTCCATTTAGAATTAGGTCCAGAATTGTGTTTCCTCTTGTATTTTCCTTGACAAGTTGTTCCAGGAAGCAATCTTCTACAGTTTCCAGGAACTTGGTCTCTCTAGCACAGCCGGAGATGCCTAGGTTTCATTCTATCCCCGGATAGTTGAAGTCGCCCATGATAACTGCGTTGCCTCCCTTGCAGTTGTGTTTAATCTCTTCCGTCATTTCTCCGTCATTTCTTCTTCGGACTGCCCTGGGGGCGGTAGTAGATGCCTATCCTCATTTTCGGTCCATTTGTTCCCGGAATTTTGACCCATAGAGACTCTAACTTATCCGTCTGTTGTGGCATGTTCTCTCCAGTAGATTCAATTCCCTCTTTGACGTATATGGCAATGCCTCCTCCTTTTTGAGTCACTCTGTCTCTGCGGTATAGTTTGTATCCTGGTAGCACCTTGTCCCAGACATTTTCATCAGTCCACCATGTTTCTGTGATGCCGATGATGTCAACGTTATCCTTTTATGCCACAGCTTCTAATTCACCCATCTTATTTCTAAGGCTTCTTGCGTTCGTGTACATACATTTGAATTTGCAAGCTGTTCCCTTCTTGCGTGTCCTTCCCGCTTGTGTCCCTTTTGGTCTGTCTTGTCTGTGATCTGGTAAGTCTTCCCCTCCATCTTCCTGCACGGTATCCTCCGGGTATACCGATTGACTCTCTCTCTCGGTCGACTGTCGGCTTTCCCCTTCTTCCTAGTTTAAAAAGTGTTCAGTATCAAAATATTTCCAACACATCAAACTACACATCAAAAAGAAACATAGGTGTGCTTTGATTTTGTTTGTCCTATTTTGCCTGGAGAAGACTTTCCTGGCACAGAGCAGCAAAGGATTCCTCTTGTATTATTTTTTTAATATATTTTCTTCAGTTAACTAATCTATTTGCTATTTCCTAAACCAATATGTCCCATCTCCTCTCCTGAAGGCACCTCTCACCAGACGGGTTTTCAGATGGTCAAAATGGCTATGGAGCTCATTTTCGAAGCAGATAGACATCTCAAAATAGCCAAAAAAGTTCCATCTGCCGAAAATGTATAAATCACAATCTTTTTTAAAGGCAAAACTGGGACATGTTCCACTGTGTTTGTCCAGATAGCAAGGGGGCATATAGGGGGCATGTTTTGGGCAGAACTAGGAAGGGCCCGAAATTAAAACATCTTTCAACAATAATGAAACAGGAAATGTTTAAGACAAAAAAGTATGTTTTTATCTAGTATGTTTCAGGTCTAAGTTACAAAAATGTGTTTTGACTAAGCAGCTGACCACTTGAGGGATTAAGGCTTGACCCCCTCCATAATTCCCCCTTAAGAAGTGAATCCCCTCCTCCGCGGCTGCCCCTCTCTCTCCTTTCAACCTCTTCTGCTGTTTTTGTCTCTCCCTTCCCATCCAGCACTACTCTACTCCATGCTACTCCATGCTACATCCAGCATTTTTTCCATTCCATAATGCTTCTCCAGTCTTCCTCCCTTCCTCCCCCCATTCTGTTTCTCCAGCCCACCCTCCCTCCATGCTGTTTCTCCCCTCCTCATACACTGCTTCACTTCACAACTGCTCTAGCTCCCAACTCTCTAGCCTTCCTTCTCCCTAGGCTCGGCTTCTGTAATTGAATCTTTGGGCAGCTGGCAGCAGGAACAAGGGAAGCCTGCTACTGCCGGCCTGCCCCAGAAGCCACCTTTCTGAAAGTCAGGAAGTACTGTAGCTGAAGAGATGTGGCATCCGGGGCAGACCGGCAGTAGCAAGCGTACCTCATTGCTGCTCCCAGCTGCCCAAAGATTCAGTTACAACGAAAAGAGGTGGTAGGGAGTTGAGAGAGCCGGCTAAACCCAGACAGACTCTCCCATTTTTTAAAAATCATCTGAGCATGCCCAGGTTTTCCTGGACGTCTGGTAACCATAATATTATGAGCATACCCAACACAGCAGCAAGCAGCTCCCAAGATTAGCCTACTGGTGACTGTGAGCAAGGGGATCCAGGTCCAAATCCAATGCTACTGATTACATTTCTGATGGAAATTGTGAACACTCCAAAACCACCAAATTACCTACTGTACCTAAATATAGGATTGTAGAGAAGCTTTTATTCTGTTCCTGGAGGGCTGACAATCCAAAATAAAGATGTTGTGGGAATTGTACCTAGGTGCCTCTTTAAAGTCCACTGCACTAACCTCTAGGCTGCCTTTCTGATCAGCAGGGATATCTGTGTGGCCATTTAAATGATTCCAGCTAGATGTTTCTGTGTCTGATTTCTTGCTGTTTATAAGTTGGACCTCTCAGTTTGAAAAATGGTTCCTCTCTTTAGACCTTTTCTGTGCAAAAACCTCTAATCTTTGAGCCATTTTCAAAAGGGAAACTCATCTGTTTTTCCTGTTCAAAAATGGTTCTAAAATCAACCTTTTTTGGATGTAATGAGCAAAACGTCCTAATTCGGACTTGGACTTTTTTTTTAATGCCACTTCATGTATAATAGAGTTGTGTGCAATGGGTCTCCAGCATATACAGATCTATTCTTGTGCATATTCATCTTGGATATCCTAAAAACATAACTGGCTATTTGTGCCTTTAGGAGAGGTATGGGAAATACAGTTCTGAATGCCCAGATGTCTCAAAAGGTGATGATATTGCCAAAAAGCAATGGCACTTGGCCATTTGGTGCTATTGGGAAATGTTGAAAAAATATGTAGCTAGATTTTTTTTTAAGCCCCCTAAAACAGATGAAGAAAGTTCAGGTTGCCTCATGCTGTTGTAGAATCCCTGGATCGATGAAGCTGCAGCTCAAATCTTGGCTTTGATCATGAATATTCCAAATAGCAAATTAGATCTGGAATTCTGCCATCTCCCCTCCCATCGCTCTCCAGAACAAAATATTGAGATAGAGCTATTCTTTTTATCCAGCTGACAAAGGTAATAATTATGAGCTTCAAAAATTTAAGGTCCGTTTGATGTTGTTGAATTCTTGCAGGGGATCAAAGCTGTCCTTGCTGAGAGTTATGAGCGTATTCACCGCAGCAACTTGGTAGGAATGGGGGTGATTCCCTTGCAGTACCTTCCAGGAGAGAATGCAGACACATTGGGGCTCTCTGGACGCGAGCGCTACACCATTAACATTCCAAAAGAACTCGCACCAAGCATGCAGGTCCAGATCAAGGTACGTGGGGCCATGACAGCCTCTAGACAGCAGTGGGTAATTCAGGTCTTGACAGAACAGTATATATATATATATATATTTGTTACATACATAACAAAATTAGGTACATCAAAATACAAAAGAAAATTTAAATGAAACTGTATCACTGATCTAGTCCAAATCAATGGGGCTAACTGCACCTAATCTATACAAAGAAAAAAAGAAAATATCCAGAAAATTATTCAAAAACAGTATCACAAACAGGCAGATAAAGGCCTAACTTAGATGTCACTTATTGTCATTAACCACTGTAGTTTGCTTGTGTTCTAACATGAGCATTGACTCTTGACACACCATTAATAGAATGCTGATAGTTTTCCCATCGCAGCCTGCCAGAGGAGAGGCCTGGCTCAGGAATCAAACCCTGCCTTACTACCTGGTATTGCGTGACACTGCCTCCAAGCCACTGTGCCAGGTCTTCAGTTTATAATTTCTGTGGACTTATATGACACATGTCTAGTATCAGGAGAATTGTTAATGTTTTATTTTAACATTGTTTGCTTAGCACCTGAAATGGGTTCCTGTTTTCTTTCTAAAACATTGCTTATACGTCTGGGTTCTGTCTAAATTAGTGTCTCGCTAACTTTTTTAGCTCCAGCACACTAAACAGAGCAAATGTTTTTCACGGCACATTAAAATTGAAATTATACTTCTATAAATGTTCACTAGCATGAGCAGCATCTTCCATCTGCTACTTGCGCTGCCCTCGGCTCCGTTCTGATGTCATGTCCTGGTCCTGTGACAGGAAATGATGTCAGAAGGGAGCTGAGGCTGGTGCGAGCAGCAGGTGGAAGATATTGCTCTCGTTAGCGAATATTTACCGAGATATGCCAGGGGGCAGAGAGGAGGAGAGGTGCTAGTGCCGGCAGTGACAGACTCTTGTGTACACGACATACATATCATCTATTCTAGTGTATATTAATTTTATGAATTATTTCTTATGAAGGAAATTTTAAAAATAAATTCTGGAATCTCTCGCAGCACACCCGGAATCTCTTCATGGCACACCACTGTGCCACAGCACACAGTTTGCAAGACACTGGTCTAAATCATGTACTGTGTAAAACCAGCATGTCCATATTTAGTCGGGGCAGTCAGAATTGTTTTTAAATGTCAGCCACCATTGCTGAATTAAATCTGTATATTTCTAACCAGTAGCTGGCACTGACTGAGTTCAGCGCTGACCATGTCCTCACTTTATCCAGCTAGTGAGCTTAACATCACCGTTAACCATATAACTATGACCTTCACCCATGGACTGCCCTGGCACATCCAGATTTGATACATTGCTTTTGACAGTTAGTATTACAGTGGTTTACAATTGAATAAAATACATTTTATAATCTAAACAGCAATCAAAAGCAATAAAACACTTCCCAATCTAAATCTTCAAACTATTACAAAACTCAGAAAACTTTAAATCCAAGTTCTCAAAATTTTGCAGCATCTGAAATAACTAGACAAATTAGTAACAGAGGTGGGTATAGATCAGGGGTCCCCAAAGTCCCTCCTTGAGGGCCGTAATCCAGTTGGGTTTTCAGGATTTCCCCAATGAATATGCATGAGATCTATGTGCATGCACTGCTTTCAATGCATATTCATTGGGGAAATCCTGAAAACCTGACTGGATTGCGGCCCTCAAGGAGGGACTTTGGGGGACCCTGGTATAGTTTCCACAGTAGATCCAACACAACTAATGGTTCTGTTCTTGTTGAGGTCAGTCTAGCCAGTTTCAGTGATGGAGGTTTTACAAACGGTGTTGAGAGGATTGCTGAAATGTCAGTTCTACCTACCCAGACGCAGCGAGGCCCAGAAAACTGCAACAATCATGATGCCAGCTACGGAAGTCTAAGAGAACGTTGCTGTTCTTGTTTAACCAACTTATCTGAAAGATTTTTAGGTGCCCCATTTGGATTTGCTTAAAGATCAAATAAAGCGATTTAAAATTTTAAACGTGATCTTGGTTGAGATGGAAAGCCAGTGCAGGTCTCATAAAACAAAAGTAATATGATCTGATCTTTTCCATTAGCTGCAGCATTTTGAACTAGTTGAAGTCGTTTCAAGCTGGTTTTAGTAAGTCCTTGAAATAAAGAATTACAGTAGTTGAGTCTACTCATTACAAATGCATGGGTTATTGTGATGAAATTGGATCTGTTCAAAAAAGGTTTTGTCATTAATATAAGCTGAAAAATAAGATGATTTAACAGAATTAATATGTTTATCAAATTTCAAGAAGCTATCACATTTAAATCCCAAACTGATTGTATGATCCTTCAATGGAACTGGCTTGCCTTGCGGCACTGGTTGACTTAATCAGAGGCGTCCAACTTCGGCCCTTGCCAGGTCAGGTTTTCAGGATTTCCCCAATGAATATGCATGAGATGTATTTGTATACAATGGAAGCAGTGCATGCAAATTCATTGGGGAAATCCTGAAAAACCGACTGGATTGTGGCCCTCGAGGACTGATGTTGGACAGCCCTGACTTACCTCATAGCTACATCGCTGAAGATTTCTCAACGATCGCTGAAGATTTATAACTAAAATCATAATCGTTCAACCATTTACATAACAAATCTAATTTAGAATTCAAATGATTTTAAGGATACACTACAACACACCGGTGCCCAGATTTAGGCACCGGGGAAAATCCTTGCCAAGTGCTGTTCTATAATGAGCCCATCAGGCTGAGCACCCTTTGTAGAATAGCGCTTAGAACAAATTCTCATGCCCAACTTTGGATAAGAGGACTTAATGCCTGCTGAAAAATTGATAAATTCTAGCATGAGCAAGCTCTACAGGAGAGATGGACTGCACCTGAGCACAGCGGGAACAAGACTTCTAGCAAGCAACGTCATGAGAGGAATAGAACAGGCTTTAAACTAAAAGGAAGGGGAAAGCCGACAGTCGACCTAGAGTCGACGATTCGGAAGAAGGTATCCATGAAGATACTAAGGGGAAAAAAGGCTGGGAAGAAGCAAGGGATAAATTACAGGAGTCGACTAACCCAGAAGAGGAGGTTAGAAAGAGTGCAGCAAAAGAGAAGACACCAAGGATCGAAGCACAGGGAAAGGTAGTGAAGACAAGAAAATGCCAGGACCTAAATTGCATATATACTAATGCAAGGAGCCTAAGCAACAAAATGGGGGAACTAGAGGCTTTGGCCAATGCAGAGGACATAGACATCATTGGAATCTCTGAAACATGGTGGAATGAGGAAAGCAAATGGGATACAGCACTGCCGGGGTACAAGCTCTATCGCCAGGACAGGTCAGGACAGAAAGGAGGTGGAATAGCCCTATACATAAAAGAAAGCATACAATCGACAAGAATGGACACAGTGGAGATGACCAACAAGCTGGAATCGCTATGGATTAAAATACCGGATAGGAAAGGACATGAAATAAAGATGGGCCTATACTATCGTCCACCCGGGCAAACCGGAGATATCGACAGAGAAATGGAAACCGAGATGAAGCGAGAATGCAAAAGTGGTTACACAGTTATTATGGGAGACTTCAACTACCCGGGATAGACTGGAAACTTGGAAGCTCAGATGCGCTAGAGAGACAGAATTTCTGGAGGCTACACAAGATTGTTTCATGGAGCAGCTTGTTAGAGAACCGACGAGAGGAAATGCAACTTTGGATCTAATCCTAAATGGGCTAATGGGACCTGCAAAGGAAGTGGAAGTAGTGGGACCGTTGGGAAACAGCGATCATAATATGATCAAGTTCAAAGTTGAAGTAGGAATACCGAAAGGAAAGAGAACCATAGCAACAACTTTCAACTTCAGGAAAGGAAACTATGAAGCAATGAGGAAATGGTAAGGAAGAAACTTAGGAACACTTCCAAGAAATGGCAAACGGTAGAACATGCCTGGTCTTTTTTTCAGGACACGGTGAGCGAGGCGCAAAATTTGTACATACCCAGATTCAGAAAGGGGAACAAAAAGAGTCGAACAAAAGACCCGGTATGGCTGACTAAAATAGTGAAGGAAGCGATAGGCAATAAGAAAAATTCATTCAGGAAATGGAAAAAGGACAAAACTGAGGGGAACTGGATGGAGCACAGGAAGTATCAAAAAGAATGTCACCGAGTGGTTCGAAAAGCCAAAAGAGAGTATGAAGAGAAGCTAGCCAGGGAGGCACGAAATTTCAAACCATTCTTCAGATATGTTAAAGGGAAACAGCCAGCTAGGGAGGAGGTGGGACCGCTGGATGATGGAGACAGGAAGGGGGTAGTGAAGGAGGAGAAAGAAGTAGCAGAAAGACTTAACATGTTCTTTTCGTCTGTATTTACGAACGAAGACACAACCAACTTACCGGAACCTGAGCAATTCTTCAATGGAAATGAAGCAGAAAAATTAACATCCATGGAAGTGAGCCTTGAAGATGTGCGCAGGCAGATAGAAAAACTAAAAACTGACAAATCCCGGGTCCAGACGGAATCCATCCAAGGGTTCTGAAGGAATTAAAGGAGGAGATAGCAGAACTACTGCAGCAAGTTTGCAACCTATCCCTGAAAACAGGTGTGATACCAGAGGATTGGAAGATAGCCAACGTCACGCCCATCTTCAAAAAGGGATCAAGAGGTGACCCGGGAAACTACAGACCTGTGAGTCTGACCTCGGTTCCGGGGAAAATGGCAGAAGCGCTGATAAAAGAAAACATCGATGAACATTTGGAAAGAAATGAACTTCTGATACCAAGCCAACATGGTTTCTGCAGGGGGAGATCGTGCTTAACTAACTTATTGCACTTCTTCGAAGGAATCAACAAACGGACGGATAAAGGAGACCCCATAGACATCGTATACCTAGATTTCCAAAAAGCCTTTGACAAGGTGCCTCACGAGCGTCTACTCCGGAAACTGAAGAACCATGGGGTGGACGGAGATGTGCATAGATGGATCAGAAACTGGTTGGCGGGTAGGAAACAGAGGGTAGGGGTGAAGGGCCACTACTCGGACTGGAAGAGGGTCACAAGTGGTGTTCCGCAGGGCTCGGTGCTCGGGCCACTACTATTTAATATATTCATAAATGATCTAGAAATAGGGACGACGTGTGAGATAATAAAATTTGCAGACGACACCAAACTATTCAGTGGAGCTCGGACTAAAGAGGACTGCGAAGAATTACAAAGGGACCTGAATAAACTAGGGGAATGGGCAACGAGATGGCAGATGAAGTTCAACGTTGAGAAATGTAAAGTACTGCATGTGGGAAGCAGAAACCTGAGGTACAACTATACGATGGGAGGGATGTTATTGAATGAGAGTACCCAGTAGGTTAGGCGTGAAAACCCAGTATTCTAGAATACTGCATCTAAATTTTGGGAATGCTCCTGACCCACCCATGCCCCTTCCCCCTTTTGGGTTGCCTCTGAGACGTTTTGGGTGTGCAGCATTATAGAATAGCATGTAGACAGATGTGCGCATAAACCCAAATTAGTGCCAATTTCATGCTATTTAACTACTACTACTATTTATTTAAAACATTTATAATCTGTTTTAAACCAAATAAACATACACAGTATGGAATACATCACATCGATGGGCTATGGCCCTTTTCTGCCACCATTTTTCTATGTTTCTATTCACGTGGGATCTTTAAGGGAGTAAATTCAGGGGGGCAGATACTTGGAATGGGCAGACTCGATGGCCCTTTTCTGCCACCATTTTTCTATGTTTCTATTTCCTCAATAATCTTAAACAATAAAAAACTGAATCAATAAAAAAAAACATAGAAGGCAAAGAAGAATACTATTCATCGTGTCTTTACAAAGATGAAAAAGTTATCAAGATACATCACCTCCAATTAGTCTACTCTTCTCATGTCAAGAAAAAAGCTTGTGCAAAAAGATGAGTTTTCAATAATTTCCTGAACTGCAATAAATTTCCACAGAATCTCAAAATTCCTGAAAGGGCATTCCACAAATCATGCCCAGCAATGGAGAAACAGGATTTCCTTGTACTTACGTATCTTACTGTGTTCCTTTTACATGCATCAAGCAACAAACGGTTCTCAGATCTCAGAGCTCTAGTCGGTTTGAACACAGTCAAACACTTAGGGCTCCTTTTACTAAGGTACGCTAGCGTTTTTAGTGCATGCATGATACTACCGCGCACTACGCGGCTAGAACGCCAGCTCAATGCTGGCATTAAGGTCTAGCACGCGCGGCAATTCAGCGCACGCTATTCCGCACGTTAATGCCCTAACGCAGCTTAGTAAAAGGAGCCCTTAGCCAAATAATCTGGCAAGGTATCATAAATTCCTTGCTGAACAAGTTTCAAGATTTTGAATTGTATATGAAAATGTATGGGCAACCAGTGTAATTTTTTTTCAAAATCGGAGAAATACGCTCCTAATGGGAAACTCCCATCAGAATCCAAGCTGCTGAGTTCTGAACAGTTTGCAAATCTTTAATACGGACAGATCATTTATAGGTTAAAAAAAAAATGGGGTATCCAGATGGTAAAAATAAACAATCTGGGTAATGAATTTCTAAACAAGTTTTAATTGTTATGATAACAAATAAACATCAACGTTGATGGTGGCACCAAGTTTCAAGATAAGTGTTGCCCTTCAATTAGAATTAGAAGTTTTTTGTTTACACGATTTACAAGGTTTAAAAAAACAAAAAAAAATTTTATGGGTATTATCATCAAAATAATAATAATAATAATAACTTTATTCTTAAATATGAGTTAAAGAATTAAAAATAAAGATTTAATAGGGAATGGTAGGAAGTGGTAGACATAAATGATTATTAAAATATACAAGACAGGAACTTGAAATGATTTATACATCATAAGAGGTTCCGAAGACTGATGTCTGTATAGTTATGATATGCCCACCACAAGTTTGATTGCTCAAAGAGGGAATAAGAAGAACACCAATAGAGATGTATAGAAAAAGTGAATGTTAGGAACTGATGACAACAGTTTATTTGTTATCATAATTAAAACATGTTTAGAAATTCATTATCAAAATTATTTTTACCATCAGGATACACCTTTTTTTGCTATAAATGATTTGAAACGTGGGGTTGGTGTTTTAAGGCTTTATTCTGTAGTATTAATACGGACTGATGGCAATCACAAATAAATGGAGAAATACTAAATAACTTGCCGCATATAAGAATGAAAACTCAAAAAAATCGGCAAAGATATGAGAAGAGGAGGACACCTCTTCACATATATTTGAGAAAGGGGGAAAAATGAATGAGTAAATGAAAAGTGAAATACTGCTCAATGATTCTATGAGTATAAAACCTGTAAGAAACTTTAGAGACTTCAGTATCGGGGAACTGTAATTTAATAAAGTATCCCCCGGGCTGTCGACTTCGTGATGGCTATTGAAGCCCAAGTAAGTTTGCCCGATACATCATATTGTCTCTAAGTGAAGAAACGTGCTTCCAAAAACTCAAACAATATAGTAAATGAAAAAGTGAAAAAATGTGTAACAATTCATGACTCAATCATCTCCCTCTTTCAACATGTCCTCAAAGCTCAAAAAATATGCCAGCACTTTTCATTTACTCATTCATTTTCCCCTCTTTCTCCATTATATGCCGATTTTTTTGAGTTTTCAGTCCCAAATAAATGCCATTACAATAATCGAGCTTTGACAAAACCATTGTTCGCAACACTTGGCGAAAATCCCAATTTGATAGAACATTTCTATAGTGCTACTAGTACGCAGCACTGTACACATTATATGCTGGTACTTTCTCTGTCCCTAGTGGGCTCACAACTTGTTTTTTTGTACCTTGGGCAATGGAGGGTTAAGTGACTTGCCCAGGGTCTCAAGGAGCTGCCATAGAAATTGAACCCAGTTCCCCAGGATCACAGTCCACTGCACTAACCATTAGGCTACTCCTCCATTTGACACCAGTAATTGGTTGTTAGCACCCAGTAGACTAATTAGTTTACATGCACATCTGGGCTCCACGATCAAATTGTGCATCCTACTTTTTTTGCTGGATATTTCCCTTTCAACCTGCTAATTTCTAATTCTCTCTCCGGGAGTACATACATACCATGACAGGAATGAACCTCACTTCTAAACCAGAGTGTGCGAAGTATGACCTCAATCTCTCCGATTCGTTCATCTGTGTGCAGAGAGGTATTATCAGTGGCAGCATCCACTGATACTGATCATGCTCTAGATTAAAGAATGACACGGTGATAAAATTCATCACCGTCCCCGTCCCCGTGGATAACCGCGGGAAATAATCCCATGTCATTTTCTAGTGTCTATTTCAACCTCAGTCCTTCTACACCAGCATTCTTCAAAGCAAAACTTGAGGGTCAGTGGTTGTGGACATTTATATTCTGATTCTTCCCTCTCTCCTTAAAGAATGACATGAAGATGGTTTCCCACGGTTATCCGCGGGGACGGGAACGGTGATGAATTTTGTCACCGTGTCATTCTCTACTCTAGATCAGTTTTCTTCAACCACCGGTCCGCAGACCGGAGCCAGTCCGCAGAAATTTCCTGCCATTCCAGCATGTGCATCAGGCCCGAGACAGTGTTCTTTAACCGTCTGTCCACGTTGCGATCGATGCAGCGTTATCTTCGGGCCGGTACCCTCTTCCTCACTGCCGCAGTGCACAAAGTCGCGGCCAGCAGCTCCTATGCACGTCCTGCATCAGAACCGGAAGTCTTCTCTCTGATGTCGCAACATTAGAGAGAAGGCTTCCAGATGTGGCGTGAGGAGCCGCTACTCGCAGCTTTGTGCACTGCATCTGTAAGGAAGAGGGAGCCGGCCCAAAGATAACACCAGGGGCGGCATAAAACAGCCAGGCGGGAGCAGGCCAGAAGGTAAGGCACAGCATGGAGGGAGGGAGACAACAAAGAATGATTTTACTTTTGAATTTAGTGATTGAATTGTGTCTATATTTTGCATTGTTCAGGAAGAAATGCATTTGTTTCTTTTTCTCTGGGGTTGTACTGCATGCAGAGTCTTGAATCTTAGGGTTTCATTTGTATATATTAATACTTTTAGTTTTTAGTCCCATATTTGCATAGGAGTTATCTGTGTTCTGGTAAGAATGAATGTTGAGAAGCAGTATAATTTTGTGGTTAACCATTATATGTTAATAAGATTATATTGTGTGTGAAAAATGAATGGAAAAAATAGTGTTACAATTAGTACTATTATAAGGGCAGGGTCTGGGGCAGAGATGGGCGGGGTCTGGCCCATGACTTAGCCCAGTGTTCTTCAATCGCTGGTCCACAGAACGGTTCTGGTCCACAAAATAATTCTTTTATTTCCACTGGTCCATAGGTATAAAAAGATTGAAAAGTTAGAGCACTGTTCTTCAACCGCCGGTCCGCAGAAAATTCCTGCCAGTCCGCGCAGGGCCGGCAAGATCGGATTGGGGCATTGGCAGCGTCTGAGCTGCAACGGCGATGAGCGGTATTGGCAGTCCCCCCCCCCCCCATAATGCAATTCAAGATCAGCAATGGGCCTCCCCCCCTCTCGCAACGGCACTCAAGTTCGGCAACAGGCCTCCTTCTCCACCCCGGCATCAACAGCACTTCAGATCGACAAAGCAGTGCTCAGCCTAAAGCTTCCCTCTGATTCAGCTTCCTGTTTCTGCCCAGGCAGTTCGAGTCAGAGGGAAGCTTTGGACTGAGCACCGCGTTGCCGATCTGAAGTGCTGTTGATGCCGGGAGGAGAAGGAGGCCCATTGCCGATCTTGAATGTCATCGTGACCGGAGGAGGGAAGCGTTGCCGATCTTGTTGCCAAAATCAGAAAGAAAGGTGAGAGGAAGGGAGAGAGATGGGCCTGTGGTGGATGGAGAGATTGAGAGAAGGGGGCAGATGATGGAAGTGGGGGGAAAGAGAGAAGGGGCAGATGATGGAAGTGGGGGGAAAGAGAGAGGAGGGGCAGATGATGGAAGTGGGGAGAGAGAAGAGGGCAGATGATGGAAGTAGGGAGAAGGGAGAGCAAATGCTGAATGGAAGTGGAGAAAGAGAACACATTCTGGATGGAAGGAGGGATAAAGAAAAAGGACATATGCTGGATGGGGGAAGAAGATAGAGTTAGTGAGATAGTGGAGGGGTGAAGGAAAGGGTAGACACAGTGGGTAGACACAGTGAAAAGAGGGAAACTGAAGACTGCATAGTAAGAAAGAATTTAATTTAGACGGAGGCAGAAAATAAAGAAGGAAGACCAGAGAAGGAAAGGGAAGAGAGAGAGGAGAGAGATATCAGATCTGAGTGGAGGAAATGAGAAGAGAGAGATGCTAAAAACCACAGGGGGGAGGGAAAGAAAGATGAAAGGAAAAAGATGCCAGACCATGAGAGAACAGAGGGAAGATGATGGGGGGTGGTCTAGAGCAGGGGGAGACAGACAGTTTCTGGAAGGGGCAGACAGTGGATGGAATGGGCAGATGCTGGATTCAACAGACAGGGCAGACACTGGAAGAAAAAGAGTGAAAAGAAGATAAAAGCAGAAACAGGTAGAAAAAAATCATTTTATTTCTATTTTGTCAGAATATATCAGATTTGAAATATATATCCTGCTAGAGACATAACTGGGGACTGCAAAGCCTAGGCAGTGCTTCTTTAGCTTCCAGCGGGCTTAGGGCTCTCTCTGACCAGGGGGCACTCCCCTAACACTATTCTTGTCAAGTGTGACTGCACTATTCTGTTAGCATGATATTTCTGTGTAGCATTCTGTAATAATTTGGCTTGTTCAGTTTTCTTGATAATAGAGGGGATATATGTGAAGGGGAGGGGAGACAGGGGTTTTGTTGGTCCTTGCTCTGTATATTTGTATTTATAAAATGACAATTGTACAGAATATTGTTTCTTTTTATGCTTTAATAAAATACATTCAATATAAAATCATAACAGGCTTGTGCGGATGGGATCAAATGGTTTGCGGGAACCGAGCTCGTGGAGACGGGGCGGAAATGTGTTTTTTTAATTTTAGTCTTAGTAGTTTGCCGGTCCACAAAATAATTCCTTTTATTTCTGCCGGTCCATGGGTGTAAAAAGGTTGAAAAACACTGAGTTAGAGGAAAACTACTGTGTCCTTCCCGTGCTTCATTGTTTTTTATTCTTTTTTTTCCCCTTCCAATGAGCTCTCCAAAATTTATCAGTAATTTTTGACTGATGATAGGACAGAATTGTTCATTCTTTTCTGTTTGAGACCAAGGGCTCCTTTTACGACGACACGTTAGCGGTTTAACGCGCGTAATAGCACGCGCTAATTTGCCAGCCGCACTAGCCGCTACCGCCTCCTCATGAGCAGGCGGTAGTTTTTTGGCTAGCGCAGGGGTTAGCGTGCGCAAAAAAGGTGCGTGCGATAAAGCCGCTAATGCGGCTTCGTAAAAGGAGCCCAAAACTTTAATGTAAGACAACTTTGTAAAATGGAAAACACTTGAAGAGCTAATCTTTTAATGGTTATATACAGTACGTCCTGATTTTGTGGTTGGGCACATAGGACCCTCTCAGGGCCTTTTTTTAATAGGACATCCAAGTCCAACTTTGGACATTTCCCACATGACGTCCAAAAGTTAAACGTCTATTTTCAAAACCACTAAACATCAAAATGGTTGGCTTTATTAACATAGTGCATTCCAATTATATGTTTCACTTTGAATGCTATTATCTCTTTGGGTTTCAAGAGACTTAGGTAGAAGGCTACTGAGTTTCCCTCCCCCCCTTCTCCCCAGTACTTCTATCTCAGGGTGTGGCTTTAAAAACACTGAGTTCGTTTCACACAGGGTTCCTTTTACTAAGGTGCGCTAGCGTTTTTAGTGCATGCAGGATATTACCACGTGCTACACCACGCGCTATGCGGCTAGAACTAACACTAGCTTAATGCTGGTGTTAAGGTCTAGCACGCGCGGCAATTCAACGCGTGCTATTCTGCGCTAAGCCCTAATGCAGCTTAGTAAAAGGAGCCCACAGTTACTGTGGGCTTTTGCTATTCTGTTTCCAAAGCATAATCAGACAGTTCTTCCAGGCTATTATCTGCTAGGCTTAATCTCTCATAATCATTAGTTGACTGAGCCTGCCTACACGCCTTCCTGGCTGAGTGCCTGAAATCAGATTCCTTGCCTGCAGTGAAGTGTTGCAGGGAGGCAAGCGGGATGCTGGGAATTATTGAGGGGGGGGGATAGTTGACAAGACTGGGAATGTTGTAATGCCCCTGTGTCGCTCCATGGTGCGACCTCACCTGGAGAACTGAGTTCAGCTATGGTCTCATCTTGAGAAAGATGTGGGCTTCTCTCATATGAGGAACGACTGGGGGGTAATGGGGCTCTTCGGCTTGGAGAGGAGACGACTGAGGGGAGATATGATTGAAGTCTGCAGGATCCTGAGTAGAGTAGAACGGGTACAAGTGGATCGATTTTTCACTCCATTGGAAATTGCAGGGACTGGGGGACACTTGATGAAGTTACAGGGGTGTGCTTTTGAAACCAATGGGAGGAGTTTGGTTTTTTTTTTACTCAGAAAATGGTTGAGCTCTGGAGCACGTTGCTGGAGGTTGTGGTTGGAGCATTTGACGTGGCTGATTTTGAGAGAGGTTTGGACGATTTCCTGGAGGAAAAATCCATGGTCTGTTATTGAGAAAGACATAGATCGGTAGCATGGAATGTTGCTACCTATTCCTACTCTTTGGGTTTTGGCCAAGAATTAGGTACCTGAATTGGCCACCGTGAGAATGAGCTACTGGGCTTGATGGACCATTGGTCTGACCCAGTAAGGCTATTCTTATGTTCCCTTTAGAGCTGTGAGGTCTGGAGCTGGAAAGCTTGGTTTGTCTCTCTTTGCAATGCTTGTGTTCCTCATGCCTCTGCCTCCCATGCCTCAGCCTGTGCCTTTCTAACTGTGGAAACTCACCTGGTTTATTCTCAGCAGCTGAGCTAGCAGGCACTACCAGATTGATTAATGAGTTGCTCTCCTGCTTGCTGCTTGAAGTTTACCCCACCCCCTCTGCACATAGTGGATTCAGAAGTGGGTGTAAAACCTGTCCCTGCTTGCTGCTTCTCTCCTGTATTTCCCGGGAACTCCTCTATTAGAGAGCTAATGAGCTAAATTTTGGATCCTCCCAGCTCCCATATTTTTTTAATTGAATTAATAACTTCAAAAGCAAGCATACAATACTTGAATACAGATTCATTTGAAAACCACATGATCTTTTATGGTGAACATAGTCACCAAACATTAGAAAATTTTGATTATTTAATCCACAATTTTAGAGACCAAGAAAAAGAAAAGTCATAGAAAAGAATGTATATGTTACTAAGAAGACAGCATTGGATGAACAAAATTGGTAGTCAGTACGTATCAAGCTATAGGAGAAGCTATTGATCTTAAACTAAGCTAAAACTTAGATTTATAGACCCGGTCATCTTCATATAATAAAACTCGACTCAGTTTACATCAAATAAAAATAAAGAAGTAGACATAAACTTATAATTTTGAGAATAGCCATGTTTTTAGATTTTTGCGAAAGAGATGGAGTGAACCTAATTCTCTTAGCCTTAGGAGAATATCATTCCATATTTCTGTTAATTTAAAAGAATAGGATTTCTCTAATTTTCCAATAGAAGCAATTCCTTTAAGAGAGGGAAAAGACAGTTTAAGTTTTTGCATGGTCCTGACTAGACCAAATCTTTGAGAGTTCCAGGAAAGAGATACAAGTGAGAAACATATGCCAAATAGAATCTTAAAAGTTAAATAGACACATTTAAAGTGTATCTTAGAAAATATTGGGAGCCAATGAAGTTTGGGCAATAGCAGAGATACATGCTAAAATTTACCATTGCTGAAAATCAACCTAGCCGCGGTATTCTGAATTAACTGGAGCCTCTGCAGGCTATTCTTGGTTAGACTTAAATAGATTGAATTACAATAATCTAACCAAGAGAGGATAATAGATTGAACAAGAACAGAGAAATGCTGCTACTGAAAACAGGACCTAACTTTTCTCAACATGTGAAGGCTTAAGAAATATTTATTTTTACTAGAGAGTTAATTTGTTCATTGAATGAGAGGGAAGAGTCTATGATGATACCCAAGATTTTGGAGGAAAAGTCAATCTGTAGAGAAATACCCGACAAGAAAACAGAAGGAAAATGATCCAATTTTGGATCGAGCCATAAGAGTTTAGTTTTGGCTTCATTTCATTTGAACAGAAAATGCCCAAGCTTGTAATTTCGTTATACACTGAGTTATGTCCAAGGAAAGATTTGAGAGATTCGAATCTACCCCAAGAAGGATGAAAATGTCGTCTGCATAAATGTAAAGAGATTCAAAGATTGATGTATCAAGATATTTCAAAGTAGACATATAAATATTGAAAAGGATGGAAGATAAAGGCAAACGTGTGGGATCCCACACAACGGCTTCCAAGGAAGTGACATTATACCATCCATATTAACAGTATAAGAATGTAATCGTAAGAAATTAGAAAACGAATGTAAAACTGCATGATCAAGGCCTATCTCTGAGAGCAGATGAGTCAGAATGTCATGATGGATGACATCGAAAGCTGCAGACATGTCAAATTGTAATAAGATGGCAAATTTATCATTACTCTACCCGTTTCCTTAGCTACAATAAATTCCAACAATTGCTTCTGCTCAAAACAGAGAAAATTTTTACCACCTGGTGAAACACAACATTTTGCAGGAAATTTTAATATAAAAGATGCTCTCAAAGCTTGGACCCTAGACCTGTAAGCCAAAAAGTCCCTCCTTCTTCCCTGTCACTTCAGATATATCAGGAAACAAATGAATTGTTGAGCTGAGATATTGGTCATTAATATGTCTGAAATAAGTACGAAGAATTAAATCCCTATCATATTCCAAGGCAAATAAGAGTAGTTCTTTCAGTAATTTCTTCCAAGGAATTCTCCAGAAAATTTTTGATTCATTTCACCATCAACCCCTCCAGCCGTATCATAAGCACATAAGCATTGCCTCTGCTGAGTCAGACCATAGGTCCATCACGCCCAGCAGTCCGCTCCTGCGGTGGCCCCCCAGGTCAATGACCTGTAGTGATCTATTACTCTACTATTCTATTACTTTTCAGCCTTCTGTACTGTATAGTAACCCTCTAATTGTACCCATGGATCCCCTTTTCCTTCATGAACTCGTCCAATCCCCTTTTGAACCCCAAAGTCGTACTCTTCTCTACCACCTCCTCTGGAAGCATATTCCAGGTGTTCACCACCCTCTGCGTGAAGAAGAACTTCCTAGCATTTGTTCTGAACCTATCTCCCTTCAATTTTTTTGAGTGCCCTCTAGTTTTTGCTGCCCCTGCTAGTCTGAAGAATCTGTCCCTCTCTACCTTCACTATACCCTTCATGATCTTATGAGTTTCTATCATATCCCCTCTAAGTCTCCGCTTTTCCAGGGAAAAGAGCCCCAGCTTCTCCAGCCTCTCAGCATATGAGAGGTTTTCCATGCCCTTTATCATTTTTGTTGCTCTCCTCTGGACCCTCTCGAGAATCGCCATATCCTTCTTAAGGTCCGGCGACCAGTACTGAACGCAGTACTCCAAATGCGGTCGCACCATCGCCCTATACAGCGGGAGGATAACTTCCTTGGTTCTGGTAGTGATACCTTTTTTGATAATGCCCAACATTCTGTTTGCCTTTTTTGAGGCCGCTGCGCACTGTGCCGCCGGCTTCATTGTTCTATCTACCAAAACCCCCAAGTCCTTTTCTAGGTTGCCTTCCCTCAGTACCATCCCCCCCATTGTGTAGTTGTACATCGGGTTCCCTTTCCCTATGTGCATAACTTTACATTTTTCTACATTGAAGCTCATCTGCCATTTATTTGTCCACTCACTCAGTCTGTTCAGGTCCATTTGAAGTTCTTTACATTCCTCTACAGATCTAACCTTTCTGGAGAGTTTCGTGTCATCTGCAAATTTAACAACTTCGCACTTTGTCCCTGTTTCCAGGTCATTTATAAATACTGTATATTGAATAGCAGTGGTCCCAGCACCGACCCCTGTGGGACCCCGCTCGTGACCCTTTCCAGTCAGAATAGTGTCCCTTTACTCCTACCCTCTGCTTCCTTTTCGCCAGCCAGTTACCGATCCATCTGTGTATGTCTCCTTCCACCCCGTGGTTCCACAGTTTCCTTAGTAGGCGCTTGTGAGGTACTTTGTCAAAGGCTTTCTGGAAGTCCAGGTATACTATGTCTATGGGGTCACCTTTGTCCAAATGTCCGCTTATCCCTTCGAAGAAGTGCAGCAGGTTCGTTTGGCAAGATCTTCCAGTACAGAAACCATGCTGGCTTGTTCTCATCAGCTTATTTCTTTCTATATGCTCACTGATACTGTCCTTGATTATCGCTTCGGCCATCTTCCCCGGAACTGAGGTTAAGCTGACCGGTCTATAATTCCCCGGGTCGCCTCTGGATCCCTTCTTGAAGATAGGTGTAACATTTGCTATCCTCCAGTCCTCCGGTATTACCCCCGTTTTTAAGGATAGGTTGCAAATCTGCTGCAGTAACTCCGCTATTTCATCTCTAAGTTCTTTTAGTATTCTTGGGTGGATTCCGTCCGGGCCCGGAGATTTGTCAGTTTTTAGCTTGTCTATCTGTTTGAGTACGTCGTCAAGGCTTACCTCTATGCACGATAATTTGTCCTCTTGGTCCCCCTTAAAGAATTTTTCCGGTTCTGGTACATTGGATGTGTCCTCCTTTGTGAAGACCGACGAGAAGAAAGTGTTTAATCTGTCCGCTACTTCTTTTTCCTTCTTTACTACTCCTTTCCTGTCCCCCTCGTCCAGGGGTCCCACCTCCTCCCTTGCCGGCTGTTTCCCTTTCACATATCGGAAGAAAGGTTTAAAGTCCGTGCCTCCTTTGCAAGTCTCTCTTCATACTCTCTCTTTGTTTTTCTGACTGCGCGGTGACATTCTCTTTGGTGCTTCCTGTGCTCTTTCCAATTTTCTTCGGTTTTGTCCTTTTTCCATGTCCTGAAGGATATTTTCTTATCTCTTACCACCTTCTTAACTTCTTTGGTTAACCATGCTGGGTCTTTTGCTTGATTCTTTCTGTACCCTTTTCTAAATCTGGGTATATACCGGTTTTGTGCCTCTTTCATCGTGTCCTTGAATAAGGTCCAGGCTTGGTCCACTGTCTGTGCCTTTCTGGAGCTGTTCCTGAGTTTTCTCTTTACCATTCGTCTCATGGCATCATTGTTCCCTTTCCTGAAGTTAAACGTTGTATCAGTAATAGTAGAGCTCCCCGATTTGTTCCCATGGGTTAAATACTGAACTCTCAAAATAGGTGGTAAATTCTCTGTGAGAATCATCAATATTTCTCTCATATATCGCCACATTATTTCAACAATTGATACAATCGGAGATTTTGTAAAATTTAACATTCTCAAATTGTTTTTCCTTTGCTTATTTTCTATGAATTCTAACTTTTTCTGGATATATGACCTTTCTTTAATAATTTCCACTTATAGAGTCTTAATATGATTAAGCTGTTCTTCATACTTTTTAATACTCTCACTGTGTTCTTGTAGTGTTTCACCTTGAATGTTCACCAAGGAATTAATAGCTCCACACAGTCATTACACAAAATTGTCACTGCTTTCTTCAAGTTGGAATCCAAAACTTCAGTAACTTTCCACAGTGCATCCAAGTTGACTATGGCAGGCTTTGTCATCTCTCCAAAGTAGATGGACTCACTACCAAAAGAGGGAGTTTTTTCAACTTCCTCGCAGGATACCGATATCCAGACTTCAGCAGGGCAAACATTCACCAATGATCCTATTGCTCCTCCAGAGGTAGATGTCGTCCTTACCTCTTGGGAGGACTGATTTGTCTCCTTTCCTACTGTGCTCTTGTTTCCATGCTGGAGGGGAGCCTGCTCCTGATCTGGGCTCAGAGAAACCCAATAGACACTGAGGTCTACCGTTTTGCCCGGCATTCCTCCCAAAGCCGACGATGCCTCCGTCACGTGGTGTGCAACCATTCCAGTTATGGTTGTTTGAATCAGATGCTTCGAGTTCCCGGCTGCTGGAGGACATGGCTGGGAACTTCCTTTCTGCATCCCCATAATGAAAAAAAGAAGAAGAAAACCCCAAAGGTAAATGAAAATATTTTGGCAAAAAGTTCAAATTTCCATCAGGGAAAAAACTCAACTCAGCGCATCTGTCTTTCACGCCATCATGATCTCTCTCCCCCAGCTCCAATCTTCCAATAGGCTCCCTTGCTTCCTCAGCACCACCCGCCACCTGCTACCACCACCTGCCTGGTAGCCATGGTGCCTTCCCTCCCTTTCTCTAACCTTTCATAGCTGCCTGCAGTGCTAGCAATTAAAGCAGAGCACTGCCAGCAGGCTAGCTGACTCCAATCTCATGCACCTCTCCAGTCCCTGCTACACCGGAACAGTTAGTTAAATAACTGACTGAAGAGACCACGAGAAACCGGAGCCATCTAGCCTGCCGGCAGTGCTCTACCTTAATTGCTAGCACTGCCTGCAGCTATGAAAAGTTAGAAAGAGGGATGGAAGTAGGGGGGAGGGAGGAAAGAAGGAGAGACCAGACCACACATGATCATTGGGGGTAGGGAGGGAGGAAGGAAGGAAGGAGAGAAAGAAAGGGACCCAACCACAGGGAGAGAGAGAAAGAGATTTGACCACTACCGGCAGTTTCTTACCAAGAGGTGGACTGTGGGCTAGATTCTCAAAATTTTGCGTTAAAAACTGATGGACTGCTGTTGCAGCCATTATTGTAGTGATTTTAAAAAAGCGAATCATTCTCCAAATAACACGCATGCAAAAGAGGTTGGCGGAGAGTAGTGAAGGTTCGCTAAATTTGCCTGTGCCCATCGCTGGTGATAGTGATCAGCACATGCACAAAATAAATGCACAAAAAAACCCCAAAACAAATTGAAAATCGGCAGGAGGGATGCCCACTCCCTCCCCTGATACCCCCCCAGAGCAGGAGAGATGCCCACTCCCTCCCGCCGCCAAGCAACGCCTCCCCTGACACTCCTCCAGCAGCGGGAGAGATTCCCACTTCCTTCCACCACCAAGCAATGTCTTGCCTTGACACCCCCCCCAGCAGTGGGAAAGAAACCCACTCCCTCCCACCGCCAAGCAACACCCCCCCCTGACAACCTCCTGGCAGCAGGAGAGATGCCCACTCCCTCCGGCCAAGCAATGCTCCTCTGACCCCTCCCCCCCCCCAGCAGTGGGAGAGATACACACTCCCTCCCACTGTCATGCACCCCCCTCACCGACACCCCCATGCCTCTGATAACCCCGTCCCCTTCCCCTTATCTTGTTAATGATGGCAGGCCAGAGGGATGCCTACTCCGGCCAGCAGGTCCACCTTTTTTTTTTTTTTTAAAATGGTGGGCCTTCCCCTCCAGGGGCCTAAGGCTCTGATTGGCCCAGGTTGTTTTAGTCCCTCCTATGGGGAAGGGAAGGCCCACCATTTTGAAGATGCGTGTCTCCTGGCCGGAAGGATAAGGCATTCCTCCAGCTAGCCATCATTAACAAGGTAAGGGGGAGGGGAAATCTTCAATTTGGAGTTTGGGTTTTTTATTTAAATTTGCATGGGAGGTCTGAGCTGTCAAACTTTACTTTCCTGTTAGTGCCTGAGCCAATCAGTGCTCAGGCACTGATCAGAAAGTAAGGCAATGACAGCTCAGACCTGGCGGCAAATTGTGGCTACAAATGTGGCACAACGAGGTTAGAGAATCACTTGGTGATTACAGAGAATCACTCAGAGTGCTCATTTTAATATTAATGACCTTGTTGTACTATATTTGCATGGCAGTATCACAGACTGCTAGAAAACTTGGAAAAGACCTCGATAAGCCGTTTTGATAATCCGCCGCTAAAATACATGCACGCTAAACAGGCTGGAACCGGTTTAGCGAGCACGTTAAAGGCAGATTTTAGTTTTGAGAATCTGCCCCTGCGAGTGTTAATGATGTGGGTGACCTGTAAAGGAACTTGTTTTGTTTAATATTATCCATTCCGTGAACATTTGCTGGAGTGACACTGCGACACTAAAAAAGCGCAAAATTTGTTGCAACTAAATCTCCCTTAAACTCATGACCAACGGTTGGTCACCCTAGCAGGCAATGGCCTCGTTCATGGTCAAATTACAAAAAATCAGCAAAAGCTTGCTCAAAGAACCAGGTTTTAATATTTAACTTTTTGTTTTTAAATAATACAGTGGTTAACAAAGTGCATGTCTCTTTTGGGTCAAAGTACAGTCGTCATTGAAGTATAATAAAAACCTGTCGACATTAAAGATAAGAAAAACAATGAAAAATGGTATAAGCTCAAACTAAAGTTTTTTTCAATATTACCTTCCCTTCCCACCCCCCATGTATCAGTTAATATGGCATTGTCAATAGCAGAAATATTAACTTTGCACCCAATTTGTGAAGGACTGCCAAATAGAATCAAATTTATGCAACCATTTTTATTTTAATGCTGCAAGCTTTCACATACATGCCACATTTTGCTGTAGACTTCTATGCATCGGGGTATTCCAGCCTGTTTCCAATACCTGCACTGTAAAATATAAACAGGTGAGATAATTTTCTTCTTCTGAGAGGTCTGAGATTCCTCTTCTGCCAACTCCAGTTCTAATTGGTTTAGCATTGAAGTAGTTTAGCTTCCGTGCTTTGTAGCAGCCTCTGATAATATTATGTAAATGTAGTACAACAGGGTCATTAATATTAAAATGAGCACTCCAAGCAATGCCCAGACATTGCCTGGTGATGCACAAAGTGAAGCGCTGACCTTTAATGCTCCAAACCTACCAGCCAATCTGGAGGTACCGAAAAGGAAAAGGACCTGGGTGTACTGATAAATAAGACCCTGAAACCGTCGGCACAATGTGTGGCAGCAGCGAAGAAAGCAAATAGAAAGTTAGGCATGATAAAGAAGGGAATTACAAGTAGATCAGAGAAAGTTATAATACCGCTCTGCATAGGCCTGTCATACTGGGTTGCAGCATAGTCCTTCAGAGCTGGAGGAAGTCTATCCCCATTTGATTATGGAAGGAGTGGATTGTGTGCCAGATGCTCTGGATTAGGCAGTGGGCGGGCAATTCAGCCTCCAATGCTACTCTAAACAGATTACGCTTTAAGCGGCAGATGCTTGGATGACCATATGACCAGTGTGATGGATTGCTGTTCCAAATCTTAACTCTAATCTAATCTTCTATTTGTGTGTCACGCATACCTAGGCAACATAAAGAGAGGGGAGAGGAGAGGGAAGAGGAAAGGCAAGAGGGGGAAAGAGGAAGGAGGAGAGAGAGAGAGAGGTACACCAAACCTTTGATTCCAACTCTATTTTTCTAATGAAACCCCCAGCTCCTACCAATAGTCGCACCCCAACCATCATCCATCTGAACTTCAGTGTAAGTCCTGGTATGATTTAATTGCTTGTAATGCCTGGACTTTAACAAGGATTTTCCACCTAACTGCTGACAGTTATAAGACTTTACCTTTTAATTGCTGATAGGTCATTTTTATGACTCACAGATGTAACTGCTGATCTGTATTGTGTAACATCAGTCAGAAGCTTCTCAATTAAAAGGCAGAAGAAGCAAGAGGGGTTGTGCCAGTTGGTTGTAATCTACTGTGTTAAGCAGAAGCTGGAAGCTTTTGCTGTATAACTATTGGAGGCTGTGTGAATTTCTTTCTTTTGCCCAGAGACGGAAAACGAGGACCAACTGAGCCAGTTGTGAGCAAACTGCGCCTCACGAGACGCATGCGGCTCTTTAGCCCCTTGAGTGCAGCTCGTCTAGAGCAGGGATGCCCAATCTGCTTCCCTTCTCACTGCCCTCCCCCAAGCCACTGTCGCTGGGGAACAGGCTGCCACTGCCGCTGGAGAATAGGCTGCCACCGCCGCCATCGGGGAATAAGCTGCCACCACCACCATCGGGGAACAGGCTGGCACCAAGTTCTGAGCTCTCCCTGCTTCCCTTCCCCGTGGGGCCGACCAACTCTCACCACCCGACGTTAATTCTGACGTCGGAGAGGACGTTCTGGGCCAGCCAATTGCTGTAAAATTGCTTCCTCTATTGACATTAATGGGGTTGAATGAGACAAGAGTGAAGGAGTGGCCTAGTTGTTAGGGCTGCAGTCTCAGCAGTGGCGTAGTAAGGGTAGGAGGTGCCCCTGCACCCTCCTCTCTGTGCCCCCCGCTCCTTCCGCGCACCCTCTGCTCCTTCCCGCCCCCCATTCCACACTTGCGCTCTCCCTCCCTCCCCCTTAATCTTCGCCAGCGCGAGTAGCGTCATGCTCCTCATGCTAGCATTGGATTTTCTCTGACAAAACATCCTGGCCTCATGATTCAGAGGGGAGCCAAGCTGGTGCGAGCAACAGACAGAAGTTGCTCGTGCTAGTGAAGATAATATGGAGGTATGGGGTGGGGGGAGGGATGGCACGAGGGTGGCATGATGTGGCGGAGCGGTGCCAGCACCCCCTACCGACTTGGCGCTCAGGGCGTCCGCAACTCCCTTACTATGCCACTGAGCCTCAGCATCCTGAGGTTGCAGGTTCAAGCCCTGCTCCTTGTGATCCTGGGCAAGTCACTTAATACTATATTGCCCCAGGTACTTTAGTCAGATTGTGAGCCCGTCAGGACAGAGAGGGAGAGAACCTCGAACACCTGAATGTAAACTGAGATGAGAGTCTCTCAAACCTTTTTAGCTCCACCACACTAAACGGAGCAAATGTTTTTCACAGCACACTAAATGAAGCAAATATTTTCATAGCACATTATAATTGAAATTATAAAATTACAAAACCAACAAAAAGTTTAATTTAAGCTATGTATGGGTAATTGTAATAATGGTGAAACTAAAGTAGATATAATAGAATTGCTAATCAATGTGATGGACGTGCTTGTTTTTGAGTGCAAATTAACTCAAAATGCGGCTCGATAGTTAACAAGCAAACACAGATTTCATCATCCACCATCTGCAGTCGTTCTCTTTTTTTCAATTTAATTTCTGTCAGAGTGGAAAATCCAAGTTCACAAAGATAAGATCCAAATGGTAACAAAGCCTTGATTGCTTTGTTGCTCAAGTTAGGATAACTACTGCATAAAAAAATAAAACTAAAATTACTTGCTGTTAGTTTTCAAGAACCAATCATGTCAAAGAATGATGCTTGTCTGGGCGGTTGTATCCTTGCACATACAGACGCTTGCGTACACTACATACATGTCATCTATTCTAGTGTATACTTATGAAGGGAATTTTTTTTAAATAATGTAAAATTCTGGGATCTCTTCGGGGCACACCACTGTGTCGTGACACACAGTTTGAGAGACAATGACTTAGACTATAAGGGGTCCTTTTAGTAAGGTGCGCTGATTTAGCACGCTAAATGCTAAGACGCCCATAGAATATAATGGATGCCTTAGCATTTAGCATGCACTAAATCGGTTAGCATGCCTTAATAAAAGGACCCCTAAGTGATCTATAAATGCTAAAATAAAGAAAGAATTCAGTATCTGAAGACAAACCTACTCCATACTGAACCAAATGTTTTTGGCATGTATATTATTGCAACATCACCCATCTGACAATCCCCCAGAAGCAAATGCAAAGACTACAACTGATACAAAATGCAGCAGTCAGGATGATCTTCGGGCTGAAGAAGTCCGATCACATAACTCCTTCCTACCGACTCCTACACTGGCTGCCGATGGAGGCACACACGAAGTTCAAGCTAGGATGTCTCTGCTTCAAAGTATTAAATGGTCTAGCCCCAAAATGCATTACAGACCTCTTCTCATTCCCAACCAACAAACATGAAAGAAAAACACACATGAAATTTGTCTCCCCACCGGCTAGAGGGTGCAAATATAAGAGACACCATCAACAACTGCTATCGTATCAAGCAGCCATATGGGGTAAAGACCTAGAAAAACTAATTACGCACACAAACAACTATGAAGAATTCAGGAAACACCTAAAAACTTACCTATTCTTGAAATACCTAGGTAACGAACCGGAACATCAGCCCCCCTCGTAACATCATCACATACTTGAACTTGTAAATTGGTAACCCTAATCACTAATTATGAACACTCCATTCAATCTACGGATTAATTCTACTTCTGTATAAATAGCTTGGCACCTCCGGCCTTGCAGCACACAAACTGTCGTTAACATTATTAATGTTATCAGATGTACACTGCTATACTCTTTAATTCGTCGTATGTACAGCTTCCCTTTATTGTATTTACAGTTTCTCTTATTGTAAACCGCCTAGAAGTCGCAAGATTGCTGGCGGTATATAAGAATAAAGTTATTATTATAAGAATAAAGTTATTATTCCTGTTAGCCAATTTCTGCTACTTTGGGATGTGCGGTATATTAAGTCTAAATAAAACTTGAAATAGCAATCTCCATTGCAGTGTCCTGCCATATCTCTGCTTGTTGACTCACCATCTTTTTTTCTCCCTGTTCTCTCAGCATATTTCTATGACAGATGTTTTTGAATGCTTATAAAATAAATGTTGTTGTCAGGAGCAGTCTGAAAATGTTTGGGTTTTTTTTTTCTTTTCATTGTTAAAAGTTTCACCCTCCCTCTTTTTCCTCTGTACAGCTGGACACTGGGAAGACCTTTCAAGCTGTCATGAGATTTGACACAGATGTAGAGCTCACCTACTTCCAGAATGGCGGCATCTTGAACTATATGATTCGAAAAATGTCTGTTCAATCATAACCTAATGTCAAGGAAACGCCCAATGCTAAACTGCCTATTTTGACCACCAGAACAAATCTCAGAAATTCCAGAACTTAGAAGTCTGAACAATTAACAGAATAATTTCCCTTTGATTCCTCATGATCTACTGGGCATGTTTACAGTGTCAGCTATCTGGTTTCTCTTACATTAATCTTCCTCATGCATTACAGTTTTCTCTTTTAATATTTTTTTTCTCTGTTGAGATGATAGTGGCTGAAATAAATTGATACTGAGTGTGAGAGGAAATAAATTTAGATTGATGGAAATACATTGGTTCATTTATATGCATGGCCCTGAGGGAGGCTTTTTTCACAGACACAGAGAGGGAAAACATTTTACACCCTCACTGGCCTAACAATATGCACAATAGTCTTTATTTTTTCCAAAAATAAATCAGTTCTGATTAGGGAATCATGATTTGCACAGTCCAGCAGCTTGTGTTTACCCCTTGCCTTGTATTTTGGGTACTCAGATTTTGACAAAATGGAAAGAATGTCCTCTCACTAGGGAACGAAACTGAACAGGGCAGCAGAGCCCTGTGGTGAAGTAGGAGAGATTCAAAAGCCAGTGTGGATTCCTTCTGCATGGCTTGCAGGAAATGGGATATTACCCATCCATCCACAATGACACACCTATAGTATCTACTAGAAAAGATATTAGCAAAAACATTGATTCAAGTTAACTTGATCAAAAGTAATAATCGGGTATAGTAACTATTACAAGCTGCTGGATCAGAGATCAAGACTCATTATCCATTGCCTATGTGATTTTCAGTGAACTTGACTCTTGACTGTAAGTGCCCAGCTCATTCAGAAATTAATAGGTGTTGCCTCTGTCATGATGCAATGATTATCATGTGTCAGTCCAATAACTAATAACTGCTTTTAAGTGGTAGTTACCCAGAACTCTTTACTGTTCTGTTGCTGACATTTTTTTTGATAGCTAACTTCTGCAGATTAAAAAAATAATGTGAATTTATACTTTAAAAAAGTGTTTTGTGCTGTGTCTAGTTTTGCTTTAATGCCGTGGAATCTTTAAAAATACTTTTAACTTGAATCAGATTAAATCTATTTTCAAATGTACTAACCCTGGAAGTGAATTATTAACATTAAGTTCTGTAGCACAAAGCTTGCTTGATTTTTTGCAGTGCACTTCACCAATTTACAATGTGATACACATCATCACTGGAACTTTGAAACTATTGATACCATCTGGCACCCTCTTCTGCCATCACTCGTTTACAGGGATATGCAAATAGTAAAGGAAGCTACTGTAGATGTTTTTCTTGATAATACAGTGGTACCTTGGTTTGCGAGCATAATTCGTTCCAGAAGCATGCTCGTAATCCTGGTATATCAAAGTGAATTTCCCCATAGGAAATAATGGAAACTGGGACGATTTGTTCCACATCCCAAAAACTTTAATATAAAATACAGTACGGTACGTACTTGTATTGTAAGATCTCACTCGTTTCAAACACTGCGGGTGAATTGGACGTGATGCTTTTATTATGTTCAGCCGTGCTCAGCGTGAGATGTGCACATGTTGTGTGTGCTTGAACTGTAGGTGCATGTATTACGTTCAGACACAATCAGTGATGCGATACACACATATTGTGCATATTTGACATGCTCATGTATATGTCTTGCTCATACTGCAAGACAACGCTCGTTTATCGAGTTAAAATTTAAGAAAATGTTTTGCTCGTCTTGCAAAACACTCGTAAACCACGTTACTCACTATCCAAGATTTGACTGTATATTAATTGGTCAAAACCTTAGTGTGCTTCATAGGTAACTCAGGGCCAGATTCTCTAATATCGCTGGTAAAATCCAACAGGCCGCTGTTACAGCCGTAAATATAATGATTTAAAAAAGATAAGTCATTCTCGAAGAACCGCGCATGCAAATGAGGTTTGCGGAGGTTGACTGAGGGTCACCAAATTTACACCTCAAGAAAGGAACCACTAGGTCAAACACATCGACTAAGGTCCTAAATTTTAAAGGAACTAACTTTCAGGGCATGGAGGGGACTATGTCTACGAAGTGCTGCAAAATCAAAACACGATGGACAATGTAGAAGTACTATGGTTGGCTCTGAAATCTACCCTGCAAAAAGCAACCAACATATACATAAAAACCGTGAGTAAACGACACAGAAAAATAGACCACAGTGGTTCTCTGCGGAGATCTCAGAACTAGTAAAGCAAAAGAAAAGAGCTTTCGTTATCTACAAACAATCACAATGACCGGAAGCTAAAGAAACCTATCTGAAAAAATCTAGAAAAGTTAAAACGACAGTCAGAGAGGCCAAACTCCAGATGGAAGAAAACATAGCTAGGCAGGTAAAGGAAAGGGAGAAATCCTTTTTAAATACGTTAGCGACAGGAAGAAGAACACAAGCGGTATTGGACGCCTGAAGAAACCTGACAGCAACTTTACAGACTCGGACGCGGACAAAGCAGAACTACTCAATTACTACTTCTGCTCAGTCTTCACCTGCAAAGCGCCAGGATTCGATCCTCAGCTACAGACAAAGGGGAGCTCGGAGGACCCATTCCAGGACATGGAATTTATCGCGAGTGACGTCTACCACGAGCTATCAAAACTAAAAGTGAACAAAGCTATGAGCCCGGATAATCTGCACCCCAGAATATTTCGAAAATTGAGAGATATCCTGGCAGAACCGTTAGCCGAGCTCTTCAATCTTTCCCTAAGCAAGGGAAAAGTGCCCCTGTACTGGAAAACTGCCAACGTTATCCCACTCCACATAAAGGGATGCAGATCAGAGGCTGAAAATTATAGACCGGTGAGTCTCACATCAATAGTGAGTAAACTCATGGAAATGTTGATTAAAAACAGATTGGACGCGATTCTGGATAATGAAAGGTTAAGGGATCCCCACCAGCATGGCTTTACGAAGGGAAGGTCTTGTCAATCCAATCTGATAAGCTTCTTTGACTGGGTAACAAAAATCTGGATGGGGTGAGTCCCTGGACATCGTATATTTAGACTTCAGCAAGGCTTTTGATAGTGTCCCACACCGTAGGTTAATGAACAAGATGAACACGCTAGGACTAGGAGAAACACTGACAGCATGGGTAAAAGACTGGCTTAGCAGCAGACTTCAAAGGGTAATGGTAAACGGTATACCCTCAAAAACGTCAAGAGTGACCAGTGGAGTGCCACAGTGCTCGGTCTTGTGCCCAATGCTGTTTAATATCTTTGTAAGGGATCTGACTCAGGGACTTCATGGCAAAATTACATTATTTACCGATGACGCTAAACTGTGCAACATTGTGGGCAGGGCAAAGGAACCTGACAGCACAACCAGGCCCAACACTATGGAGGACCTACTTCTGCTGGAAAAATGGTCCAGTACTAGGCAACTAAACTTTAATGCCAAAAAATGTAAAGTAATGCATCTTGGAAACAGTAATCCATGCAGAACATACACCTTGAACGGTGAAAACTTAACAAGAACTACTGCAGAAAGGGACTTGGGAGTATTCATCCGGGACGATATGAAAGCTGCAAATCAAGTGGAGAAAGCCTCAGCAAAAGCTAGACAAATGCTGGGTTGCATCAGAAGGAGCTTCATCAGCCGAAAGCCTGAAGTCATACTACCATTGTACAGATCCATGGTGAGACCTCACCTGGAGTACTGTGTCCAGTTCTGGAGACCAGATTATCAAAAGGATGTGAAGAGAATGGAGTCGATCCAGAGAATGGCCACTAAGATGGTCTCAGGACTTAAAGATCTCCCTTATGAGGAACGTCTGACCAGACTGCGCTTATATTCTCTCGAAGAGCGCAGAGAAAGGGAGGACATGATAGAAACATTCAAATACATCACGGGCCGCATTGAAATGGAGGAAGAAATCTTTTTTTCTCAAGGGTCCCACGGCGACAAAAGGGCATCCGCTAAAACTTAAAGGGGGAAGATTTCATGGTGACACCAGGAAATACTTCTTCACCAAAAGGGTGATTGATCGGCCAGCAACGTGCCCGACTTCAAGAGATGATGGGACAAACATATGGGGTTGCTACAGAGTTATGCTTAAAAGATTGATTCTCATGGGAGAGGGGATTCTAGAGTGGGCAGATTTGTTGAGGGTAGGTTCTTGAGTGGGCAGACTTGTTGGGCCGCCATCCCTTATCTGCCGACATACTCTATGTTTCTATGTTGGTGATAGCAATACAGAATACAGCCCTAAGACTTGTCTATTCACTAAAAAAATATGACCATATCACAGAGGCATACCATGACTCGCACTGGCTTCCAATAGAAGTAAGAATGCACTTCAAATTCTACTGCTTACTTTACAAGGCTATCAACGGAGAAAGCCCAACCTACTGGAATAACCGACTAAATCAATCCTCCTCAACCAGACACAGAAGAACCCCTCACTATTCTCTCACCCATCATCCAAAAATGTCAAACGAAAAAACTTTATGACAACCTAATAGCCTCCAAAGCAGTTAAACTGGACAGACAAATCACCACTCTGTTATCTTCAACTACAAACTACAAAACCTTCAAGAGAGATATTAAAACCATACTCTTCAAAAAACACATAAAACCTATCCAGCACGACCAATCCCAACCCAACATCCAACACTCTCTATACCCTTAGTACTCTAATATCCTTCTATCTACCAAACGTTATCTAAAACCCCATAATTCACCTTATTCTTATCTCCTAAAGACTTCTACTTTCCGTTGGTAACTCTTTACCCAACGTTTTTATTACCTTAAAAATTTTATGTCGTCGATTATTCTATTCCTTCAAATTTTGAATGTAATTCTTGTTTTAGTTTGGATGTAATCCGCCTTGAACCGCAAGGTAATGGCGGAATAGAAATCACTAATGTAATGTAATAGCAATTGGCACATGGTGCAGAATAGTACAAGAAAAGAGGCGTAAATATGCGTATGTTCCAGGGACATGCATATCTTGGGTGTGCCTTATTAAAGCGCAATATATGCATACATCATAGTGCATGTCACATGAGGACAGGCATGCACTACAGTCCTGCATGGCCGCTGTACCTCCCTTCTTCCAACATCATCATCTTCGGGTCTCATCGCATGTCATTTCATCAGGACAACATGCAGAGCATAAGGATAAGAACCACCATCCATAACGCCATCCACTGTTGTAGCACAAAACATGTATGGCTCACAAACGCATATAATTAAAGGGCTTTTGAATTTTACTCCAAAATGCATGCTTTTGAGATTTTTTCCCCCAAAAAACTATTATAATTTATGTGAATGGTGCATTTTTCTTAAATTTTATCATGAGCCACAGCCAGAAACACACACCTGAGATGTGCTTTTCACAGTACCGGCACCCTCAGACCAGCTGGTAAGTTTTGGTCATCAGAAGTCAGCACCATGCTTGGAGAATCACCCGTCAATGATAGCGAATTGCCTGGAGTGCTCGTTTAAATATTAATGATCCCATTTTACTACCATTTTAATATTAATGACCTCATTGTAATGCCTTTGCATGGCAGAGTCAGAGGCTGCTAGAAAGCTTGGAAAAGACCACAGTGAGCCATTCTGATAACTGGGCGCTAAACTGACACTCTAAACCAGCTGGGACTGGTTTAGCAATCATTGTTAATCGCATAGTAGGGTTTGACAATCTGGCCCTCACTTTCCAGTCCCCATTCTACTGCAATGCTCCTAGAATCTTATTCAGCTTTGATGAACAATAAATGGAACAATGCAAACATCCCATACACATACCTCATTTCCAGACCAAAACATTGCACCTTCCAGCCCACTGCTTGCCCTGTATCGGTAGCATGGAATATTGCTACAACTTGGATTTTGGCCAGGTACTAGTGACCTGGATTGGCCACCGTGAGGATGGGCTACTGGGCTTGATGGACCATTGGTCTGACCCAGTAAGGCTATTCTTATGTTCTTATGATATATCACAGAAAGACTGGGGTGCCATCAACTGCTTTGTCATCATCTGACCAACAAACAAATCTCTCTCCCCTTTTTCCTGCTCACCAAAAGTGGAATACTAAGAACAAACCCTGGTGCAATTGTGTTCACAAACCGTATATCAGATAGTGAACTATAATCTGTCCTTCATTGAATGAATTGCAAAATTTCATTAACTCAGGAAAGCTTTCACAATAGTAGTCCTTAACATTGATATTTAATTCCTTAATATACTGACATAAACAAAAATAGACTAGAACTGCCTTGTGGGCTGTATTTTCAGATTTTATAGCAAGTGCAATCAAACAAAATGGAGCTGCAAGTGTGAATATTTAAAGAACCAATTCCAATTGCCCAAATAGATGACGAAAAGAAAAAAAAAATCAACTCTCCTGGCAGGTTGTCAAATTGTAGAAACACAGTGACCATTGAAAACTTGAAACCTTAATAAATGATTGTTATTTTTGCAATCAATGGGAGAGGATCACAAGAAGACACCAGCTCTAGCAAGGCCAGGCTAGCATTTTCCTGATCCGTATGTGTCTTGCATGCATTGGAAGTGAGACAGACTGCTAATGCCTGGGTGAGAAGTCCATTCAGAAGGAAAGATAGCTGAACCATTAAACTATATGTCCCATAATGTCCATCAGAAAATATTTTGCCTTTTAACTGAAAATACAAAGTACTCCATAATAATGCATGAATCTGATCTGCTGTCCACAGGCTTAGAACCTTGTATTTTGGCTATGGGATAAAATGAAGATAGAAACATGATGGCAGATAAAAGGCCAAATGGCCCATCTCCATTAAGTGTAACCATTATCTCTTCCTTTCTCTAACCCCCTCTTTTACAAAGGATGGGTTAACGGTTAGCGCACGTGTTGATTTAGCACGCACTAAATCCGCGCTAAAATGCTTAGCGTGCCTTTGTAAAGGAGGGCCTAAGAGATACCACGTGCCTATCCCAAGCTTTCTTGAAATCAGACACAGTCTCTGTCGCCACCACCTCTACTGGGAGATGGTAGGTGGTGGCAATAGAAGGCATACAGTATATTCTCACAAGTAGATGATGTCATCCACAAAGCCCAGTGTGGACACTGCCAAGTATACTGTCACCTTAAATCTTTGAGGTGGAGCCCCCACCATGCGCATGTAGGTGCCTTCCTGCCCAACATCGACATTTGGGACCATCAGTACAGTAAAAAAGCTAAGAAGCTAATAATGGGAGGTGGGTGGGATTTAAGAATATATGCCTGCTGTCCTTGGAGAATACCTGCTACAGGTAAATATCTTTTTTTTATCTCACATGTGGGACTCCCCAGCTGCCAGGATCTTGACTCAAGAAGAGTTTAAATATTGCATAAACATGAGCCTGGCATAATCCAAAAGGGCTGGAGGAAAGTTGGTGCTCAGGATGTAAGAATATTTTGCAGGACTGCTTATCCAAACAGACTGTCTCTTCTGGAACTCTGTTCTAAACAGTATTGAGAGGTAAATGTATGTATTAAGGACCACGCAGCAATGGCAGGAGAGAGTGGGCATCCCTCCTGCCTCTATTTTGCTTCCAGAGGGGTGGGGAGAGGTAGGGCAGCTTGCCATTTTTTTTAATGGGCCAGGAGTTACACAGAAAAATCTCACAACATGTGAGATGGTACTTAACTGTCCGTGAGAACTCCAGCGCTGCTTAGCTATCACTCCCAATGCTAAGGGTACAGCACCCATACTGACCCTCCTAGTGTTTTGGTCCCCAGACCTGCCTCAGAAGATTCATTACCACAAACGCTTATTTTGGTGGCCTTGGCAGCCAGTTTTTGAAACTTAGAGTGGGATATCACCAAAATAAGCGTGTGTGGCTTTCTTGTCAGTGCCTGAATCAATTAGAGTTGGACTAATCCAGAGTACTGAGCAGCAAATTACTGCTGCAATTTTAATGCAGCAAGAATTTGCAAGTTCATTACTCTGACCATACCACTCTGATTCTTCTGTGCTGGATGTGCGGTAGAGTTCCAATTACCACAAATCTTTTGAGCATCCCTCTGTAAGTACAGAAAACCGATGCTAATGTGTGTTTTCGCTTTCGGGTTTGCTCTGACTTGAACACATTCATCTCTCACTACTAGTGCTTAGGGACTTGCATGGTCTTCCAAACTAAATAAAACCTGGCACATTTTAGAGACAAAATTGTGGGAAATCCTCTCTTTAAACACCCCAATGACAGCTATAAGCTGGCAATAGATTTCCAGGGGTGAGGACCAGTGTTCCCGCTAAGCTGCGCTGGGGTGCGTTGGCGCACAAAATATTACCTCGCAGCGCACATGTTTCTCGTCACAGCGCACACAGTGTAGAGCACAGTTCTTCAACCGCCGGTCCGCAAACAAAATCTTGCCGGTCCGCGAAGGATTCGGTCCCCGCCGCAACGAAAGGCCGGCGTCAGCTGACTTGCAACTTCCTGTTGCAGTCGCTGTGCCGGGACTCCTGCCTTCGCCGGGACTCCTGCCTTCCACCGCGTTTGCCTCCTGCCTTGTCTCCGCACCTCCAGACCAGCAGCGGCAGCTGTGTATGCTTTTAACTTCGGCACAGAGCTGTCCCTAATCAATAGTTTAGCGCGGTTTCATAAGGCAGCCTCGGGGCCTTTGCTAGGCCGGCCCACATCGCATCATCGAAGCGGGCCGGCTATCAAAGGCCCCGAGGCTGCCTCATGAAACCGCGCTAAACTATTGATTAGGGGCAGCTCTGTGCCGAAGTTAAAAGCATACAGAGCTGCCGCTGCTGGTCTGAACTCTTGGACCGCTGAAGGAGGGCAAAAAGCAGCTGTCCTGGAGGTTTCCCTTCCTCTCGCCTTTACAGGTTCCTTTTTTCCACCTTTTTTTTTTTCCTTCAAACGGCAACGGGCCCCAGCATCGACATCAATCAAGTAAGTTCCACTGTTAATCAAGCGGTTCTGCTCGGCCAAAGCTTCCCCTGTGACATGAGCCACCCTCAGGGGAAAGAAAGTGACCCACAAAGGTGAGGGGAAGGGGGGCAGATGATGGAAGTTGGGGGGGGGAGAGAGAGAGAGAGAGAGAGAAGGGGCAGATGATGGAATAGAGGAGATGAGAGAGAGAGAGAAGGGGACAGATGATGGAAGTGAGAAGAAGGGAGAGAGAGCAGAAGGCAGATGGATGTCAGTTGAGAAGGGAGAGCAGATGCTGAATGGAAGTGGGGAAAGAACACATACTGGATGGAAGGAGGAGATAAATAAAGGGGGAAGAAAATAGTAAGATAATGGAGGGGTGAGGGAAAGGGGTGACAAGCTGTGTGTAGACACAGTGAAAAGAGGGAAACGGGACTAAATAGTAAGAAAGAATTTAATTTAGATGGAGGCAGAAAATAGAGAAGGAAGACCAGAGAAGAAAAGGGAAGAGAGAGCAGAGAATGATCAGATCTGAGTGGAGGAAATGAGAAGAGAGATATGCTAAAAACCACAGGGGGGAGGGAAGGATAGAGATGCCAGACCATGAGGGGAACAGAAGGAAGATGATGGATGCTAGACCAAATTGGGGGGTGGGGGGGGGCAGGAGGAGAGATGGCAGGGAAAGACAGACAGTGAATGGAAGGGGCAGATGCTGGACTGAAGAGACAGAGAAGGTTATCATGCTGCTGTACCGGGCCATGGTACGCCCTCACCTGGAGTACTGCGTCCAGCACTGGTACTTTAAGAAGGACACGGTACTACTCGAAAGGATCCAGAGAAGAGCAACTAAAATGGTTAAGGGGCTGGAGGAGTTGCCGTACAGCGAAAGATTAGAGAAACTGGGCCTCTTCTCCCTTGAGCAGAGGAGATTGAGAGGGGACATGATAGAAACATTCAAGGTACTGAAGGGAATAGACTTAGTAGCTAAGGCAGGGAGAACGAGAGGGCACTCTCTAAAGTTGAAAGGGGATAGATTCCATACAAACGTAAGGAAGTTCTGTGGTAGAAAGCAACATATTTATTTGGCTCATAACTTGCTGGCGCCCGATATTTTTAGCTCACAGTGAAAAAAGTTTGCTCACAACACCCGCCCGCTTAGAGGGAACACTGGTGAGGACAGCTTTGTTTTGTGTGCTGTTCTCTGAGCATTGGGAGGAAAAAGGAAATGACTTCACTAACATCTATTTGATTACATTTAAATACTGTTTGTGCTGATCTTTGGCATGTATGTTTCCTGCGCTAGAGCTCTCTGAATATTCTGCATAGATTAATGCTGGTGCTAGTCCAGCACTAATCACCTTTAGCACCAGTTAGGTCTTCAGCATCAGCTCATTAGAGCGTAAACTTCCTTTGTGCTCTTTGAATCTGCATAGAGTTACATGTTTAGGCAAGTAACTTTACAATAAATGGCTCTTATTTTTCAAGTTTAATAAAAAATTGATATACCACCTTATCAATTTATTTCAATATGGCTCTTATTTTTCTTACAAATGAGTCTGTATATCCCTGTTGCTGCGTAATTTACACTGCCAAAGATCTACCCCAGCAGATCCATTAGCAAGCCAATGTCATCAATACATAATGTTTTGCAATGAGAAGCTTTATTAATCAACAGTTCACTGAACTTACCTATGGAGACTGAATTTTGCCAGATACCAAATAGGCAGGGTCTGTAAACAGAAATGCTAGTAAAGGAGTAGAAAGATGGATTTGTCCCAAGTAAAAAGGTTAAATTCCACTGTATAACATGATGCCACAGGCACACTCCTTTCTCCTCCCCCACTACTGTTGGGGGGGAGGGGGGAGAAGAATAGGGATGGGAGATTTGGCAAGGGTCTAGGAATCAAACGAAGGTCAGTGCAAGGGTAGTAGGTGCCAGTGGCATACCTAGTATATTTGTTACCCGGGGCTGATCATTTTTTAACACCCCCCTCCACTGAATAAGCCAGGCCAGACTGATACAGATCGATCCAGCACAGTCAATGCTAACAGAAAACCATGTCTTTTTCATACAAACAGAACACAGTTATACCCTCACCCAGTATGGAATAAGTGATCACAAACTAAAAATAGAAATATATATAGGCAAAAGTTAAACTGAACCGCCAAGAAGCCAGACTCTGTGTACAATGCAACACCACAGAAATAGTGACACATGGCCCCTTTTCAGTTTTAACACAGCTGCTTCTTTCAAAGCTGTCAAAAATCCACTCATAAACTTTTTAGATAAATAAAAAAATTTGAAAAGCTAAAGATGGAGGAATGATGTTAATATGTGCTTCAGTTCCGTTTGCTTGGCCATGCACCCAAGAGCTATGTTTTTTTGTGAAACTCTTTTGTGCATGCACCAGGCATGTTCCTCCCCCTGACTCGGTTTCAAAGTGTGCATACCATTAGCGATGAGCATAGAGGAGCTAAGGTTTGGCATTGGGCGCTATTCTCTGTATCACAGGAGTTCTGAGCATCGGCCCCATAGGGTAGCAAAAAGCAACTGCAGTCGAATCAAAAAATAGGTCATTACAGTCACAGAATCTCGAAGATCCATCGGCATCTACTGCATTTATATAGGATGTTTTGTGTCACTTGATTGTTGAATTCAAAATATTGTTTGTCTGTCTTGCCTGTTTAGATTGTAAGCTCTTAGATTGTAAGCTCTTTCGAGCAGGGAGTGTTTTCTTACTCTTTGTGACTCTGTGCAGCGCCCAGTGTGTCTGGTAGCAGTATAGAAATAACTAATAGTAGTACCGGTAGTAGTAGTAGGAAGAGGGAAAGGCCTAGGGCAGGGGTGTCAAAGTCCCTCCTCGAGGGCCGCAATCCAGTCGGGTTTTCAGGATTTCCTCAATGAATATGCACGAGATCTATTTGCTTGCACTGCTTTCATTGTATGCTAATAGATCTCATGCATATTCATTGGGGAAATCCTGAAAACCCGACTGGATTGCGGCCCTCGAGGAGGGACTTTGACACCCCTGGCCTAGGACGATACCATCTGCACCGGCTCCCACAGTCCTCACCTCCACCACAGCGAACACCGCCTCACCTGGTAGAGCCCTCCGATTGCGTCACGATCTTCTAGTGGACCGGAAGCGGCGCTCTGGCCAGCTCACCCGCTCTCGACTGTCTGTGGTTGGCGGGCTCTGGGCGGCTTTGGAGCGGAGAATCTGCAGGTGAGCGAGAGGTTGCGCTGCTGGGGGTTGGCGCCCTCTCATGTACTCCGTTACTGGGGGGCTGGCGGTTTCTGTGGCGCCGCTTTCGTGAAGGTATGCTGTCGTACGTTTCCAACCCTTTCCTCACCCCTGCTGTAACCTCTTCTTTCTGAGCCTCCCCCCCCATCCCAATTACTGAGTCCCGCTGTTTGCCTACGGTACGATGCCGTTGCCTGGGAAACGGCTGCTTTAATGTTTGTACCGGGGGGGGGGGGGACGTCGGACTTGCTTGTGTTGGTTTCTCACAGGACGTTTGCTTCCCGTCGACAGGTCGAGGGAGGACTAAAAAAGATGGCGGAGAGCTCGGCTCCCGGCGGTTACCGGCCCTTCGACCCGGAGGCCTTCGGCCTGGACAAGAGTTTTCGGCTAACATCTTTCTCCGAGCTGAAGGGCTGAGGCTGCAAAGTCCCGCAGGAGACGCTGCTCAAGCTCCTGTCGGGACTGCAGTCGGCGAGATCCGCGGGGGGAGATGTGGTGCCCGGCGGAGGCCCTGAGGCCGATGGAGGCGGCTTCATGTCGGGAATCGTGACACCAACGTTGGGTGAGTGAGTGGCCCTTTGGGGGGTATCTGTGCTGGAGGCTTGGATGCTTGCTGTCATGGGAGGAGGGATGATGCTGAAGCTGAGCGAAGGCACTGCTGTTTTATTTCTTTATGCTCTCGAGGTAGAGAATTGATGCTGGAAACATACCTAAGATTTTTATTATTATTTCTCAAAGCACTCACAGTTCAGGATTTTTAATAATTGAATGAAGCTACTTTGCCACCTGTTGTCCTTTCATCTTCCCATGTGTCACACTGCTGTTTGCTAACAGTATTTATTTTTTTTTAAATTCTTTATTCATTTCTTAATCTTACAACAAGTGTACAAATAATAAAACATTTAAAATGAAATACATCACTTGAATTTCTTTGTAGTATAACATCAAATAAATAACACTATTTAAGAACTTATGTTTAACTAGATATGATGGTTCCCCCCCCCCCCCCCCCCCTTCAAGGCTGTAGTATCTGGACACTTTTCACTCTTGTGTTTTGATTTGTTTTTTTAAAACTCACTAGCTTATTACTGATCGAGTTTATAATAGTTGATATGTTACGTTTAATTTTTTCTTTGTATGCAGAATATAGAAAGATAACTATTTCCTCTATCTGCTTAAATGTGAAATCTAAGTACAAACGTAATATCTTTTATCTGGGCTGAGTTTGTGTGCCATGATATACTTGATTTTATTGTCTGTATGTAATATTACCTTTCCCTCACGTTGTTCTCATCAGCTTGTATATGTAAGAGCACTCTAATTTGGTGAAACAAGACTAAGAGCTCCTTTTACTAAACCGCGTTAGCGGTTTTAGCGCATGCTATACCCATGCTACATAGCTAGAACTAACACCAGCTCAATGCTGGTGTTAAGGTCTAGCACGGGCAGCAATTTAGCATGCACTATTCCACGCGTTAAAGCCCTAATGCGGCTTAGTAAAAGGAGACCTAAGAAGCAGATTCTCTAAAAATTCACGTATTTTACTACCCGATCATCAAAACAGCTCACTGTGGTCTTTTCTGTGCTTTCTAGCAATCTCTAATTGTGCTATGCAGATGCAGTCCAAGGTCATTTTAATATTAAAGTCTCTCCGGGCGATTCTCAAAAAGGAATGCCTCTCTATTTATGAGGAATCATGGCCAATATTTACAGCAAGGTCTGAACCTTAATGACGAAAATAAAGCAGCAAAGACACTCTACTACAGTGGTCCCAATTCCTCCTAAATGGAGCCCAAAAAAAGCCTGATGGCCTTGTACCCCACCATTGCTGCCAATGCCCATTCTCTCCTGCTGCAGGTTCGGGGACCCCCTGACAACTTCCCACCACACCAAGTTGGGTGGTCTAGTAGGCCAGCCATCCCCCCTCCCTTCCCCCGGTACCCCCTGAAAGCAAGCTACACCCCCCCCCAACAGCCCCCCACTAGACCAAGCCTGGTGGTCCAGTGTGCCGTCCCCCCTTGTACCTTTTTTAGAAGACCAGCAGGAGAGATGCTCATTCCTTCCCCTCAGCAGGTCCACCCCTTTAAAATGACAGGGATGCACCAGGGAGGGGCCTAGGGCCCTGACT
Organism: Geotrypetes seraphini; assembly: GCF_902459505.1. Lineage (NCBI taxonomy): Eukaryota > Metazoa > Chordata > Amphibia > Gymnophiona > Dermophiidae > Geotrypetes > Geotrypetes seraphini. The sequence continues at coordinate 442,750,641 of NC_047084.1, read as the reverse complement.
TGCCCAGGTGCCTAAGACCCCTCCTGTGGCCCCTTCCTGGTGTTTCCTGGGATGCAGTGGGAGGAAAGGACCTAAGACTCTTGCCCAGATGTCTAAAGCCCCTCCTATAGGAGGGATCTTACGAGCCTGGGCCAATCAAGGCCCTAGACCCCTCCCCAGTGCATCCCAAATGCACTGGAAAAGCCCGCTGTTTTAAAGAGGTGGGCCTGCTGATGGTCAGAAGTGATAGGTAAAAAGTTCTAAGGTAAAGTAGTTTTACAAATAGTGCAGAGCATACACTAATACCCCCAATCGGGGAAAATATACACACTGGTATATAAATAAATAAATTTAGTGAGAAGACCTCAGTGTGGATTAAAAAGTTAGATAAACGGACAAGCCGTTCAGTACTTCAACCCGTGCATGTGACTAAGCAACATGCACCACATCATCATAGAGTCTTCCATGTGCATCAAGTGAATCGTGCAAACACTCAAATGAAAAAATAGTGAATAATTTAATGCGCTGCACTATTTGAAAATTGAGAACTGCGTAACCCTAACCACAAAAAAATATTAGAGAAGAGGGACATCTCATTGTGGAGAATCGGAAAAATGAATCCAAAAAGTCCCAGAGAAGATGAAATGAGCTGTTTCAGTTCATTATGTTATGCATCCGCTGCATGTTGCTGCTTCTGATCCAGTTCATCTGCTTCAGTTTCGGAAGACCAAATCCTTCGTCAGGAACCTCATAAAGTTGCGGATAAACTCATAAAAGAGCCAAAAATTAAAGATAAGTGAAACGCCCAGCCAAGCATGTTAGAACTTTTTACCTATCAGTATATTAGGTTTTCTATACGTTGGGTTTTGTTAAGTTGAGTGGTCAGAAATGAGCATCCCTCCTGCTGGCCTTCTAAAAAAGATACAAGGGGGGGAGATGGCTCACTAGACCACCAGGCTTAGCATGGTGGAGGGGCTGTCGGGGGAAGGGGAGCTTGATGTCAGGGTACCGAGGAGGATAGACCACCAGGCTTAGTGTGGTGAGGGACTGTTGGAGGGGGAACTTGCTGTCAAGGGTGATTGGGGGGGTGGCCACTAGACTACCAGGTTTGGTGTGATGGGGGGGCAAAGGGTGGGTTTTTTGTTTTTTTATTTGTTTTTTTATTTGTTTTTTTATTGGTTTGAAGGATTCCTAAAACTCAGAACCTACAGTGTAAAATCAAACAAAGAAAAGTCAGAATCCTGGTCAAACCCCTGCGGCGTACCACAAGGATCTCCACTATCCCCTACCCTCTTCAATCTCTACACTGCTTCTCTAGGAACGCATCTGGATAATCTAGGCATAACCTCCTATAGTTATGCGGATGACATCACCATCCTCGTCCCATATGATCATTCTAAACCTACCATGACAGACAAACTTCACCAAACACTTGAAGCAGTCACAACCTGGATGAAAAATCACAAACTTAAACTCAACCAAGACAAAACCAAATTCATCCTCCTAGAAAATGACAAGATCCAAACCACAACCAACCTAGACATAAACGCAACCAAATATCCCATCCAAACCACCATAAAACTACTAGGCATGACCATAGACAGATGCTGCACAATGCAACCGCAAATAAATAAAACAATTCAAAAATCATTCGCAATCATGAGAAACCTGAGACAAGTCCGAAAATTCTTTGAAAGAACACAATTCCAACTTATAGTACAATCCCTAATACTAGGTATATTGGACTACTGTAACATACTCTTCCTTCCATGTCCTGCAACTATGATAAGACAACTCCAAACAATCCAAAATACAGCTTTGAGACTCATCTACTCATTGAAAAAACATGACCACATCACTGAAGCCTTCATCAACTCACACTGGCTCCCAATCCAAGAAAGAATCCAATTCAAATTCTACTGCATATTATTTAAAACCCTACACGGAGACAGCCCATCATACCTGAACAATCGCCTCATCCAAGCACCCAGTACCAGACACAGAAAAACGCACTCCCCATTCATACCCCCCCCAATCAAAGAAGTAAAAAGAACAAAACTACACGACGGCCTCCTAGCCACTCAAGCCGCAAGACTGGACAACCAGATCTCCAACCTTCTGATGACCACCCCAGACTATAGGACGTTCAGAAAAGAAATAAAAACCACACTTTTCAAGAAATTCCTGAAACAGCAATAACAACACGACCTCTAAATGCTCTTAAGATCTACAACTTACCTCTCTAGCTAATCATTGTAATTCTGTCTTTTTTAAATTAACCTTTTGTAATCCGCCTTGAACCGCAAGGTAATGGCGGAATAGAAATCCCCTAATGTAATGTAATACTCGCAACAGCTGCACCCATTTAAAAAAAGCTGCCCCTGCTCTCTTTGTTTGCCTGTTCAAGCAGGGAGAGCAAAGGCTGTATTTTTTTTTTTGACAGTGCAGGCAGGAGGAGGAGCAGCTGTGCTAGCAATTTTTCTTCTGAGCACATTTCCTCTCACCTTTACTGCATGCGATTGTACTGAGAATTGCCAGTAAAACAAATATTGCACCCACTGTGGTATTTTTTTTACCGTAGTGTTAGAGATTAGAGAATCTGGCATCCAAAGTTCACTTAACAATTTATAGGTAATCTGTAGCACTGTTGGGCTGAGAAGCCTGATTCAAATCCCACTGTGTCTCCTTGTGATATTGGGCAAGTCACTTAACCCTCCAGGAACAGGAAAATATGTTGTACCTAAACATAACCTACCTCGAACTACAGCTGAAGATATAACTTAAATCCAGTGTCATACCTTACTTCATTTGCTTGGCTAAAAGTGGTAGAACATAATGCACCTTACTATTAGCAAAGCACCACCAAAATCAATTTGCACACAGCCATCTGGGTGTCCAAGCGGACCCTAATACCCTTTCAAACCCCTTCCAAAGTCAACCACCAGAGTTAGGAGACAGGAACAATGCCCATTTGATTCTGCCTCTATGCCGCCATTTTATGTCGGTGCCTGATCCCATGTGTGATCAGTCTGCCACTAAAGCATTCATTCCTTTTCTATTTTCCCTAGAAAATATACTCTGCATGTTGCATCTGACACATTGCATGGAGTTGGGTACTGCCATCGGTGCAGAGGCAGGAGCGATTGGGCATCACTTCTGCCTCCCAGCTCTGGAGTGGGATATTGGGAAAGGTCACTTAGCTACCTAGGATGTGATTAGTGAGAAGAGCAAGGTGGTGACTTTAGTTGCTAGGAAAGTTGTTTTTTTGTGGGAGGGGGGGGGGGGTTTGGACCAGGGCCCCCACTTTTGTCCACCAGGGAGATCATTGAGGATGGGGAGCAGGGATCTCTTAGGTTACCATGGATCTTGGGTCATCTGAGGTGAAGCAGTGCAAATTTAATTTTCAGGGATCCTTTTGGTGATATCAGTTAGCTTAGTGGGGTTTAAAAAAGGTTTGGATAATTTCCTAAAAGAGAATCCTTAAGGCCATTAGTGAGATGTAGTGGTAAAGTGATGATAGGAGACTTGCCACCCTCCCTTTTCCCTGTACCTCTTTAAGTCTTCGCCAGCAAGAGCAGCTTCTCCAGCCTTCTTGCGCCAGTGTTGTCTTTCCTTCTACCAACTATGCGACCAGGAAATGATTTCAGAGGGGAGCCAGGCCAGTGCTGACAGCAGGCCGGAAAAGTTGCTCACACTGGTGAAGATTTAAATAGGTACGCGGGAAGGGCGCAAGTATGGAATTGGGGAGGCGGAGAAGTGCCGATGCACTGCTCCCCCCGCTTTACTACACCACTGGTGAAATGGCTTAGGGAAATCCACTGCTTATTCCTAGGATAAGAGGCATATAATCTGTTTTACTACTTTGGGATCTAGGCAGGTACTTAGGATCTGGGTTGGCCCCTGTTGGGAACAGGAATACTGGGCTTGATGGACCTTCAGTCTGCCTCAGTATGATAATTCTTATGTTCTCCTGTGCTGCATCTCTACACCAGCTTGGGTTGCACTGTGATATCTTAGTACAATGGTTTTATGCTGATTTTCTTGTGCTAATCGTATTGCATTAGGAGCAAGATTAGTGCAGTGGTTTAGTCTTGGTTTTCTTGCATTAAAAAGTAGCACAACTTACTATAAGAAGTGTTTCAGTTAGCTAAGCAGTGTCTGCCTAATTATTCCCTGGTGCTTCTCATACCTAGCAGTGTATTCTAACTGGTGCCCAAGGATTGATATTTTATTCTGATCTTGCAAAATTCTGATGTTTCTGTGTTCAGGAATTGGTATGGACTCCTGTGTAATTCCATTACGCCATGGTGGCCTTTCACTTGTGCAGACCACAGACTTTTTTTACCCTTCTGTAGAAGACCCCTACATGATGGTAAGCAGCTTATGAAGTAGATGCTATAACAGTTTTGAAAGGAAACATCTAGATAAACTCAGTTTTTCATAGACCGTTAAAAACATTCAGCTAATAATGCAACCTGTGCTTGTGTTATATTGAGGCAATGCATCTTGTTCACCATTGTGCTTCTTACTATCCCAGGGTCGCATTGCCTGTGCCAATGTGTTGAGTGATCTCTATGCCATGGGCATTACTGAATGTGACAACATGTTGATGTTGCTGAGTGTCAGTCAAAAGATGAATGAGGAGGTAAAGTATGACTTGCTCAGGTAATCATATACTATAGCTAGAACCTGAAGAATCCCAGTTGCCATGGCATCTAGAAATTTCATCCTAGTACCTGGGGCTTCATTCCCCTGATATCTTTTTTCCTTCCTATAGCAGCACTGCCTCAAACCACTTCTCGGCCCTGAATGGTGATCAGGTTCAGGAGGGTGATTATGAACAGACATAAGAGAAGCTCACCCTTGAACTTTGTCTCCCCTCCAGTTAGAGGATGTAAACTTAAGACATCATCAGCATCTTTTTTCACATCAAGCAGCATTATGGGGTAAAGATCTAGAACAATTGCTTACGCCTACTACTTATGGGGAATTTAGGAAACATCTCTGTTTCTGAAGTATTTAGGCAACTGACCCGTACAATCTTACTCCACAATAACTGATCCCCAGAGCTGTTAATCTCTAGCTTTTAACTTTGTTAATTCCAATTAATTTGTAACATCTTTTAATCATTGTAAACCACATAGAACTTCACGGTCCCGCAGTATATAAACTGTTATTATTATTCATATACTTTAAACCACTTCCTTCTCTGTGTGGCTCAATTATATGCAAAGCCTGATCACTGTACAGGGTCAAGAGATGTGGTTTGAGGCAGCGAGGGGCATGAGAGAGACAGACTGGGTGAAGGTTCTGTGGAGGGGGGATATGATAGACTGGGCGAAGACTGGAGGGGAGGGTGATTATGAAAAGAGACTGATGGAGACCCAGGCTATGATGATAGGTGAAACAAATGCTTCATCTACATCAGTGGTCTCAAACTCAAACCCTTTCCAGGACCACATTTTGGATTTGTAGGTATTTGGAGGGCCGCAGAAAAAATAGTTAATGTATTATTAAAGAAATGACAAACTTTGCTTGAGGTAAGTACCTACAAATCCAAAATGTGGATTATCTTAAATTATACCCAGCTGAAAGCAGTGCAACATGCAGAAAGTGGAAAACTATCAAAGTATCAACTGCAAGAGACAAGATTTTAGACCAACTATTTTGAGGTCCTCGGTATCATAAAGAATGATTCTTTATTTATTTAAAACTTGTGCCTTAAGTGTCTGGTGGTCGCATCCGCAACTGCCTTCAGCTCTCTCCTCCTCCAGCACCGGATACACAAGCTGCACTGCCTCCAATTGTTACCTTATGATCTGGAATGTTGCACGCCTCACTGCTGTAACTGCAAGCGCTTTCCTGCGTCTTTACGCGATTGTGAGGTGGAGTGGACAATCGCGTACAGACGCAGGAAAGCACTTGCATGAGGTTACAGCAATGAGGCAGGCAACGTTCCAGAGCACAACTGCCGAACACTTAAGGCACAAGTTTTCCATAAAGAATCATTCTTTATAATTCCAAGTGCCTAGCTGGCTGTGAGTTTGAGACCACTGATCTACGTAGAGGGAAGGGAGACTATTAATTATGTAGTTGATTAGAAGAGGCTTCTTAATGAATTGATTTTTACAGTATCTTTGCCCACAGGCACAAAATAGAATGAAAATATCTTAGTCAGTTTCTAAGGTAGCTACTGCTGCTATGGGAGGGGATTCCAACCCTCTCCCCAAAAAATTGTTAGGTCCTGCTTTATTCCCTTTTCATCAGTTCTGCTTCTACATCTATAGAAATGTCTGTAGAGACTTCATTTAAAAACTATTCTAGTGCAATAGGTGAGTCATTCTGGATGGATGGGTAATATCCCTGTGCTTGTGAGCCATACAGAAGGAATCCACAACAGCTTTTGAATCCTTCCTCCTTCACTAGAGCGCTCTGCTGCCCTTTTTATCAAGGATTAAGCGCAGGCTGTTAGGCGCCCTTAGAAGGCTCGGCGGTGTCTTGCAGGGTGCCGGCTGTGTCTTTGCACCTCCACCTGTTCCAGTGCACATCCGTTGGTCCACAGGGGTAGAGATATAGTCAGACAGAGGAGTCTGACTGGCAGGCCAAAGATCAACTTTGAAGAACCATTCCCAGCATTGTGGCAGTGAAATTCTCATTCAGCTACTGTGAAAGAGCAGAAGGTTTACAGCAGGGGTGCCCACACTTTTTGGGCTTGCGAGCTACTTTTAAAATGACCAAGTCAAAATGATCTACCAACAATAAAATTTAAAAAAAACACAACGCACACTGTACGCATAGAAAATGTTAATTATCATTCCTATTCCAGGGTTTTTCAAAGAGGTCAAAGCAGATGACTCTATGCACTATCACCTCAGTAACAACCATACAAAAATAGACAAATATACCCCTCTCCCTTTTTACTAAACCACGATAGCAGTTTTTAGAGCGCAGGGAGCTGTGCTGAATGCCCAGTGCTGCTCTCCACGCTCATAGGCTCCCTGCGCTAAAAAACTCTATTGCGGTTTAGTAAAAGGGGACCTTAGTGTAAAATATAGACAGCAGATATAAATTGAGACACATTTCGATCACTATATTTAAAATAAAATCATTTTTCCTACCTTGTCTGGTGATTTCATGAGTCTCTGGTTGCACTTTCTTCTTCTGACTGTGCATCCAGTCTTTCTTCCCTTCTTTCAGCCTGTATGCTTCCTCTCCTCCACACCTCATTCCCTCCCCCAACTTTTCCTTCCTCTCCCCTGCCCTTTCTTTCTCTCTGCCTCCCTTTCCTTTTTTTCTGTTTCTCTTCTTTCCTTCTGTCTCCCTGCCTGCCCTTTTTCTTTCTTTCTTTCTCCCTGCCCTCCCCCAAGACACTGCCACTGCCTTCGGGGACCCAAACTGCCATCTGAGACCAGGACCCAAACCGCCACCAATAACAGGCCCGAAAGCCGACGCCGCCCCAACCTCTCCCTGCTTCGGCCGACCAGCATCGCGAGGAACTGTTGGGGGAAATGCTGCCGGGTCCTGCCTTCGCGGAAACAGAAAGTAGGCAGGACCCGGCAGCAAGAAGAGGAAATGCTTCACTAACATGTCTCCCGCCTTAGCCCGTAGCGAACGCTTGCTTCAGGGCTCTCAACATGTGCGTGCAGGCTTCCCTTCTCCCCCCCTCCCCCTCCCCGGGCATAACTTCCGGTTTCGGAGGGAAGAGAAGAGAAGCCTGCACGCACACGTTAGAGCCCGGAGCATAAGTTCGCTAGGGGCTGAAATCTCCAAGCCGGTTTTTTTGGGGTTTTTTTTTATGTTCAGCAGCGGCAGATGACAGCTGGGCGGACCGCCCAGCTAAAAGGCCCTAGGGAGAACACTGGAGAGGAAGGCTGATCGGCCCATAGATCAGGACGGCAACACGAGTGCGATCGACTCGAGTTGCCTTCCTGAGCTACTGGTCGATCGCGATCGACGCGTTGGGCACCCCTGGTTTACAGCATGGATCTTGTCTGGTCACAGTGAGTACAGGCTGACAACCTGTGAGAGACATAGGGGGAAGCTGAAAAAGTGGGGTTTTGAGTGTTTCCAGATGTTCCCCCTCCTGAAATATCCTAAAATCGCTGTTTTTAAAGTTCGGGAAATGTGTTTATAAAAATCACAATTTTGGTGCAAATTTTGTGCCAGTGGCCATCTTGGATTTTTAACAATCGTTTTTTTTCCTTCATCTTCCCGATTCTTCAAAACTTTGAATTTTGCATAGAAAACTGCTGGAATGAAGTCCTTGGGCTCTCCTCGTGTGAATTATTGCCAGGATTGCACAAAGTTAGCACTTTTAGAGTATCTTTGCATCACGTGGCACAGATTTTTTTTTTTTGGGGGGGGGGGGCTGTAGCATTCAGCTTAGCTGAAGCAGGTGACCAAATGCCCAGCAGGGTGGCCAGCATTGCTTTCCGGGCTCAGCATGACTAGTTCTTCCATCAGCCTGGCTTTGGTTGTTGCAGCTTTCCACGTCAATCAAGAAGTCAGATTACCTGCATTCTAGTCCACAGATTCTAAGAAAAAGGACCAGATTCTGAAAAAATTGGATGTAAGAAGAGTGCTTCTAAGATATCTTGAGGTCACCGACAAGTTCAATATATTTGACCATCTTTGTGCTCACTAGTTAGGCTAGATGTGGCACACTCGCTTCCAAGGCCACGATTCCTAGATGGATCTGTAGGGCCATTTCATCTGCATATATTGCCTTTGGAAAACGATCACCAGTCTGTGTAAAACTGCATTCAATTAGAAGCATGACTTCATCGTAGATGGATGCTCAGGCATTCTCTTCCAAGGAGAATTTGTAGAGTGGCGACCTGATCTACTTTACATACATTTTCCAAGTGTTACAGAGTGGATGTAGCGGCAAGGGACCTTTGGGTCCTACAGTGTTATGAGCCAGCATAATGGTCCTGCCTTAGATTTCTGGGACTGCTTTTGTATGTCTTATCTGTTCAGAATGACACACCTATTGCACCCTCACCTGGAGTACTGCATCCAGCACTGGTTGCCGTACATGAAGAAGGACACGATACTACTCGAAAGGGTTCAGAGAAGAGCAACTAAGATGGTTAAGGGGCTGGAGGAGTTGCCGTACAGTGAAAGATTAGAGAGACTGGGCCTTTTCTCCCTCGAACAGAGGAGATTGAGAGGGGACATGATCGAAACATTCAAGGTACTGAAGGGAATAGACTTGGTAGATAAGGACACCCTCTCCAAGGTAGGGAGACCGAGAGGGCACTCTCTAGAACATAAGAACATAAGCAGTGCCTCTGCCGGGTCAGACCATAGGTCCATCCTGCCCAGCAGTCCGCTCCCGCGGCGGCCCAAACAGGTCACGACCTGTCTGAATCACCAGAAGGGGCTCCTTTGCCACCTTGGTTTCTCATTGAAGTCCTATCTTCCCATCGAAGTCCTAACCCTCCGGTCTTGCACATGCACGACCTGGTTGGGTTTCTATACTTATTACCTGGTTAGCTTTCTATACTTGTGTTACATCCCAGCTCCTCCCTCAGTATCCCACGATCCCTTTATCCCTCAGGAATCCGTCCAATCCCTGTTTGAATCCCTGTACTGTACTCTGCCTGATCACTTCCTCCGGTAGCGCATTCCAAGTGTCCACGACCCTTTAGGTGAAAAAAAACTTCCTTGCATTTGTTTTGAACCTATCTCCCTTCAGTTTCTCCGAATGCCCCCTCGTACTTGTTGTCCCCTTCAGTCTGAAGAATCTGTCCCTATCCACCCTCTCTATGCTCCTCATGATCTTGAAGGTCTCTATCATATCTCCCCTGAGCCTCCTTTTTTCCAGAGAGAAGAGCCCCAGCCTATCCAACCTCTCGGCGTATGGGCAGTGTTCCAGCCCTTTTACCAGTTTCGTTGCTCTCCTTTGGACTCTCTCAAGTACCGCCATGTCCTTCTTGAGGTGCGGCGACCAATACTGAACGCAGTATTCCAGATGTGGACGCACCATCGCTCGATACAATGGCATGATGACTTCCCGCGTCATGGTAGTAGTATTTAAAATCACATCCTTTTATTTTTTTTAAGTTATGTTACTCAACTCCTTAATTGGCTTTAGCTGGTCGTCCACTTTTGTAAAATCAGCTCTCGCAATTATAAATACCAGTACTTACACTTGCAAAAGTGCTCTTTTATTGAACTTGTTCCTTTATAAAATGACTGTCCCTGCCGCACATACTGCAGTCTAGACATGTATTCTCCAGTGTCTTTATATGTATTTTGAAAAAGACTCTCCAATATTCAGCTGACGCTAAATTAAGCCCTAGTATTCAGTGCTACCACCCATGAGGGTACTGACATTGAATATCTCATGATCTTTATTTGTTCCTGCCCATGCCATCTCCTGAGTCAAAATGAGCCAGGAGACATCATGGACAGGAGTAAGCAGGGATCACTCCTGTTCCAAATTACCTGCTGAACCACCAGGGCCCATAACGGGGGTCCACTGGGGATAGGGGAGGCAATGAGGGGTCAGGAAGGAGGGTCAGATAAAATTGAAAGGGGATAGATGCCGTACGAACGTACGGAAATTCTTCAACTAGAGAGTGGTAGAAAACTGGAATGCTCTTCCAGAGTCTGTCATAGGGGAAAACACCCTCCAGGGATTCAAGACAAAGTTAGACAAGTTCCTGCTGAACCGGAACGTACTCAGGTAGGGCTAGTCTCAGGGCGCTGGTCTTTGACCAGTGGGCCGCCGTGTGAGCAGATTGCTGGGCTCGATGGACCACTGGTCTGACCCAGCATCGGCAATTCTTATGTTCTTATCTTATCTAGTAGATAGGTGTATCATTCTGGAGCTTACTGTTTCAGTCCGAAAGTTAGTCCAAAACTTATTTTGGATGTCAGACCTTAAGGGTTTGAATAATTATCTATTGCTATAATACATTAGGGTAAGTTCCTGTTTGGCATGTTTGTTTTGCTATTTTGATTGTTCAGTGGCAATATTTAACATGTTTGTGTTTTCAGAACCGAACAGAATTGTAGTTCAGGGATTTTCCCCATACTTCTTCACATGTGTTTCTGTATGGGGCTATTGCCTGCTTTGGTACAAACTGAAGGGGACTGCAGAGCCTCTAGAGGAGGAAGGAGTCAAAAGCTGGATTGGAGGGATTCCTGCACGGCTTGCAAGCACTGGGATATTACCCGTTGTCCAGAATGATATATCTATTTACTAGAAAGATATTGGTAAGAACCTAATCTCTTTATTCCCCTCCTTTGCCATTTTCAGGAGCGAGAGAAGATCATGCCTTTAATGATTAGAGGATTTCGTGATGCAGCAGAGGAAGGTGGGACCTCGGTCACTGGTGGTCAGACTGTCATTAACCCCTGGATCATAATTGGAGGAGTTGCTACTGTAGTCTGTCAGCCAAATGAATTCATCATGTATGTTACAAGTTAAATGTTTTGTTTTGGGGTTTTTTTGCATGAATTTAAAAAAATGAAATTTGGTATATGTTCCCCCTTCTCCTTTCATTCCCTGATCTTAGCAGGCCTATTATACTGATTTCTGGCCCTCCCCTTTTAATTGTCCTCCAGGAGACTGTTTGTTTGTTTGACGTGTGTTGAGAGAGAGAGAACATAAAACATATTGCTGTGAAAGTGTAATGGAAAACATTGGTGCAACTTTGTGAATGAAAAAGCACATCAAAAGAGATTTTCTAGTTTGACATTCAGTGGACTTATTGAGCATTGTATAAACTACTTGTTGATCCTACAAACATGGTTTACCATCCATGTGGTTATATGTAAAAGGGATGTAAAAACATCCTAGATCTCCTGGCATGCTATCTCCTTTACTAGCTGACTATTTCTAGCCTCGTTTTCTTTAGAGGAACTGGCCTGAGAAGATCACTTTTGAAGCAGTTATCCAACTTTATTCAGTGTTGGAACATAAGATGTGTGGTGCTGGTCAGGCCAAAGGTCAGTTGAGTCCAGCATCATGATTTGATAGTGGTCAGTTCTGATCACTCCGAAGCACCTGATAGATCAGAGTAAATAGATCATTTCCAATGCAATAGGCGAGACATTCTAGATAGATGGGTAATGTCCCCATGACCATGTGCCATCTGCAGAAGGAATCCACTCTGGATTTTTTTCTCTGCCTCTGCTATACTTCACTGTATTCTTTAGCACCACCTACTGTTTTTCCCTTTTGCACGTGTGCTGTTCTGCTCTCCACAATTTATTTTATTCAGTGTATTTTTCAGGGTTTCTGGTACTTGGAATGATTATTCAGCTTTACCTGCATTAAGATTTCACATACTTCAGTCTACAGCTGACAGGCCATCCCTGGTGGTACCTGTCAGCCAGTCTGAATTTACTTACATAGGAGCTCAGGGCCATCCCCATCTTTCTCCTTCTTAGCGAGGATTCAAGCGCAGGCTATTTGGCATCCGTTGGAGACTCAGTGGTGTCTCACTGGTTGCCAGCTGTGTCTTCTCACCTCTACCCGTTCCTGAGCGTGTCCATTCGGTCCACAGGGCAGTCGGGCATAAGGTCTGATGGCAGCCTGAAGATCAGTGTTGCAGAGGCATTCCCAGCATGAGGCAGTGATTTTTCTGATTCCAGCTAGTGAAGCATGCTACAGCACATTTCCAGCACAGGTCACAGTGAGTAAGTGCTGGGGTTTTCCCCAGAGGGTCTTGTTGGCTTTGACTGATATCTTGAAAGCCAGGTGCCTTTTCGGTCGACGAACAGCACGGAAACTAGTGCCGGATTCCTTGGTTTTGCCCTGGCTGGTGCATGAGTTCCTGTATGATGATCCCTCCGTGGCCTTTGGTTGGGTCTTCCAGACAGCATGCATCCTGGCCTAGTGATCAGTGGCTCCGGATTGGCCTTGCCACTGTGGTATGCGGTTCTCGTACATCTTTAGCAGAACGAGAGGCAACAACTCCCTTTTCGTCAATATCATCTCAATCAGGGACCAATGTCCATGGAGATCCCTTGGCATTGTGGTCTTAAGGCATGGCTCTTGAGCGCTCAGCCTTGATGATGAGCAGTTATTTGGAGGTAGTTTTCTCAACTCTTGTTCTCGAAGTTCTCTCTACTATGGCTTTTTCTGCCAAAGCCTGGTAGATTTTTTCACGGTGGAGTTCTAGGAATCAGATGGAGCCTGAGAAGGCTTCCAGTTAGGTAGTCCTGGCTTTCCTTCTGGGGGATTTAGACAGAAGTCTAGCAGTGGCCTTCCTGAAAGTTCAGATTGCAGGTTTCTCATGTTTTTGAGCACACTGATGCACTAGTTCGCTTACTGCTCTTTCAGATGTGACCAGGTGTATGAGGGGGCGCTTTCATCTGTGTCCTCCCTTGCGTCTTCCTTTCCCTTCATGGAATCTTAACATTGTTTTACAGGGCCTTGGTGAGGCCCCTTTGAAAGATGTTTTTTCTGTTGTCTCAGCACATTGGATTTTGGAGTTTCTGCTCTTTCGTGCAGGGAACCCTTTCTCTGTGTTTCAGACACAGATGTTTGTCTCCATACTGTATCTTCCTTTCCAAGTCAATCAGGAGGTTAATTTGACGGCATTTCATCCAACAGGTCAGAGCGCACAGATCAGATCTTACACAATTTGAATGTTGGAGGGTCTTGCTCCTTTGTTTGGAAAGTACAGTTGAGTTCAGGCTGTCTGATACCTTTTTGTTCTCACTGCTGTGTCTCACCGTGGTAGGACAGCATCCAAATCCTCGATCATTTGATGGATTAGAATGGCCATTTCCATGACTTCCATCACCTGTGGCTAGCAGCCGACAATCTCATTTACAGCATTCGATGAGAAGTGTGGCTGCATCTTGAGGGGCATCTCGTACGATTCATCCTGATGAAATTTGCAGGGCGGTTTCTTGGTCCTCTCTTCATACTTTTGCCCGGTTTTACTGAGTTGTAGTGGCAACACATTCTGATACTATTTTTTGGGATCTCCAGCAGATTGAAATCACCCAGCAACAGCACCTCCCCTTTCTTTCCCAGATTTTTGATATCTGCAACCAGATCTTTATCATTTTGCTGCGATTGAGTTGGAGGTCTGTAGATAAGAAGTTCCATCTTCTCTTTTCAAAATGATCTATATTGCTTCTTCCTTCCCCCCTGACTTGGATGTTGGTCTTTACGTAGAGAGGTACCGTATTTTCACTCATATACCGCGCACCCGAGTATAGCGCGCAGGAAACTGTAATTTATGTAAAGAAATTTTTATATACCGCGCACACCCGTATACCGCGCATGCCGCCCTGACTCTCCCATCGCCGCCCGACTCTCCTCTGGCCGCCCCGACTCTCCTTTCGCCAGCCCCAACTCTCCTTTCGCCCGCCCCGACTCTCCTCTCCCCCTTGAAGTCCTGTCCCCCCTTGAAGTCCTGTCCCCACCCTGAAAGCCTGATGCCCCCCCCCCGATGTCCGATTCACCCCCACCGCAGGACCGCTCGCACCTCCACAGCCTCCCCACCCCCTCCCCATCATGGAGAAGCTGCCTGCCGTTGTCCTGCTGCTTCCTCTGCCGGCGGTCCCGCCCCTTCTCTGAGCCCTGCGTCTGCGCTGCTTCCTCTTCCGGCGGTCCTGCCCTTTCTCTGATGTCGGAGAAAGGGTGGGACCGCCGGAAGAGGAAGCAGCGCAGACGCAGGGCTCAGAGAAGGGGCGGGACTGCCGGCAGAGGAAGCAGCAGGACAACGGTAGGCAGCTTCTCCATGATGGGGGGGTGGGGAGGCTGTGGGGGTGCGAGCGGTCCTTCAGGGTGGGGGTGCGAGTGCGAGCGGTCCTGCGGGTTGAATCGGACGTCGGGGGGGGAGACTATGTAAAAAAAAATGTGTACAACGCGCTCACGAATATAACGCGCATGGTTATATTCGGTTTGTAAAATCGTGTATAACGCGTGCGTTATATGCGTGAAAATACGGTACTCCTCCGCCTTTTCGACCATCTCTGTTCTTCCTAAAAAGATTATATCCCAGTATGTTTGTCCCATCCATCACTAAACCATGTCTATGTGATAGCAACAATATCCATGTCTGCCTCTTATCAGGGCTTGCAGATACTGATTTTTGTTGCTTAGACTGCAAGCGTTTGTGATCATTGCTTTCCAATTACCATTCTGTGGCATTTTCATTTTTTGTAAAGTTTTTAGGTTCATCTTATTTCCTGTTGCATTTCTAAAAAGTGAATTGCTAATAATGTTGATTTCATTGCTATTTTTACTACCGTCATATCTTCTCTTTTGCTGGGGGTGACCACCAGAAGTGACTTGCATAAATACGCCACCTTCTAGTTTAAATGCCTAGAAACGTGTTGCTTGGATTTCTCAGCTAGGATTCTTTTTCCTGTCATAGTAAGATGCAGTCCATCATTACAATATAGTTTTGTTTTTCCAAGTATTACCCCAGCCTCCTATGTACCGAAAGCCTTCTTAATGACACCAGGCTTTGAACCACCTGTTGAAGTTATCTGTATTTTGTATTCTTTCATCTCACTTTCCATAAGTAGGCAGTACTTTTGAAAAAGCTACAGTCTTTACAAAAGGTTTTAACCCCTTCCCCAGCTACCAAAAAGCTTTCTGCGCTGCAAGTGGAGTATTGTTGGCTGGGTCATTTGTTCTTAGGTGGATAACATCAGGGTTCAATTCTTTGTTTCTTCCCTAATTATAGTCAATATATGCCTGGTGTTCCTGATAGCTAAGTATCTTGGAAGGCATTTCACTATTTTGGCTCCTCGTCCTCTGTTCCAAGGTGAATTCCTCTGATGATGAAATTCCCCTAGCAGCAATAATTTTCTGGTTTGAGATTTTTTTTATTTCTGCTTTGGGAGTGCTTTTCTTCACAAGTTGCTTTCACTAGTTTAGTTCCACCTCAATTCTTTTTTTCTTTAGCATCGCACTGGTCTGATGGAGCAAAGGAATTCTGTAGGGGCAGCAATTGCGAGGGTGGGTGTTTGTGTCACATACTGCAGTCTACCCGAGCCTGCTGTGACCCATTTATTCCTGGGTTGTTTTATTCTTTGAGGCAGTGGTGGTAAATTGGTATGATTCTGTGGGTTGATCATAGCTGCTTTAATTGCATCCAACTCCTGCTTAAGTTTACAGAACTCCTCTTTAACACTAGCAAGCTGAAGATGGATGGGGCAAGCGTTAAGCCTCCAGATTGTATGCCTTGGAACTAAAGCACTACAGTGATTACACTGAATACATCATCTTGATTGGTTGGAATGTGGATTGACTATTGGGCTGTCTATATATGAGTATATAGTTTGTCACCAAGTTCCCTATCAACACTTCCATAGGAGGGGCTAGCAATTGAGACACTATGATACAAATTCTGATATCTACCTTTTTTTTCTTTTTAAATTCCAAATATCCCTAATAAATCTAGGTACCAGTTCCCGTGCTTTTATCTGTAGTTGCACATTAAACCTTAAAGCTACTTTCTCTGCTCCTTGTATAGGAGTGTGAGGATTCCTTCCGAGGCACTTGCAAAGAATCTGCTCCTTGCTGTACGTGCACTGATGCCAGACCAGACACTCGCAGAGACTCTGCTCCCTGCAAAGAGTGTGGAAGGTCAGCCTGAAGCAGTGGAAGCGGCTCGACCTCACGGGAGACTGCTGAATGCCCAGGCTGGATAAGAAGAAGAAACTTCGGTCCCATATTAGTAAGGAACTGAATGAACTGCTCCAACATGGTCTGGAAAGAAGCCGGCAAGGATGGATCCACGTCTGAAACCGGACCACCTGCCTTGGCTGGAGGTTCCTTCAAGGTAGTGCGAGTGTGCTTCGACTTGGAAGTCTTAGGCACTTTAATCACTACTGCTGGAACTGACTGCTGAGCTGACCTGAGGAAACAGCAGATGTCGTCGAAGAAAGAACCGCTGCAAACGACAGGTCTGATGAGGCTCGAGGTAGAAGCAGGAGG
This sequence comes from Geotrypetes seraphini, assembly GCF_902459505.1. Lineage (NCBI taxonomy): Eukaryota > Metazoa > Chordata > Amphibia > Gymnophiona > Dermophiidae > Geotrypetes > Geotrypetes seraphini. The sequence continues at coordinate 442,733,738 of NC_047084.1, read as the reverse complement.
AACCTCATTAGGAGTCGAGGCCGAGGTCACCTTTGAAGTCGAGGGATCAGTAGAAAATTCCATCTCGAAGAGCTCGTCCACCAAAATACAACGACGACTGAAAGCTCAAGGCTGAAGCGTTGACAGCGCAGGCACAATCTAGGATGATGTCTAGGCCCAAGGCACTTGAGGCAGAGACGGTGTGGGTCCATAAGAGAGATCGCGTGCTGACACTTGTCACACTTCTTGAAGCCCGTGACAGGCCGGGACATAGAAGTGAAAATAGCCGCCGCAAGATCGAAGCCCTCAGGCTGCGGCCGTGCGGCCTGTCCCAGAAAACGGACGGAAGAGGAAAAAAATTTATTATTTTTTTTAAACTGAAAATAAAATAAAGAAAATAAGAACAGCGATTCGTGAGGAAAAAAATAACAAACTGCGGTTCAGAGAAGGCACAAGTAACGAAGTTAATGCAGAGAAAACTGAGAACTGAGGAGAGACACCCTACGCTGGGCGGGAAGGCACTCATGCATGCACGGTGCGGGCAACTCGAAACTTCGAGTTTCTTCAAGCAAGTCTGCTTGTGAGGCGTCCGCATCCGGGCTCCGTCGATGACGTCACCCATATGTGAGAATACCTGCCTGCTTGTCCTGGGATAAATAACATTTTCTCCCAATAAGAGCACAAGATTTAATTTTGTAATAAAAAGGCATAATTTTTTTTGAAAAGTGCTAATATTTTTATTTTAGTATAAAGTACACACATTGTGATTTCAGATATTGTGCTCCACATTTCATTGCCACATGTGTACTTTATACTAAAATAAAAATATCAGCACTTAAAAAAAAAAAATTATGCTTTTTATTAAAAAATTTAATCTTGTGCTCTTATTGGGATCCCCTTTACAAGCAGGACAAGTTAGCCACACATTGATGATTCTCAAGCAGTGGGCTGTGAAGGGACTTTATGTAAACAAGCGTGTTCATCCTTTACAGCACAGGTATCAAAGTCTGTCCTCGAGGGCCGCAATCCAGTCGGGTTTTCAGGATTTTCCCCAATGAATATGCATTGAAAGCAGTGCATACAAATAGATCTCATGCATATTCATTGGGGAAATCCTGAAAACCCGACTGGATTACAGTCCTCGAGGAGGGACTTTGACAACCCTGCTTTAAAGCATCGGCAAGCACTCGGATGAAGTATATGGAGGTGGCCAAGCACAAGATTAGATGAAAATAATAAGCAAAAGGAAGTAAGCCAGAGCATTTGGCACATCAAATCAAGTATAAGATTGTGCTTTGAGCAGACTGTTAGACGGATGACACTTCTATGCAGTTTGCAGGAACATTTGGACACGGGAGCAAGTCTGTCTGCTTGTAGGCAGAGACTGAATACGTTCCAGGAGCCAATAACAAGAGCAGGGAAGCTATGGCAACAATCAGGGAATCTGAAATTGATAAGTGCCTTTGATTTATTCTTAAATAGTCTCAACTAATTGGAAATAGGTTTTGCTACTCAATATAGTTTCAATATATTTTCTCTAGACTGGAGCAGTGACTTATTTAGTTATTATGATTTAAACTGTGCTGTTATTTATCTATAGTGTGGTGTAACTACTCTGTCTTCTAACCTAGGTCCCCTGCATCTCCTAGAAAAAACATCCCTCCACAATCTTTCCCTCCTTTATCCCCTCTAACTAATCAGAGCTAGGCAGAAAAACTCTTCAAAATGACTCTCGCCTTTCATACTACTGGCAAGGTTTCTTTAACATTTTCCCCCTATAGGAGGTCGTCTCTGTCCCTCTTTATCTTCTTAGCTCCTTTCCTATAACCCTTCATTGTAGCTCCTTTTCAACCTAACCCTGTAAACCGTGCCGAGCTCTACGCTTGTGGAGATGGCGCGGTATACAAACCTAAGGTTTAGTTTAGTTTAGTCTCCATCATTTCTATCACCGATGGACGATAATTACATCCGACCTCTGGGTACTTTCCATCATCAGGGAAGGATACTCTCTTCATTTCTCTCAGATTCCACCAGAGCTTCCTCCAAGAGAGTATCCTTCCAATCTATCCCAGACTGCCCTTCTTCAGGAAGCTCAAGCTCTGCTTCGTCTCCATGCCATTGAACCAGTTCCCTTGGAACAGCAGAACAGGGGGTTTTACTCCCGTTATTTCCTTGTTCCGAAGAAGGCGGGCGATCTACGACCCATTCTAGATCTCAGGGCTCTCAACAAATTTCTAATCAAAAAAAAGTTTCGCATGTTATCCCTGGCATCCCTTTATCCCCTTCTCGAGCAGAACGACTGGTTATGCTCTCTGGATATCAAGGAGGTCTACACTCATATCCCCATTCATCTGGCCTCCCGTCAGTACCTCAGATTTCGGGTGGAGAATCTGCATTTTCAATACAGAATACTACCCTTCGGCCTGGCCTCGTCTCCCAGAGTATTCACCAAGTGCCTGGTAGTGGTAGCAGCAGCTCTAAGAAATCATAGTCTTCAGGTATTTCCCTACCTAGACGACTGGCTCATCAAAGATTCCACATATCAAGGGGTTATTGTAGTGACCCAACAGACTACCTGGTTTCTACAAAGTCTGGGATTCGAAATCAAATTTCCCAAATCTCAACTTCAGCCCTCACAGAATCTACAGTTCATTGGAGCTGTTCTGGACACTGTCCAATTCAGAGCATTCCTTCCACAACAATGTCTGGAAGCTCTTCAGCTCTGTCATACAGTGTCTTCCCGCTCTTCCATCTCGGCGAGACACATGATGGTACTTTTGGGTCACATGGCCTCCACAGTACACGTGATTCCTTTTGCCAGACTTCACCTCAGAATTCCTCAGTGGACCCTGGCATCTCAATGGACGCAGGTTTGCAACCCTCCTTCTCAACACATCTAAGTCACTCCTTCATTGAAGAAGTCTCTCCGTTGGTGGATGCTCTCTTCCAATCTTTCCAGAGGCTTGCTTTTTCAAAGGCCCTCCCATCAGAAGGTCCTCACGACAGACTCTTCAACCTACGCTTGGGGCGCTCATCTCGATGGTCTCCGTACTCAAGGCCTATGGACCAGTATGGATCGTCAGTGTCATATCAATCTGTTGGAACTCAGAGCGATCCTCAAAGCTCTCAATGATTTTCAACATCTGCTTCACGACCAAGTAGTCCTCTTTCGGACGGACAACCAAGTCGCCATGTATTATGTCAACAAACAAGGAGGGACGGGGTCTGCCTCCCTATGTCAAGAAGCTATGAAGGTTTGGGACTGGGCAATGCGCCACAACACTTTCCTCAAGGCTGTCTACATTCAAGGGGCGAAGAATTGCTTGGCGGACAACTTAAGTCGTTTCTTGCAGCCTCATGAGTGAACACTTTATTCCGCCCCTCTTCATCACATTTTTTCACTGTGGGGAACACCTCAAATAGACCTCTTTGCAGCTCCCCACAGCTACAAACTGCCTCAGTTCTGCTCCAGGATATACACTCCTCATCGCCTCGAGGCAGATGCTTTTCTTCTGGAATGGTCGAATCTTTTCCTCTATGCATTCCCTCCATTCCCTCTCATTCTCAAGACTCTGGTCAAGTTGACGAACGATCATGCCACCATGATTCTAATTGATCCTCGGTGGCTGAGAAAACCTTGGTACTCCTTTCTACTTCAACTCAACAGCAGGGAGCCATACCTTCTACCAGTTTTTCCTTCTCTGCTTACACAGAGTCAAGGATCTCTACTTCATCCCAACCTGCAGTCCCTACACCTGACAGCTTGGTACCTCTCAACATAACCCCTGTTCAGTTTTTTCAATTTGTAAGAAATGTTTTTGAAGCCTCTAGGAAGCCTACCACTAGACAATACTATCACCAGAAGTGGACTAGATTTTCTACGTGGTGTTTTTCTCATCATAAAGAGCCTCTGCATTCCTCCTTATCTTCTGTTTTGGACTACCTTTTGCACTTATCCAATTCTGGCCTCAAGTCTACATCTATCCGAGTCCATCTCAGTGCAATTGCAGCTTTCCATCAGCCTATTGAAGGGAAACCCCTCTGCTCATCCGGTGGTTTCCAGATTCATGAAAGGACTTTTCAATGTCAAACCTCCTCTCAAACCGCCTCCTGTGGTTTGAGACCTCAATGTTGTCCTTTCTCAACTCATGAAGCCTCCATTTGAACCAATTGATAAGGCTCATCTGAAGTATCTCACTTGGAAAGTGGTGTTTCTCATAGCCCTCACTTCTGCTCGACAAGTTAGTGAGCTGCAAGCTTTAGTTGCTGACCCACCGTTCACAGTGTTCCATCATAACAAAGTGGTTCTTCGTACTCATCCTAAATTCCTCCCTAAAGTGGTCTCGGAATTTCATCTCAACCAGTCCATTGTTCTTCCAGTGTTTTTTCCACAAAGCCTCATTCTCATCCTGGAGAAATTGCTCTTCATACTCTGGACTGTAAACGTGCTTTGGCCTTCTACTTGGAACGCACCAAACCACACAGAACTGCTCCTCAACTTTTTGTCTCCTTCGATCCCAATAAGTTGGGACATCCTATTTCTAAGCGTACCATCTCCAACTGGATGGCGGCTTGTATCTCATTCTGCTATGCCCAGGCTGGATTACCCCTTCACAGTAAAGTCACAGCCCATAAAGTCAGAGCTATGGCAGCTTCAGTAGCTTTCCTCAGATCTACACCTATTGAGGAAATTTGTAGAACTGCTACTTGGTCCTCTGTTCATATCTTCACTTCTCACTATTGTCTGGATACTTTCTCCAGACGGGATGGACAGTTTGGCCAAACAGTATTACAAAATTTATTCTCCTAAATTGCCAACACCCCCACCATCCCATTCTGGTTAGCTTGGAGGTCACCCATATGTGAGAATACTTGCCTGCTTGTCCTGGGATAAAGCACGGTTACTTACCGTAACAGTGTTATCCAGGGACAGCAGGCAGCTATTCTCACAACCCACCCATCTCCCCTGGTTGGCTTCTCAGCTAGCTATCTGAACTGAGGAGACGTGCCCTACGCTGGGCGGGAAGGCACTCGCACATGCGCGGTGCGGGCGACTCGAAACTTCGAGTTTCTTCAAGCAAGTATGCTTGTGAGGCGTCTGCATTCGGGCTCCGTCGATGACGTCACCCATATGTGAGAATAGCTGCCTGCTGTCCCTGGATAACACCTGTTACGGTAAGTAACTGCTTTATCTGTACTGGGGGTTCTCCGTGGACAGTAAAATAAGTTGGCCACATAAGCCTATTTGCCTTCCCCTCTAGGATGAACCTGCTTATAGCTGAAGAGAGCACAAGTTTGAAAATAGGCAAGTATGGTGATTGTGGTTAGTAAGCACATGCTTAGGAAGGTCTTTCCATGCTTTTCTGAACTCTAGAAGAGCTTTTACACCTGTAGTGCCACTGGATGATATCACTGGTCTGTGAGTGATTTATCCTGCTCTCTGTGGAGAATCTCCATTACAGGTAAGTAATATCACTTTGCTGGTCCAGGTTTGTGGAATTCTCTGACCCTTTCTGATTGGAGAGAGATTTGTTAAAATTTTAGAAAGTTAAAAACTTTTGCTATTGTTCCTGGATGTGATATAGGTTTTAATTGTTGGGTGGATCTTCTCCGTTTGCGGAGCTGATGAAAATGGTTTGCAAGGGTTATGGGAAATTATTTTAATTGGGGCAGGGTGGGTTTGTTTTTATCTTTGGTTTTCATTGTCAAGTGTGTTGTAGTTTGCTTAGGATTTTTTGATTATTAGTGGATTCCAAATATTGTGAAATTTTTTATTTTTCTAGGCCCGATAGTGCTGTTCCAGGAGATGTTCTAGTTCTAACAAAGCCTTTGGGCACTCAAGTTGCTGTCAACGCACATCAGTGGCTGGATAATGTAAGCTTTTGTTATTTGTAATATATGTAATTCAAAGATTGACAATGGATTTAACTCTGTAAGGATGTGGCAAGCTAGGTGCTAGTCTGCTCTGAAGATGAGAGAAATTTGAGACGTGCTTAAGCCCGATTAGAATGTGATTGGGAAAGGCAGGTCTATGGTCTACATTATTATTTATTTAATTTTTTTTTTTTTTTTTTTTTTTTGCAATAAGGAGAGGAGTTCAAACCTTTCTAAGATACTGAGTTGTAGTGGCAATGCGTTCTGATGCCATTTTTGGGGGGATCTCCAACAGACTAGAAAGATTAGATCAGGGATGGGCAACTCTGGTCCTTGAAGGCCGGTCGGGTTTTCAGGATTTCTTCAATGAATTTGCATTGAAAGCAGTTCATGCAAATAGATCTCATGCATATTCATTGAGGAAATCCTGAAAACCTGACTGGATTCCGGCCCTCGAGGTCCAGAGTTGTCCACCCATGTAATAGATGCATGTTTTCTTTCTGTGATGGGAAGATATTTGAACATTCCTTATAGTGAAATGCTAGATGGATTATGTGGCAAAACAGGAGCTGTTTTTTGAGGGGCATCTCTTTATTTCACTGTTTGTCTTCTATAGCCAGAGAAATGGAATAAGATCAAGCTGGTGGTGTCACGAGAAGATGTAGAGCTGGCTTACCAGGAAGCAATGTTTAGTATGGCCACACTGAACAGGACAGGTAAGGCTGAGCTGTGACTGATTTTTAGAAAAAATACATGTGCCAGTTGAGCACTGCTTTATATTTGAGTACATAAATAGTTAAGTATCGACATACTGAAACAGACCTTTAAACAAGTTAGAGAAAACAAATGATGGTGATTCCTGCAATAGCATGGGTACTGATAAGCCTCTCAATCACTCCAGAGAGAAATGGACAACTTGCACTTAACACAGTGAAGTATGAGGGAAGAAGAAAGATTTACATAGTTTTAGTAGCACAAATGCAAACACTTTTTTTCATAATTAGTTTGGAGAGCCCCACAATCAGGAGTACATCTCTTGGTCCCTGAAGCAATAATCACTTTTCATCTTGGCACTCTGAGTCTGACAAAGCTTAGCACTCCTGGGTGTGGAGTTCTAATTTATAGTTCCGTAGCATATAAACTAGACCAGTCCCAGAACCTGTGGGTCATGTCCATTGAACAACTGATGCACAGTTCTGTGTAATTCAACCCTTAAGAGTACTGTGCAGTCTTAAAATGCTCAGTAATTGGGATTACCAACAAGGCACTGTTGTACTCTTCTGGTACCGTTATTAAGATAGACCTGGGGATGCTGCATTGATTTAGGATTAAGAAAAGATTCACTTGATGTAGTCCAATTGATAAAATGGATCCCAGAGTTCTGTTAGTGCAGAATTCAGAGAATGTCAATATAGGGTGTTACATTGAATGTACTTTACTGAGGAACAAACCTATAAATTGGGACTTGTGGAATCGAGTTGTGCAGGGACAAAAATCCCACCTGTCCTTGCCAGAATCTCTTCCGTCTCCCCCATAAAAATAACCTATCCCCATAAAAAGCAGCAGTTCTGACAATTTTTATTTTAGTTTAATTGAGTTTTACAGAAAATTTAAAACAGTCTGACATGTCAGATCAGGCATAAAACCAATACCCCTTCTCCCTCCCTCTCACCAGTCAGGTGGGGTTGGCATATCAACAAAATGCTATCCCAAATAAGTAGATTTAAGGCAGAATATCAACAGAAAGATGATGCCCAGTGCAGCAATTCTCTCCCCCTCTGCTCCCTTCCTCTCTTTGTCACCCTCCCCTCCCGGTCGTCAACAAAGCGGGATCTGGCAGAGAGGAAGGCCTGAAGCCAACAAGACCAGTGAAGTGTGAGCGCTGCTGATGCTGGCCCTCGAGGAGTTGGTGGAGCACCGTACCTGTTATGCCAACTGCCTCCCCCTGCTCCTGTTAATACACCACTGGTACTGAAGGGCAGAATAAGCAGAATCTTCTTTTTCTTTTTTTAAGTAACATTTTTTAATGTTTGTACCTTCCGAAAATTGGATCCTAGTTAGGACTTTTTCTGTAAGATCTGGTTCCAAGTCAAGCAATTTTATTGGGACTTTATGCCTAAGTGCTATAAATGTAACTGTTGGTTGATAAATACATCTCACTTGCTTTTTTTTAAGTTTGTTGGGGCATATAGCACTTTTCAAGATGGTCCTCTTCCCTAAATGGGTTTATATGCTGTAAAACCTCCCCATGGTCCTCACTGTCAAAGATATAAACAGATTTCATAAAGTTTTACATAAATTTCTGTGGAACAAACAAACAACCAAGGGCAACATTGTGGCAACTGTCCAGGTTGTTGGGCTGCAGAGGGCTGGCTGTCCCTGATATGTGGAGGTACAATGTGGCCTCTCTAATGCGGCAATTGGTTGCCTGGATTAAAAGAATGCAGTTCTATGCTTTCACACAGTTGGCATCTCAATTAGTAGAGCCAGCTCACCTGCTGTTCTATGTGCATATTAGGAAACCATCCTATTTTGAAGTCTGAGACAAGCTAGGAACTGGCTTTGTAAGCCACTTAAAATATTTGCCAGGTCATCTATGTTGCTTCCATTGTTGGAAAATATGGACATCGATCGAGATGCAGCCAAAACATTTAAAACATTTACTTTTTTATAAAAGGACCCCTGAAAAAAAACTGGCAACATCCCTATTTGATAACAAACCCTAGGCAGACCCATCATCTTCACAGTTTGTACTCTCCCCCACCAAGAAAGATGTAAAGGATTCCAATGCTCACACATTTCTTTGACTTTCTGCAATAAAGATTTCTCATGTACTCATTGTGTCTTCAAGAGTCTTTTGTATCATTATGCCTAAATATTTGAACCCTTCTTCCTTCCAAAGGAATGGGAATCTACTATAATAAAACGCTAAGCACGCATGCACACTCTTACCTGCGTGATCCATAGGTCCGTGCGGCAGGAGTGCGCATGTGCACTTAGCTGTGCCAGTGACCGGCAGAGAAATTGCAAAGCGCTGGCCTCCCTGCTCTCCACCTACTCAAGCTATCGAAGTGGAAGTCCTCCATCAAGAAAATACAGTCCTAATGGCCAAACTTTATTTTTAAGTGCGCCAGAGCCTCCTCTCACGAGCTGCGGTAATGCGGCGTGGGATGGATGTGGCCAGAGAGTGCTGTGTGTGGTGACTGCGTGCTGCAGAGGGTGTTCCGGGAGGCTTCCTGGTGGCTGGGAGCTTCCGACGTGCAGCGGCACCGCACAGTGTGAGCAACAAGAGGGGGAAAAGATCAGCACTCTTCAGCCTTGGAATGGGTTTAACGCCGACAAATATTTGTCCGGTTGGTAGGAAACAGGCCTACAAGTGTGGACATGATGGAGGGAGGGGGTTTCAGTGGACTTTAGCTGGCCACGTGGAGAGTAGGCTACGGCGGCGTGGCTGTGGCGGCATGACTGAAAGGTTCCTAAGGGGGAAAAAAAGGGGGAGTTGGTAGTGGCAAACGTGTTGATTGTGAGCTGCTGGATTATGGATGCTGTTACTGCTGAACAGAGGGGAGCAGGGAAGGGGTGTTGCTGGATAGGGGAATTCATGGAGGATGGAAGGGGCAGGAGAGAGACAGATGAGGGGACCTAAAATGAAAAGATGGTAAAAGGGGTGGCACAGGATCAGAGAGAGGTGGTAGAGGGTATGAAAGGGAGCGATGGAAATGGTATGAGGGCCAAAAGGGTATAGAGGACTACGGAAATGGTGAAAGGTGAGGTGGTGGGCCTGGGATCAGTGGGAGGCATGATCCGGCCATGGTACAGTTAGGGCATGGGTAGTGTCGGGGTATAGGTGGGGCTATTCTAGCACCCGTTACTGTAACAAATGGAACGTGCTTAAACACTAGTGTATCAAATAATCCTTTTGTAAAATGTACGTTTAGTTGGAAGAACTTCGGATTTATTCCAATTTATTTTATAACCAGAAAATTTACCGAATCTTTCAATCAATTCCAGTAAATGCGGAATGGTGGATTCTTCAAATGAAGCAAAATATCATCTGCATAGGCAGAGACCTTAATATTCCCGACCTGCATAAGGAATATCCTGTATCTCCTCTGCTTGTTGAATAGTCAATAGCAAGGGTTCCAGTACAATGTCAAACAACAAAGGAGATAAAGGACACCCTTGTCTAACTTCCCTCTCCAGAAAAAATTGTTCTGAAAAAATATTATTAATATATAATCTGGCAGAAGGGGAACTATACAAAGTTTGAATCATTTGTATAAATCCGGAACCAATACCAAACCATCCCATTGCTTGATACAATAAAAGTCCATTCCAGACGATCAAAGGCTTTCTCTGCATCCAAAGCTACAGAGAAGGCCAGATTTTCCATGGCTTTTGCTAAATTTAACATGTGGAAAGCCAGTCTGGTATTGTTTGAAGAATGTTTTTGAGCAACAAACCCTGTTTGATGCATACCAATCATATAAGGGAGAGCCTTAGCTAATCTTAGAGCCAATAGCTTAGCCAGAGGTTTTCCACCCACATTAATTAAAGAAATAGGCCTGTAATTTGAAACCAACATGGGATCTCTATTTGGCTTTGGTCAAAGATTAGCCATAGTACCTGAAATACAACCTCTATTCAGTTGTGATTGATATAATTTTAAAAGATTAGGTAAAAGTAAATTTTGAAATGATTTGAAAAACTCCACCGTGAATCCATCACCACCCGAAGCGGATCCAACTCTGAGGGACTTCAATGCTGTCTGAAGCTCTTGTAATGATATAGATGCATCAAGATTTCTCTTTATATGTTCGGGAATTTTTGGTCCCTGAATTAACTTTAAAAATTCTAATCCTTCCACTTCTTTATTAGAAATGAGCTCAGAAGAATATAAAGCTTTATAAAATTTCAAAAATTCTTTCAAAATATCTCCAATTTGAGAATGAGTATTACCCTTCTCAACTTTAATAGCCAAAATTTTTACTTTTCTCTTTCTAGCTTTAAGATAATTAGCCAATAATCTTCCCGCTTTATTCGAGTTTCCATAATACAAAGCTTGTTGAGAAAACAAATTTTTCCTAGCATATTGTGAGGAAATCTCATTGTATTTATATTTAGCTTTCAAGAGGGCTTGTAAAGTAGCATATTCCCAATTGGAAACCAATTGTGATTCTAAGGATCGAATATTTTGTTCCAGATTACAAAATTCTAATTTAAGCAATTTCCGCATGTGTGCCGCATAAGAAATTATTTGCCCTCTTATCATAGCTTTAAAAGCATCCCAAGTGGTTTCCAATGAGATTTCCTCTGAGGTATTAAATTGAAAATATTCATCCATTTTTTGTTTTATTTCTTCAAGAAAGTTTGAATCTGCAAGCAGTGTATTATTGAATCTCCAGACAGGTGTAGAGGTGTCTACTTCATTGAACTGACCTTCGATCCAAATTCCTACATGATCTGTCAGAAGAATCGGATCTATGCTAGTTTTTATAACTTGAGGTGTTAAATTATCTGAAACAAAAAAATAATTCTAGAGAATGATTTGTGAACTTGGGAGCAAAATGAAAATTCCCGAGCATTATAATGAAACAATCTCTAGATGTCTTTCAAACCACACGATCTTACCAAATTATCTAAACCTAGAGAGTTGAATTGTTTTAGGCTGCTTATCTAACAATGAATCCATAACAGCATTGAAGTCACCAGCTACAGTTAGATTAGATGAAGCCAGAGATAGAATCGACTGCTGAAGTTTCTTTAAAAAATCAGCCTGATTATTATTAGGGGCGTACACATTTATAAGCTTCAGGGCATCTTTTCCTGAGGCCATATCAATATGAATCCATCTTCCCATAGGGCCTGCTTTAACATTACCAAATAAAGCAGAGCATTTCCTATTAACCAGGATAGCTACACCAGCCTTCTTACCCTCCACAGGCGTAAAAAAAACCAGTGTTTCACCCAGCCACCTTCCAACTTCCTGGCCTCAGTTGAAGAAAGATGTGTCTCCTGCAAGAAATAAACATCAGCCTGCTGTTTGTTTGTTTTTTAAATTCATCATTTTTTTCCTCTTTATGGGATGATTAAGTCCATTTACATTTAACAAATAAAATTTCATAGCCATTTAAATTGATTAAATTCTAGAAATCCATAAACTGATAATATCTGAATAATTACCACATACATCCCTATCCCCAACCCACCCCGCCCACTTAATTAAGTATTTCATGGTGTACTCAGACTCGTTTGATCAGACCCCAGCCACCCTCCCCCCTCCCCTGCATTCTATCAATTATTAATGAAAGTGTCTAATAACCACCATCAGAAACTCCATTTATATTAAAAATTGAATCAATTACAAAATAACAAACCTCCCTAGAATGAGAACAATATTGATTAGTTACATATTTAATCACCCTATAAATAATAAATGGATTAATATTAAGCATAAAAATTAATTACTTAGAAATTTCAGAAATATTCTTAACCCCCAAAAGATATATTTCCCTTATAATTTGAAGTAAAACAACTGTTAATGATTACAAATATCTAATAACCCCCCTAAAGCTCTTGCTCATACATTCATAAATTAAATTAAAAAATTTTAATAGCTTAAAACTCCATAAGAATAAGCATCTTGAAATGAATAATGAATTAAAAAATGAAATATTTAACTAGATTTTCACAAGTACAAGGAAATAACATATCAGAGAACTGCCCAAGAAACGGATAGTAAATTCTACTACATTCAATCCCTATATGATATCAGCACTTTGCAGGCTGTCCCTGAAAACATCTTCCAAACTACAGATTTCTTCCTCTCCCTGAAGAGTCACGTCATTTCCAATTCACAGATACAACTGTCAAACAATCCAACTAAAGGTGACATCAACCGGGCATCCATATCGACTTTAATATAGAAGTAAACAATTTCAAGTATTTTCATACAAAACACAAACACAGCCCCGTAGCTAATCCAATTTAGTTGCTTCCTGACAGTTAAAGTCATGGGAATCCAGTAGAGGGCAGCAATGTTTTCTTTTTGGAAAACGAAAATCAACTTAGCTCCCCTTGAAAAAATATTACTTGACACTCCTTTATGGTAGAAAGCTGGGCGATGTCCTCATACGCTGCAGCACCAAAACTTCTCTTTACCTTGTCTTCATACGGTCAGTTCAAAATATTTGTATTTGTATTTCTTCCTTTAAAACAATTCATCATACAGTATAAAGCAGGGGTGCCCACACTTTTTGGGCTTGCGAGCTACTTTTTAAATGACCAAGTCAAAATGATCTACCAACAATAAAATAAAAAAAAAAAACACAAAGCACACTGTACGCATAGAAAATGTTAATTATCATTCCTATTCCAGGGTTTTTCAAAGAGGTCAAAGCAGATGACTCTATGCACTATCACCTCAGTAACAACCATACAAAAATAGACAAATATACCCCCCTCCCTTTTTACTAAACCACAATAGCAGTTTTTAGCGCAGGGAGCTGCGCTGAATGCCCAGCGCTGCTCTCGACACTCATAGGCTCCCTGCGCTAAAAACCTCTATTGCGGTTTAGTAAAAGGGGACCTTAGTGTAAAATATAGTTTCAAGTTTCAAGTTTATTCAGTTTTTGATGAATCGCCTATTACAGATTCTAGGCGATGTACATATTACAATTTAAATAGAAGAAACTTACAAAATAATTCAAATTATAAATTACAAAATTAAAAAAACACACACATGAGGTTAAGGAATGGGGGTAAAAGTTACAATATTTGGGTATAGTTAAAAAAAGGAAAGAACAATGGGAAGGGTATTATAAAACCAGAGCACCATGTAAGAGAAAAATTTAAAAATAATTAAGAAAAATCGTAGGCATCTTTAAATAAATAAGTCTTTAAAAGTGTTTTAAATTTAACAATATCTAGTTCAGATCGAATATACTGTGGTAAAGTATTCCACCATTGAGGGCCCATAACTGTAAAAATATCCAGTCTTCTGGTCCCAATAATCTTTAATGAGGGTACGGAAAGTAAATTTTGTTCTGATGATCGCAGTGAGCGTTTTGGCTTATAAGGAATTAATAGTTTGGATATGAATTGAGGTTCATTAGATGCTAATGTTTTAAAAATAAGAAACATTATTTTATACATGATCCTATGACCTATAGGTAACCAGTGCGCGTCCTTCAAGAGAGGGGAAACATGGTCAAACTTTTTTGCATTATAAATTAATTTTACGGCTGTATTCTGGATGATTTGTAGTCTCCTTTTCTCCTTATTGGTAATATTTAAAAATAAAGCGTTACAATAGTCGATTTTTGATATTATAAAAGAATGGATTAATATTTTCAAAGATGATGTGGTAAGGAATTTAGAGATTGACCTAATTTGGCGAAGTTTATAGAAACAGTTTTTAACTACGAGGGAAATATGATCATGGTATGATAGATTCGCGTCAATCACTATACCAAGGATTTTAACAGAGGGGACCAAATTAATTTGAATGTTATTAAGATGAAAAGGTTTAATGAGTGTTATTTCTTTCTTCCAAGTAAACAGAATAGATTTTGTTTTATTTATATTTAATGCAAGTTTATTTGTATCTAACCAGTTTTGAATTTGTTCCAATTTTTGATTTATAGCTGAAATTTCTGAATAGTTTTCGGGATCCAAGGGATGTATAAGTTGTATATCGTCTGCATAGGAAAATGGTATAAAACCTAAGGCCTGACTAATTTCTAATAACGGAGATAGGAAGATGTTGAATAATAAAGGGGACAAGATAGAACCCTGTGGTATACCAGATGATGTAGTAAATGAATTCGAATTTACATTATTGAATCTGACTGTGGAAGTTCGATTTGTAAGATAAGATTTGAACCATTGTAGTACTTGTTCATTTATTCCTTTTTCCTCAAGTCTAAATAAAAGTAAATCGTGATCTATGGTATCAAAGGCAGCCGAAATGTCAAGGGAGAAAAGAATAACAGATCTGTGGTGATCTAAATAATATTGAATATTGGAAGTCAGTCCTATTAACGAGTATTCAGTGTTATGAAATTTTCTAAACCCAGTTTGATTCGGATGTAGTGCGTTTGTTTTCTCTATGAAGTCGGATAGTTGATTAAATATCAGCTTTTCTGTTAATTTTGCTATGAATGGTATATTAGTGATTGGGCGAAAATTTGATACTTCATTTATACTAATTTTGTGATCTTTGACGATAGGAGTAATGGATGCCTTTTTCCAGTGGGATGGGACAGTAGATGTAAGCAGACTATTCTGAATAAGAGATAGTATAAATGGACCAAAATGAGAAAAATATTTTTTTAGGTAGAATGGAGGTATCAAATCGAATTGAGAACTTTTTAAATTCATTTGCGGAAATAAGGATAGACAGCAGATATAAATTCAGACACATTTTGATCACTAAATTTAAAATAAAATCATTTTTCCTACCTTGTCTGGTGATTTCATGAGTCTCTGGTTGCACTTTCTTCTTCTGACTGTGCATACAATCTTTCTTCCCTTCTTTTAGCCTGTATGCTTCCCCTCCTCCAGACCTCATTCCTTCCCCCAACTTTTCCTTCCTCTTCCCTTTCTTTCTCTCTGCCTCCCTTTCTTTTTTTTTTCTGTTTCTCTGCTTTCCTTCTGTCTCCTTGCCTGCCATTTTTCTTTCTTTCTCCCTGCCCTCCCCCAAGCCATTGCCACTGCCTTTGCCATCGGGGACCAGGACCCAAACGCCACCAATAACAGGCCCCAAGCTCTCCCTGCTTCGGCCAACCAGCATTCCTCTCCCCGACATCAATTCTGCCGTCGGGAAGAGGAAGGCTGATCAGCCCAAGATCGTGATCAACCTATTGGGGGAAATGCTGCCGAGTCCTGCCTTCGCGGAAACAGAAAGTAGGCAGGACCAGGCAGGAAGAAGAACAAATGCTTCACTAACCTGTCTCCCGCATTAGCCCGTAGCGAACGCTTGCTTCAGGGCTCTCAACATGTGCGTGCTGGCTTCCCTTCTCCCCCCTCCCCCACCGACGGACATAACTTCCGGTTTCGGAGAGAAGAGAAGCCGGCACGCACACGTTAGAGCCCGGAGCATAAGTTCGCTACGGGCTGAAATCTCCAAGCCAGTTTTTTTTGGGTTTTTTTAATGTTCGGCGGCGGCAGATGACAGCTGGGCGGACCGCCCAGCTAAAAGGCCCTAGGGAGAACACTGGAGAGGAAGGCTGATTGGCCTGTAGATCAGGACGGCAACACGAGTCTATCACGGAGCCCGGGATGGGCTCCGCGATCGACTCACGTTGCCTTCCTGAGCTACTGGTCGATCGCGATCGACGTATTGGGCACCCCTGGTATAAAGTATTTCAACCAAAGCAAAAGTAATTAATAATGCACAGTATCGGTATCAATTTGTTTTAAATGACTCGTATTTGTATGTGACCGTTATAGAATCTTGAGATTCTACTCCATGGCTCCATGGCTTGCATATGTTGATCTATATAATCCTTAAGAGATTCAGCAGAGTCAAAATTAAAAGTTTTATTGTTAAAAGTGACCCGCATCACTGCAGGGTAAAAGAGCCCGTATCTGGCTCCTAATTGTTTTAAATCTGGTCATAGAGCCAACAGCTGTTTCCTTAGATCAGCTGTGCATTTTGCAAAGTCAGGTACTAGGGATATTTTATTTTTCTACCACGTTAGCATTTTCTTCTCTTTAGCAGCGCCTAAAATTTCCACTGCCTCATATCTTAATACTTAAATATTAAAGGATGTGGACCTTTGAATTTATTATTCATTCCCATCGGTATTCTGTGTGCCCGCTTTACTTCAAAGGGAGCCGCAAAGTTCAGTTTCAGTAATTTGGGGATAAAACCCTCCACAAATGTAACCGGTTCCGGCCCCTCGACCCCCCCCCCCCCCACCTCCTGTAACCCCAGAACCTGGACATTGCTTTTCCTGGAGTGGTTGCTTAAATGCTCCAATTCCTTGTTCAATTGCAGTAACCTTTTGTGATCGTTACTGCTACTATTCAGTTTTCCTTGAAAGACTGCCACCTTCTGTTCCACAGAGTCCATCCTGGACATACATACTGCAAGTTGCTGTGAGATATTAGCAACCTCGTCTTTCACTGTTGTTACTACCTTGCTGTTCGTATCTGATATCACAGCTTTCATAACATTCAACTCAGCAATAACTGTTTCTAAAATCTCCGAGGATTCAGCTGGTGTGATGTGTGTGGGAGGGTCATGGTTTCACTCCCCCCCCCCAAGATCCTCCACAAGCACTGTTAATCTTTGTTTGACGAGTGGAAGCCATTTGAGAGGTGAAATTTTTCAATAAACCCCCTTAATTTATTTAAAACAAGCAGGGAAGAGAGGAGCTCTGTGATCAGGCTTCCGACCTCATGCGCGTCCAAGCCATGCCCCCTATGTAGTTGAATTTCTTATTATTTTTGATTGTTAAACAGCCAGTTTTATTGGAATGTTGGAGAATGTTCTAGGTTTAATTTCTTTTTTTGGTAAATCTTTATTAATTTTCAGAACTGATACAAAGTGCAAACAAATATACATTCAGATAAAACAGCACTTAGTCAAACAAATATTAAAACAAGAGTACACTTCACTCCCTCACTTCCTCTATGGATGTGTGTAGAAAGCATCTTGGAATTAAAGGTTTCATCACTTACCCCCTGTTTTACAAAACCGCACAGCAACAGCCCCGAAGCCCTTTAAATCTCTATGGTCTTTGGGGCCGTTACTGCAGCGCAGCCGCTAGTGCGGCTTCGTAAAACAGGCCCTTAGTCTTTTGTTTAACAAATGCCTCTAATGGACCCCCATATTTTTTTTAAGAACATAAGAATTGCCGCTGCTGGGCCAGACCAGTGGTCCATCGTGCCCAGCAGTCCATCATGCCCAGCAGTCCGCTCCTGCGGCGGCCCTAACTGAGACTAGCCTTACCTGTGTATGTTCCAGTTCAGCAGGAACTTGTTTAACTTTGTCTTGAATACCTGGAGGGTGTTTTCCCCTATAACAGCCTCTAGAAGAGCGTTACAGTTTTCTACCACTCTGGGTGAAGAAGAACTTCCTTACGTTTGTACGGAATCTATCCCCTTTTAACTTTAGAGAGTGCCATCTCGTTCTCTCTACCTTGGAGAGGGTGAACAACCTGTCTCTATCTACTAAATCTATTCCCTTCATTATCTTGAATGTTTCAATCATGTCCCCTCTGTCTCCTCTTTTCAAGAGAGAAGAGGCCCAGTTTCTCTAACCTCTCACTGTACGGCAACTCCTCCAGCCCCTTAACCATTTTAGTTGCTCTTTAAACCTTTTATTCTTTAGCACTCTCCAGACCAGTAGAGGTTAACTTTACGAATGGGTATATATCTAATCATGACCAGCAGGTGGAGACTGAAAACAAAACTTTGGGACAGTATATACTATCCTCCCTTCTCTATTTCCCTCAGTCTTCTTTCAGTCTCCAGCAGGTGTTGAGTGATCTGTACCCATCTCTCTTGGTAGGGCTGTTGGAATTTGTTTAGGGGTTTATTGTCCCTGTTTTTGGCCGGACGGAGCTTGGTCGGGCCCTGTTTGGGGGTCCGTCCGACCTTGGGGGTGTCAAACCCGGCGGGTCACGAGCGGGGTCCCTCCCCCCACTTCCTCCACCTCCCCACATTTTTTTAGAGGAGCCTCAGCAGTAAGCCTTGCCCCCTAAGTCAAGCAAGGCATATTGCTTCGAGAGCCTGTGGAGTCTGTTCTGTAAAAAAAATAAAATAAATAAATAAATAAAAAATCCTGAGGTAGTGCTGGTCTGAAGGGTTGTTTCCCTTTAAGAAAACTGTATTTTACTGTATTTTTTCATGTAACCAGCACTTTTTTATAGCTAGGTCGCGTCTGGAGCAATTGTGCCCTTCTCCGGGGGAGTAGGCCACAATTTTAGTCCAGCCGCGAGGCACTCGCGGCCGGCCTGAACTCGGCGGTTTGGGTCGGTGAGGTGGTGGAGCTCCGTCGGCAGCGGCTGCAGGCGCCCAGAGCTCCCCGCCGATGGTGCCTCGCGAGTCGGCTTGGAGCAGTGGGGAAGCCCGGTCTTCCACAACCGCCCACGGAGGGATTCCCCGAAGGATTCCCTCTCAGCTGATTTTTTGACAGCTGATGCCGACTTGCCTGTCTTAGCGGCTGGGACTGTTCAGTCTTCTCAGCCGCTACAGGCCATGGAGGGAGCATTTTTGGCGGGAACTTCGCCATTTTCTTTGTCTGGCCCCTCCATTTTGTCTGCAACCTCAGGTGACCTTCCCCCTGTATGGCGAACACAGGGGCAGGTTTCAGCATGGACCCCTGCTGGGGCAGGGAGTCCCTGGGGACCCCCAGGGGTTTTTTGCCCCCAATTTATTTTCTTTCTTTGTGCGGACTTTTGGGGGTCCCACGTGCGCCTGGGGGGTTTCGGGGGGGGTTTCCCTCCGCGCCCCCTATGGCTTTGCCTCCCTCTTTTCGTTTGGCGTCCCCTCTTCCTCCTCCCTCATCCAAGCGCCCGCGGGGGGGCTTGGATTGCGAATTGGTGGGCGGAGGAGCGTGTTGGCCTGGTTGAGGACCTGGCTGCTTTGGCGGGCTTCCAGGATCCTCTAGAGGGGACGCCTGTTGGCAGCGGGGCGGCGGGTTTCCCGTCTTCCAGAGCAGATGCGTCCGTGGTGCGCTTTTTTATTCAGAGGGATGAGCTTTTAGACCTGTGTAGCAGGTCTCCTTGGTGCTGCATTTTTGCAGTGGCGCCGCCGGAGACCCCGCGTATGGGGGCCCCTCTGCTTCAGGGGGTCTGTCCTGGTTCCCGCTCTTTTCCTGTGCGTCAGGATTTGCGGGATTTTGTGTTGGCGCAGTGGCCTATGGGCGCAGTTTCGTTTGGTGTGCGCCTTGGCTCTTGGGTATCCCGTCCCGGAGGGAGGTAGGGCTACCTTAATTTCGCCAATGGGGAACGCGGTGGTCTCGGCACTTCCTAAGCGGCATACCGTGCCTGTTATGGACGGTTCTGCTCTTAGGGTCTCGGAGGCGCGTGCGTTAGAGACTCTTCTTAAGTATGATTTTGATGTCTCTGCCTTTGGGGTCCAGGCGGCTGTTTGTGGGGAGCTAGTCGCTCGCGCCGTGTTTCGGTGGGCTGAGCGTGTCCTGGATCGGGAGTCTGATGACTGGTCTCTAGTGGATCAGGAGGTAGCGAAGATTGCGATGGCTGCCTCGTTCCTCTCAGATGCTCTTTATGACTTGGTGCGGATTTCGGCTAAGTCTATGGCATGGCCGCGCGGCGTATTTTGTGGCTGCGCGCTTGGGCGGCGGATTCTGCGTCCAAAGCTAAGTTTACTAAAGTTCCCTTTAGGGGGTCTTTTTGTTTGGAGAGGAATTAGATGAGTTGATTCAGACTCTGACAGACTCGAAGGTGCCCCGTCTGCCTGAGGACCGTGCCCGCCCTGCGTCTAGGTGTGGGGCTGCCCGGGGGCGTTTGCGGGAATTTCGCAAGTATCGCCCGGGGCGTGGGGCTGCTTCTTTCCCGGCTCAGGGTTTTTCCCGGGGTCGGTTCTTCCAGCGCATGCAGCCCTTTCGGGGGGCCCGTCGGGGGGCAGGGAATCCCTCCGCCGGTTCCCCCGCTTCCCGTCCTGCGCAATGACTCCTTGCCGGCGCCCCCTTTGGTTCCGGTGGGGGCCCGGCTGCGCAAATTTTTCCCCAAATGGGCCGAGATCGCGTCCGATCAGTGGGTCCTTGAGGGGGTGCGGGACGGTTACGCTCTGGAGTTTACCCGCTCTCTGCCGGACCTTTTCCTCGCTTCTCCATGTCAGACTCCATGGAAGACGCAGGCTTTTCGTCAGACCCTTCAGCGTTTGCTAGATCTCGAGGCAGTGGTGCCGGTGTCCCCTACGGAGTGGGGCACCGGCAGGTACTCCATTTACTTTGTGGTGGCCATAAAGGAGGGGACCTTTCGGCCCATCCTGGATTTGAAAGGGGTCAACAGAGCTCTCAAGATTCCGTCTTTCCGCATGGAAACGCTGCGGTCGGTCATTCTGGCGGTTCAGCCGGGGGAGTTTCTTACGTCTCTCGATCTGACGGAGGCCTACTTGCAGGTTCCTATTCGGGCCTCTCATCAGCACTTCCTTCGCTTTGCGATCTTGGGGCGGCACTTTCAGTTCTGTGCGCTTCCCTTTGGTCTGGCCACGGCTCCTCGGACGTTCACCACGGTAATGGTGGTCGTCGCGGCAGCCTTGCGGTCGGTGGGCATCCTGGTTCTCCCCTACCTGGACGACTGGTTGATTCGGGCAAAGTCGTTGCAGGAGAGCTCCCGGGTTACGGCTCGGGTGGTGGAGTTTCTCCGGTCGCTGGGCTGGGTGGTCAACCTTTCCAAGAGTCGGTTGGTCCCGGCTCAGCGTCTGGAGTGCCTTGGGGTTATGTTCGACATCTCCTTGGGGAAGGTCTTCCTTCCAGAGGCCCGGGTGAGCAAATTGCAATCTCAGATTCGCCTGCTTTTGGCGTCCCGGGGTCCTCGGGCGCGAGATTTCCTCCAAGTCCTGGGGTCAATGGCGGCGTCCCTGGACGTGGTGAGGTGGGCGCGGGCCCACATGCGTCCTCTTCAGTATGCTCTGCTCCGGAGGTGGTCTCCCCGGAGGCAAGATTTGGATGTTCCGGTTCCCCTGCGAGGCTTGGCGCGCTGCAGTCTGCGCTGGTGGCTCCGGACCCCTCACCTGGTTCAGGGGGTGGGTCTGGATCTCCCGCAGTGGACGGTGCTCCTTACGGATGCGAGTCTCCTCGGTTGGGGGGCTCAGTTTATGGGCCACTCAGCTCGGGGCACCTGGTCCGCGGAGGAGGCCTCCTGGTCGATCAACGAGTTGGAGACCAGAGCGGTCAGGCTGGCGCTGTTAGCTTTCCACTCCCTTTTGCTGGGCAAGTCGGTCAGAGTCCTGTCGGACAATGCCACGGCGGTGGCTTATGTCAATCGTCAGGGGGGCACCAAGAGCACTCCTGTGGCGCAGGAGGCGGCTCGGCTCATGGTTTGGGCGGAGTCCCATCTTCTGGACCTCTCGGCTTCTCATATAGCCGGGGTAGAAAATGTTCAGGCAGACTTCCTCAGTCGTCACTTCCTGGATCCAGGAGAGTGGTTTCTCGGCGCCGGAGCGTTTCGGTTGATAGTGCAAGATTGGGGGCAGCCCCTGATGGACCTGATGGCCACGAGTGGCAACGCCAAAGTGCCCCGCTTCTTCAGTCGTCGCAGGGAAGGGCTGGCCGAGGGTCTGGATGCTCTGGTCCAGCAGTGGCCAACGGAGGGGCTGTTGTATGTGTTCCCTCCTTAGCCGCTGGTGGGCAGAGTGCTTCTTCGCATTGTTCACCATCCGGGTTTGGTGGTGCTGGTGGCTCCGGATTGGCCTCGACGTCCGTGGTATGCGGATCTGGTGAGGCACCTGGTGGCGGTTCCTCTTCCTCTGCCTCTCTCGGACGACCTTCTGATGCAGGGTCCCATTCCCTTGTTCGACCCGTCTCTCTTCTGTCTTACGGCGTGGCTCTTGAAAGGGGTCGCCTTAGCAAGAAGGGATATTCAGACAAGGTGATCGCTACACTGTTGGGGTCCCGGAGGCTTTCTACCTCTCGGGCTTATGTGCGGGTTTGGCGTCTCTTTGAGGAATGGTGTCGGGCGCGGGGAGTGACCTCTTTTCGCGCTTCTCTGCCTAACATTCTAGAGTTCTTGCAGGATGGCCTGGATAGAGGCCTGGCTTGGTCTTCTCTCCGGGTTCATCTTGCGGCCCTGTCGACCTTTCGAGGGTTGGTGTCAGGTCAGCGTTTATCGGCTCTTCCTGATGTGATTCGGTTTCTGCGGGCGGCCAAGTTGCTTAGGCCTCCCCTACGGCCCTCGGTTCCCTCTTGGGATCTTAATCTGGTTCTCTCTGTTTTGGTGCGCCCGCCTTTCGAGCCCTTGGACGACTGTTCTTTGAAGGACCTTACTTTGAAGGCGGTCTTTTTGGTGGCCATTACTTCTGCTAGGAGTATTTCTGAGCTGCAGGCTTTCTCTTGTAGGGCTCCCTTCTTGGAGTTGTCTAGGGAGCGGGTCGTCTTGCGGCCTGTTCCTTCCTTTCTGCCGAAGGTTGTTTCTCCTTTTCATGTCAATCAATCGGTGGTTCTCCCGGTCTTGGGTGGTCGGGAGGGCTCTTCTGAGCATCGGCAGCTGCGCAAGTTGGATGTCGGTCGGGTCCTTCGCTCTGATGTGCAGCGGACCCAGGAATTCCGGAAGTCCGATCATCTCTTTGTCCTCCTGGCTGGTCCTCGTCGGGGAGCTGGCGCTTCTAAGGCTACTATTGCGCGCTGGATCAAGGAGACGATTGCTTCCGCTTATCTTCTGAAACAGCAGCCTGTTCCGGAGTTTCTCAAGGCTCATTCCACTCGGGGTCAGGCGGCTTCTTGGGCTGAGTCGTCGCTCGTGCCTCCGGTGGATATTTGTAAGGCTGCGGTTTGGTCCTCCTTGTATTCTTTTGTTAGACATTATCGGGTAGATGTTCAGGCGCGTCGGGACGCGGTGTTCGGTGAGCGTGTTCTGGTATCGGCCCTTCGGGGGTCCCGCCCGTGAGAGGGACTGCTTTGGTACGTCCCATTCGTAAAGTTAACCTCTACTGGTCTGGAGAGTGCTAAAGAAGGAGAAATTAGGTTCTTACCTGCTAATTTACTTTCTTTTAGCTTCTCCAGACCAGTAGAGGTCCCCACCCTGTCTGTTGTTGTTGTTGTTGTTGGGGCTGTTTTCGCGGGCAGTTTTTGTTTTTTGCTGCGGGTTCTAGTATTTTTCTAGGGCCGGGGAGAATTAAAGAACAGCGGCTGTGGCTCGGCTGGCTTAGCTGGCGAGCTGTGGGGACATTTTCCTTCGGGTATTTCTCCTCTGCATTTTCCAACAGCATTTGGGTATGTTATTTGTTACTCCTGTTCGGAGTATTGTTTTCTTCCTGTTTTCCAGTTCTTGGTTCTGCTTGGCTATTCGGCAGACTGAGGGAAATAGAGAAGGGAGGATAGTATATACTGTCCCAAAGTTTTGTTTTCAGTCTCCACCTGCTGGTCATGATTAGATATATACCCATTCGTAAAGTTAACCTCTACTGGTCTGGAGAAGCTAAAAGAAAGTAAATTAGCAGGTAAGAACCTAATTTCTCCTTATTTCCCAATTGCTCTGCATTAATTCTTTCATACCTGTAATACAAGCACAATGTTTCCCACCAAAAAAAAAGATTTAACCTGTCATAGTTTTTCCAGTTCCTAGTTATCATTTGCATAGCGACCCCTGTCATAATTAGAAGAAGTCTATTTTTATATATGTCAGTTGGATTCTTAGGCCTCAATATTGTTCCAAATAATTTCTTTCTGTACAAGTTATAATGAAACCTATAAATAAAAAAGGCAATTTGAGGCCTTGGCTCTTGGGATTAAGACAGCAGCAGTGACAACACCAGATCACGTCAGACTCCTGTAGTGGATGACGATGTTTATCTCCAGTTGGTAATAGCAGGAATTGACTATGTAGCAGATACATTATATGATGTAATCATAGTGATGATTAAGATTTGTGCTTATTCTATTTCTGCATGCAGAATGCTCTAGATCCAGCAGTGGACAGGCTCTAAAGCTACCTTAAGCAGGCTTCCCTTCAAAGGACAAATTCTCTTTGGTAAGGGACCGGATGACTTGAAAGTGTGGCAGAATCACCTTAAGATAGTGCCAGACAGCACATCATGTACCCCTAGGGAATCTGGTCAAAATAATTTTCATGGATCTCTGCGCTTTCATAAGTACTACAGAGGTTCCTCTGCTCAGAGACCACTCCAGAAATCTAGACAGAGGTTTAGCAACAAGCGACATCAACCTTACAGTTCTTGCACCACAACGGCCTCCAAAAAATCCCAATGATGTCAGATCAGTGGCCAAACCTCCACAGATTTGAGGGAAACTGTCAGCGTATGGGAGGTCTGGGTGCAGATCTGCTCAGACTGCTGGGTATTTCATATCATTTGAGAAGGATACAAGATCGAATTCTGTCAACCTCTGGCAGACTGGCTGGATGTTCAGAGAAAAGCGGTCAAAGTCCGAGTGACGGTGAGAAGACTGTTAGATATTCAGGCCATGGAGCCCTTACCTTCTGATGAATCGGGCTTGGGCAGATACTCCATATACTTCATAGTGAATAATTGGAGACCAATCTTATATCTGAAAGTATCCCAATTCCATACAGACACTGGTCAGTCATTGCAGCACTGATGCCAGGAGAATTTCTAGCTGCTTTGGATTTAACGGAGGCCTATCTGCATATTCTCATATTTCCAGATCACAGGAAGTATCTAAGATTCACTTGATGGAGAGACATTTCCAGTTTTCCGCTCTCCCCTTTGGGCTGGTAATAGCACCATGGACCTTCACCAAGGTGATGCTAAGTGGTAGCAGCTCATCTCTGCAAAGCTACGATACAGGTGCATTCATATTTGGACGATTGGCTAATCAGAGCCTTGTCTAAGGTGGAGGGAGAGAGAGCAGTGGCGCAATTGGTTCAGCTGTTACAGGACCTAGGTTGGATCATCAATTTCCAGAAAAGCCATTTGGGAATCTGTTTCAGCAAAGCAGTGGGCTGCATTTTTTTCTTTCCAAGCCATGCAAACTGAATCTCAAGAGTCAAATTTCAGACATCCTGACTATATCGGCTCATGACTTTGTAACATCTCCAAGGCCTAGGGTCAATGTCTGCAGCCATAGAAGTTGTGCCTTGGGTGAAGGCACATATGTATCTGCTTCAGGACTCATTGTTATCCTGCTGGTCTCTGTAGACAGATTCTCTCCCTTAGATTGAGCCGGCAAAGCATGAGTAGGTGGCTCCATCAGAGTCCCTGTCAAAGTGCATACCTCTGTGTATAGACTCCTGGGAGATTCTGACAACAGATGCCAGCCTGTACTAAACTAAACTAAACCTTAAGTTTGTATACCACATCCTCTCCACAATCGTAGAGCTCGGCACGGTTTACGGCTGAAGTGGGGGGCATTACAAGGGTCACCTGGTGCAAGAGTCTTGGCGTTTCAGGCACTCATATGCAGAGAGCCATTTCCCAAGATTACAGAAGCTGGGATTTCCCTACGCACAGTTCCTTCATTTTTGCTGAAGATTGTTTCGGCCTTCCATGTCAGTCAAGAAGTCTGCTTACTCACTTTCTATTCCACGGGTTCAAGGAAAAAGGACAAAGTGCTGAAGTTGTTGGGTGTGAGGAGAGTTCTTCTCTTGTTACCTTGAGGTGACCAATGATATTAGGCTCTCAGATCATCTTTTTGTTCTAACCAATTAGGCCAGATAAGGCAGACCAGCTTCCATGTCAATTTCATCAGAATGCATTGGGCGTGGTAAATAGCCACCAATATCTGAGAGCACTTTCCACTAGAAGTGTGGCTTCTTCATGGATGGAGGCATGAGCAGTTCCACTTGCGGAGATTTGTAGGACAGCTGAGGAGATTTATAGGGCAGCTACATTATCCACTCTTCACAACTTTTACAAAGTTTTTTACAAGGTGGATGTGATAGCACAAAGGAACTCCACTCTTAGGTCAGGCTCATCTGTCCCACCCTATACTCAAAGGACTGCTTTAGAATGTTCTACTTGTCAAGAATCCTGTACCCTTTGCACTAGAAGGGAAGATTATATTCTTACTGTGATAATCTTTCCAGTAAAAGGGTACAGGAATCTTGATATCCCATCCTGTCCATTTACAATTTGTCTGCCTACTGCCTCAGTCAGATGTGTGTCCAGAATTAGAGATCTTTTCCTGCCAGTAAGATAAGAGTAAAAGCCTTAATTTAAAAAAAAAACAAAAACACAATAAAAAGAGGCATGTGAGAGCTCCATAAGTTAGGTGCCCCATTTGTTCTACCCAAGATGTTCTTGTGTTAACATTGTTTTTATAGAGCAGAACAGAAGTGTTAGGGAGGTTCCCCGTACCCCTCCTTGTTATGTCTCCTATTAAAGTGCTTTGGTACAAACTGAGGAGACTAGGCACAGCCCAATGAGGAAGGAGGCGGAGCAGAAAGATGTAGATGACATCCTTCTGCAAGAAACCTGTGGTTTCGGGGAAGTAACCCACTTATTAAGACTCCTGTATTTTTTACTGGAAAGAAGATTATCGAGGAAAGAGCCTAATCTTCCCATACCTCATTATACTCATTATAAGAATCTCATATATTTTGGTTTAGCTGCTGTGTAGATTAAGAACTGTTGGTGCCTGATAATAAGTTTTCTATGAGCAGCAGTAATCTTTTGGTCTCTTGACTTCTCCCTCTTCAGCTGCAAGTCTCATGCATACCTTCAATGCTCATGCTGCCACAGATGTCACTGGCTTTGGCATATTGGGACATGCACAGAATCTGGCAAAACAGCAACAATGTGATGTCTCCTTTGTCATCCATAACTTACCTATCATTGCTAAGATGGCTGCCATCACAAAAGCTTGTGGGAATCGCTTTGGACTTCTCCAGGGAACATCTCCTGAAACTTCTGGTAAGTGTATATGCTGCTCTTGAGCACCAAAGGATATTTGTTTATCTTAGTGTACCAGGTTTTCATTTCACTTTCATTACAATGTAAATTTGTCATGAGTGTTGACATGATTTTTATAGAGAGATTGAATGATTACAGAAATTACTGCTTCTTCAAACTCCATAACTTTGGATCTGCTTTGGATGACTTTGGATATTAGGGTCTGTCAGCTTTTAGAGTATTTGACGTGCAGTGATGCTGCTGCCTTTTGTGCCAGAGAAGTTTGATGCTACAGGAGCACAGACTAATCTTCTCTACTCTTTGTTCTCCTTCCCTTTCAATCCATTCAGCTGCTTGCTTGTTTGGAATGCTGTGCAACCAAAGAGACTGCTGATTTATACCTAATTTGCTGATTTTGCAGGGGGACTGTTGATATGCCTTCCTCGAGAGCAAGCTGCCCGTTTCTGTGCTGAAATCAAATCCCCAAAATATGGAGAAGGGCTTCAGGCCTGGATAATTGGGATTGTGGAAAAGGGAAATCGTTTTGCACGCATCATTGACAAACCACGAATAATTGAAGTCACCCCCAGGGGAGCCAGTACAACTCAAGACAATTCTAGTGCGAGTCCAGAAGCACTCTAATAAGACTACAGAACTTTAGTTTGGATTCCTGGAAACGCTGTGATAACATTGTTAGTGATATGAGACAGGTGAGAACTGTGCTCATTCCAAGCTTATGTACTGTATATAGGAATTAGGAAGCAAATTAGTAACTGAACTAAGACCCTTTGTAGAACAAGATTTTATATGGGAACATCTACCTGGGAATGTAAGTAAAGGAGAGGAATTTTTGAAAAGTCACTAGCTAAAATTTACCCTTTCAAAAAAATTTTAAAACACCATTGCACGCATTTGTGCTGCCTGCTTTGTCTACTTGGCAGAACTATAACGATGTCTGCACTTGATGCTGTTGTAACTTGTTTGATATGTTGCCTGTACTGAACACAACTTTGTACTTGCAACATCTGTTTACTTTGTTTCCCTACTTTGTTCTACAGATGGGTAAATTGGAGCACAACTGTTCAACCTATATAAGGAAAGAGTATCTCATGTACACATCCTTTTTCAAAATGGAAATTTTGTTTTCTTTTTTTGATTTTTGATAAATTAGTTCTCTATACTAATCTGGATGCAAAAGCATTTGTTCTCTGCAGCGAGAGACAAACAAATCATGAAGTGATCTTATCTGTACCACTCTCCAGCCTTTTTACTCCCCTCAGTTGATAATGTTCAGCGCTTTTACAGATTGAAACAAAGTAGAAGACAAATACTAAGGTAGCACTGTCTAATAAAAAAACAAAAATCCAGTAATCTGTATGCTTGCATAAACTATGCAATCAGGAGTGGTTGTCCAATCTGATATGAATTGACTAAGGTAAGACAAAACTTTCATTTCATTCCCCTTCATCAATCCCAAATACTCTGCACATGCCAAAATTGTGCCTTATTTGCAGGTAATGGTGCTACTTGCAAATGTTTCCTTTAGAAAGAAATCCATCCACTACTGCCCAATTGTAAAGCCTTCTCTACAGAGTGTCACTATAATCCAGATTTAAGTTAT
Organism: Geotrypetes seraphini; assembly: GCF_902459505.1. Lineage (NCBI taxonomy): Eukaryota > Metazoa > Chordata > Amphibia > Gymnophiona > Dermophiidae > Geotrypetes > Geotrypetes seraphini. The sequence goes on along the minus strand of NC_047084.1, from coordinate 442,704,760 downwards.
TTAGGAATAGATGGCCTTGAGCATGATAGTCTCTTATTGGCAGCCTACCAAACAAGTTGGTCAGCTATTCAGAAATTTGTTCTGCCCAAATAGTACTTTAATAGTCTCTTAACTTCTTGACAACATAACTGAGGATGCAGTTGTGCAAAAATAAACCCCTTGAATTTATATGGAAATTAGAATCTCGGCTATAAAACTTGGAATGGAAAAAGTTGAGGAAAGGGGATGCTGACATTGCCGTCATATCATGTACTCTTAATGAAGGATATTAGTTTTAAAAATTTTAAAACTACTACACCCAAAGATGTAAAAGGATGCTGCATAACAACTTTAGTGCTGAATATAAGTTCTAGGTCAAGCAAGCAGCATATTCTTACATGTGGGTGATGTCATCTAAGGAGCCTGGTACAGACAGTGAAAAAGTGTGCCGTCACTTAAAAAATTTTGAAGTCTTGAGACTGCTTGTACTTCACATGCGCTGGAGCCATCCTGTCTGAAGTTGGCTTGCAGAACCATCAGTTTTCAGTCTTCTGCGGAGCTGAAAGCACTGTTTTCTTGGAGTTCTTCCAAGGGCTCTGTTTCTCTTCCTTCCCAGTCTTTTTTTTTGCCGTCTTTACCTCACCATTTGCCATATTTATTTTTTTACCTTTTGGTATAATTTTCTTTAAAGTTGAGGTCTATTCGTTTTCGGGCCTTTGGGCACCTTGAAGCCTATTTTTCAGGCTAGGAACATTGAACATTTTTCGGTATTCCATCTCCTCAAGCTCCCTGGACAATTTTTCTCACCATGACAAAACTGCAGAGTGCTTTCAAATGCTGTGTAGGACCATATCAGTCACTGATCCCCCATAACAGGAACCTTTAGTGCCTTGGCCCATCATCCTGAGTCTTGCTCACACTGCTTCCAGTTGCAGAAGAGGTCTAAACAACTTTCAGCACAAAAAAACATTTTTTGTCCACCATAGTTGCATCAACCATGTCTGGATCTGCAGAAGCTGAAAGCCTTAAGACCTTCTGCCCTGATACCAGCACCATCCTCGACACCGAGATCTGTGTCAATGGCTGCAGTACCGCCATCATCAGAGGAGTCTGCTAAGAGGTGTAAGCACTCCTCCCCACCTCAGTTCACCTTGATGTCTTCTCAGGCCTTGACACCCTCAATAGATTCTAAGCGTCGCAGGCCGCATGCAAGGTCTCTGTCGTTAAGGTGGTGTCTTCCCTGATGCATGCCTCTTCGAGGTCACCCAACGCCTTGACACCAACGCCGAGCACCATTTGTGCTGACATCAGTTTCAGTACTGGTACTGTCGCTCCAGGATCAGCTTCTGGAGCTGGTACAGCAGGAGCTCTCTCTGTTACTGCATTCACAACAGACCTAGGTTCCGACATGACACCTTTGGGGTCAGCCCAGCCCCAGCAATCATCTAGCTCCACGAAGCACCGGTCCTGTACTCTGCACCAACATCGGTCGGTACTGAGGTGTTGTACATCCTCTAGGAGTTGTACTTCCTCCTCCCGATCCACCTCGGGTCAGCACCGCCTATCTTCTACAAGGAGAATTGATAGATCTGATTGGCACCAATCTCACAGACATTTATCACCAACTAGACACTTTCCTTGACACCAGTCTCGACGCTCATCAACAGCAGGACACATTCAACAATATGACTTTGACTTATCAGAATTCTCTCTTCAGTGGAATTATATGGTTCGGATTTTGACCCAACTCCATTGCCTCCCAGAGAGTCTCTCACATTTCATACTGCAGATGGGGCAAGCCTTGGCTATTAAACTGGAATCTGAGTCAGAGTCCAGGGCAGAGCTATTTGATGCTCTAGACTTTAAAGAATGGCCAATGGACTGTCTCATTTTACCATTTTATAATGTTCTGTAGTACTATGCAAAATAGACTCCCTTTATAGGGTTCAATCTTGTCCTGGATTTAATAGACCACAGCTTCAACACAAGTTGTTACTGGTAGAATCTGCCTTGAAAAAAGTTAACAGCTCCAGAATGTATGCCAGCACGCTACCTGGCAGAGAGGGAAGGACTCTAGAAAGTCTGGCAGTAGAGACCTAAGTTATAACTTTTATTTGACTTTTTATTTGAAGCAGCTTGCACAGATTTTGGCTGCCTTTGAGAGGTTCATTCCACCAGACAAATTAGCCAACTTCCAAGAAATAACCACAACCTTCTTGAAACAAGAATATATATGGCCCACTCAATATTTGACACATTTGATGTTACTTCTAGAACATCAGTGGTGTCCATAGCAATGCACAGACAAGCTTGGATTTGAGTCTCAGACCTTGACCCCAGGAGAGGTTGGCCAATATTACCTGTCTGGGGAATGAACTTTTTGGTGACAAAATAGAGGAAGCTGCACAAAAAATAAAGCGCCATGAGGACTCCATGACCACCTTGTACTCGTCTAAAACAACAAAGCCACAGTCCACAACTAGATACTATTCCTCAAGAAGAACTTTGTACTATCCTAGGCCACAAGTACATTCCTCCCTCTTTCTCTTCCAGGACGCAACCTCAGAGATGCCAGAGGCAACAGATGGAACAGAAAACTCGGCCTCAACAAAAAACACAACCCTCTTTTTGACTTTCGCTTGGAGAGCTTAGCCAGCATTTCTCAGCCTCCCCCTTTACCCATTGGAGGCTGTCTCACTCACTTCTACCATCGATGAATCCTCTACATAATCAAGCAAGATTATACCCTCCACCTCCAGAGAAGACCCCAAACAATCCAACAAAAGTCTTCTTTCACATATCACCAGAAAAACCTCCTTTACAAGGAACTCTTGGCTCTTCTCCAACTAAACGCAGTTTGAGTTAGTCTCCATTCACCTGAGGGACAGGGGGTTCTACTCCAAATACTTCCTCATATTGAAAAAGACGGGAGGCCTTACGTCCAATCGTGGACCTAAGAGCACTCAACAAATACTTGGTGAAGGAAAAGTTTTGGATTGTCTCTTTGGGAACTTTGCTACCATTATTGGAAGCGAACAACTGGCTCTGCTTTCTAGATCTCAAGGAAGCTTGCATTCATATTACTAGTCACCCTCTTCACAGGAAGGTCCTTTGTTTCAGAGTGGGATCAAGACAAGTTCTATCCTTTGGCCTAGCTTCAGTGACTCGGGTATTCACAAAATGTGTAGTAGTTAGAGCAGCAACACTTCCCTGCTTATGGTCTCCATGTTTTTCTTATCTAGACGACTGGTTGATCAAGGTGCACACTCCTTAAACAGCACACATAGCAATCCAGTTGACAGTACAACTTCTGGAACTACTAGGCTTTGCAGTAAATTATGAGAAATCTCATCTCCAATCTTCTCAGGTTCTGGAATCCACATGATCACGGCGTGCAAAATGTTATGTCTGCTAGGTCACATGGCATCTACAGTACACATAACTCCATTTGCTCATCTATACCTCAGAGTTTCTTAATGGACTCGTCTTCTCAGTGGTCTAACATTGTCTTAGAAGATACAAGTAACATCCAAACTCATCAGTCTCTGATATGTTGGCTTTCCCCCACCAATTTCTCCAGAGGTCTCTTTTTTTTTTTTTTTTCAAACCCCGTTGCATTAGGAAGTTCTTACGACCACTGCATCGATTCTCAGATGGGGAGCCTATCTGGAATCTTATGCACATGGGGCTCCGAGGACCACCCATGAGAAACCATTACACATAAATCTCCTAGAACTCTGAGCAATTTGAAATACTCTTCTCACGTTTCAGGACCATCTACTCAACCAAGTAGTCCTCATTCTCATGAACAATCAAGTAGCTCTATGTATTAAGTGAACAAGCAAGGGAGCTACAGGATCTCACCTTCTATGACAAGAAGCACTAAAGATCTGTAATCGGGCCATTCCTTTCAACATCTTTCTCAAAGCACTTTATGTAGAAGGAAAACAGAACATTCTAGCGGCCAGGCTAAGCAGACTTCAACTGCATGAGTGGATTCTCAACTCCAACACTCTCCAACAGATATTCCAGAAATGATGAATGCTAGAGATAGACCTATTTGCATCCCTCTCCAATCACAAACTTCAACTTTTTTGCTCCAGGATCTACACTCGCCGTTGCCTGGAGTCTGACACATTTCTTCTCAGCTGGCAGCCCAAGTTTCTCTGCTTTCCCTTCATTTCCATTATTGACAAAGACTCTGCTCAAATGTTGCCAAGAACAAGCCACCATGATACTAATAGCCCCTCGATAATCCCGTCAGCCATGGTTCCCTCTTCTCCAGCAATCCACAGTACGGGAACCCCTCTCTGTCAATCTGCCCAACATTACTAACGCAGAACAAGGGCATTCTTCTGCATCCCAATCTTGGCTCCTTAGCTTTCACAGCATGGTATCTTGCTCCTCATCCATATACCCATCAGAGTTCTCAAGGCCAGTTTTAGATATTATTGAAGCTTCTAAATGGCCATCCACTCAACGTTGTTACTTTTTCTAGTGAATTCACTTCAACGAATGCTGCAACCTTTCTTGTCCTATTTCTTCAGTTTTGGATTACCTTTTTACACTTATCTGACTCTGGCCTAAAAACTGCTAGAGTTTACTTGAGTGCGATAGCTGTGTTGCTAAAATTCACCTGAGTGCGATAGCTGTGTTTCATGTCTCCGTAAACAACAAATCTTAATCCAAGTTTATGTCCAAGTTTATGAAGGGATTTCTTCACATGAAGCCTCCAATCAAGCCACCACCAGTCCTTTGGGATCTCAGTTTCATCTACTCTTATCAAACCACCATTTGGGCCACTCTTCTACATCGTTGAAGTTTCTCACCTTGAAAGTAGCACTTCTGCTCTGTATTACCTCGGCAGGCCAAGTCAACGAATTTCAAGCACTGATATCTGATCCTCTATTCACATCTTTCTACCGTGACAGAGTGGTCCTTTGTACCTATCCAAAATTCCTCTTGAAAGTAGTCTCAGAATTTCGCCTCAGCCAGGCCACAGTACTTCCTTGGGGCGAGAGGGAATGTTCCACCAAGACCACATTCATATCCTGGTGAAGCTGCTCTACGCACCTTAGACTGTAAACCAGCTCTTACTTATTATTTGGATCACACAAAAGCTCACAGTAGAGAATGACACGGGGAAAAAATTTGTCCCTGTCCCCGCAAACTTGGCCCCATCCCTGTGAAATCGGTCCCCACCCCATTCCTGCAAACCATCTGATCCCATCCGCACAAGCCTCAAATAATTTAATACTGAACTTATTTTATTAAAGTATAAAAAGAAACAATTTTCAGTACAATTGTCATTTTATAAATCAAAAGTTCTGGCTGCTGAACTAGAGGAAGAGATCTTTAGCTAACACAACTAATATACTACTCTATCCTAAAGCAACTAATATACTACTTTATCCTAAAGCAAAAAGAAAAAAAAGAAATAGAAAATTTTTCTACCTTTTGTTGTCTGGTTTCTGCTTTCCTCATCTTCTCATCATTCTATTCCTTCCATCCACTGTCTGACTTCTCTGTGCCTCACTTTTCAGCGAGAGTTTATGGAGCACTTCTAAACTAAACTAAACCTTAAGTTTATATACCGCATCATCTCCACGGATGTGGAGCTCGGCACGGTTTACAAGAACTTATTTATTTTTTGTTTTAAATTTTTTATTAATTTTCATATATCAACAAGTGTAACATAGAAATTTTAAAAGATCACATAAAACATACACTTGAATTCCTTTCATGTACAAGAACTTAAAATATAGGAAGAGAAGGGAAAAAAAAGGTTTACATGAACTTATATATAGAAGAGAAGAGTAAGGGGGGATAGAATTACATTTTAGTGAAAAGCCAGGTTTTCAGTTGCTTGCGGAATAATTGGAGGGAGTCCAGGGTCCGCAGTGGGGTAGTAAGGTCGTTCCAAAGACCTGTGATTCTGAAGAGAAGGGATTTTCCCAGTTTGCCTGCATAGCTAATACCGTATAGAGAGGGGAAGGATAGTTTATACCTTTGGGCGGGTCTGGTAAAATCAGTACTCGAGGAGTTATAAGATAGTGGGATTAAGGGAGGAAGGATGCCATGAATGATATTAAAAGCCAGGCAGGAGCATTTGAAATGGATTCTGGAAATCACTGGGAGCCAGTGAAGTTTGGCTAGGAGTGGGGCGACATGGTCAAACTTGTGTTTTGCAAAGATCAACTTGGCTGCAGTATTCTGGATTAGCTGGAGTCTTTGAAGACTTTTTTTTGATAGGCTTAAGTAGAAGGCATTGCAGTAGTCTAGTTTGGAGAGGATGATGGATTGGACAAGGACAGCAAAATGTTGTTGGCAAAAATAGGATCTTACTTTCCTCAGCATGTGAAGGCTGAAAAAGCATGATTTAGCCAAGGAGTTGAGGTGGTCATTGAGGGAGAGAGAAGAATCGATAAAGATGCCAAGGACCTTGCTTGAGAACTCAAGCTGCAGTGCAGCACCTAAGGGTAGTGCAAAGAGGGTGGGCAGGTGTTCTAATTTTGGGCCGAGCCAGAGTAATTTTGTTTTTGATTCATTCAATTTCATCTGTACCGAGAAGGACCAAGAATGGAGTCTCATTATGCAAGCTGTAATGTTCTCGTGGAGGTTGGTGAGGTTCTGGTCTTCTCCATATTTGGTTAGCAACATTATTTTATAACATCTTTTTCATTGGATCCCTGAGGAAGGTGTTTTACCGAAACACGACCTGTGTTGGGTCCATAAACACAAATGTGGACAGTGTTTTTAGTTCTCTGAAGAAATAAAATGAAGTTTTTGAAAATTGATGGTTTCCAACTTTTGCCTTGTTTGGCTTGCCATTTTCTCTGTGAAAACTTGGGTCATTTTCTCTGGTTTTTGTTGTTTTCTCTGCCTCTTCCATATGGCATCTGCTCTATTACTGTGCCTCTCCGTTCATCTCTCCCCCCACCCTCCACCCATTGATCTGGCACCCATTTTCTTTCCTAGGCTCCCCCCATAGTCTGGCATCTGTCTTCTTCCCTTCCATCTTTCCTTCCCTACCCCAGGGTTTTGTTTTTGTTTTTTGCATCTCTCTCCTCCTTTCCTGCCCTCAGATCTGGTATCTGTCTCCCCAGTCCAGCATGTGCCCTTTTTTTTTATCCCCTATCTCCCCTACACACTTCCCTTCGCTGTCTGTTCCCCTCTCTCCCCTGCCCCTCTCTCTCCACTTCCCTTCAGCGCCCTTCGTGTGGCTCAGCAGCCCCCTCCCTCCCGATTGCCATGATCCAGGCATCTCCCTCCCTTCCCCTCGCCTTCGCTGGCAATTTTCATTTTTCTGTCTCCAAGCGTCCCGAGTATTTTCTCAAGTCACATGTGGCTGCACTGAAACTTCTCTGACAAACTTTCTGTTTCCAGTTGCGTCAGAGGACAAGTTTCAGGCAGCCGTGCATGACTTGTTTAAAGGTTTGGGCTGCTCGGAGACAGAAAAATTAAAATTGCCAGCGAAGAGGAAGAGAGGGAGGGAGATGCCCCGACCGCGGAGATCAAGAGGGAGGGGGTGGCTGGACTGCGCGAGGGGTGATAAGTATTTTTAACACGCTACCTTACTTAACTGCGGGGACAAGTCTATTCACCGCTCCATGGGGTGGTGAATGGCCTTGTCTTTGTACCTGCAGCAACCATGTTTTTTTCTCCTGTTCGGCGGGTGGAAGTCCTACCTCACAGGACTTCCACTCAGCTGTTCCTATCATTTTATCCTAACATGCCAGGCGCTCGGGTAACCGAGAACTAGCTCAACCTGGCTTGCGGACTGCTTCTCCTTCTGCTATGCTTGGACTGGGCTGACACTGAATGGTCCTGACATGGCACATAAAGTTAGAGCGATAGCAACCTCAGTAGCACATTTTGCAATCCATTGAGGACATTTGTGATCAGCTGCCTAGTCCTAAATTCATACTTTCACATCTCACTGCTCTCTGAAGAACCCTTCCAGATGAGATAGTTGGTTCGGCCAAACAGTTCGACAAAATTTATTCTCTGTTTAAATGCCAACTACCCACCAACCCTGTACTGTGAGCATATGCTGCCTGCTTGTCCTAGGATAAAGCACAGTTACATGTAACAGGTGTTATCCAAGGTCAGTAGGCAAAATATTCTCACAACCCTCCCACCTCCCCTAGTTTGCTTCTTAGCCCTTTTACTGACCTGAAGGCTCCATGAGCTGACTTTGGGCAGGAAGGCTCCAGTGTGTGCTTGGCAGAGGCAGTCTCGAGACTTCAAAATTTTTTGCAGTGATGGCACTCTTTCACATTTGTACTGGGCTGTGTGGATGTCACCCACATGTGTAAATATCTGCATGCTGTCCTCTGATACCTGTTACAGGTAAGTAACTGTTAGTTCTATTGTGTTGCACCTAGTAACACAAGCCATAATGGATGAAAACCAATCCACTTTTCAGCTATAGGCTCTCTTGCTACTAAAGCTGGTACTAGAAACCCCCCCCAAAAAATAAATATATAGATTAATAATAATAATTCTATACTTCTGGGGAAACCTTGCTTAGAACATGCTATCTAAATTTTAGTAAAAATTCCAATACCTCATTAGCTGAAATTTCTTAACTTCAAGGGTATCAGTTTGAGACTTGCTCACAAAGCACCTTCATCAAGAGCCTCATTTCTATTCAGGTCTGGAAGTCTGAGCACTGCTACTGTTAATGTAATAAGTGACCCAGGCTATCCTCTTCATGAAAAGGCAGCAAATAAACATAGCAAGTACTGTGGGAACTAACATCACCATTTTGAGTAATGAGACTGGCTGGGGCAGGAGCATAGGAGGATTGATCTTGCCCTGGCTCACCACTGGATCAGCAGGGCTTAAGGTAGGGCCTGGGATGGGTCTGAGAGGTGGAAGACTTAAATATAAATTGGGCCTTTTTTTTGGGGGGGGAGGGGGGAGACCAAAAATCCAGGTTTATATTTGAGCATGTACTTGGATATGTATGCACTGCTGATTATGCTCCTCAAAGAAAGAGAAAATGTAATTAATACTCCTTTTATGTGACTCATGGCAGGGGTCAGGAAAACACAGTGAGTGGTGCACAAAACTAATACCGGTTGTCCCTTCCATAGCTGTCAGTTCGAAATAGGGCACAATGAGAGGAGCTAACATGTTCCTGAAAATTCTTAGAGCCAGTGTGAGGTTGAAAAGAATAGAAGTGATTTGAAATTCTCTAATAGAAATGTGGAGATTGGCATCTTGCAGGTCCAGGGGATGCAAAAGAAATTCCGCCCTATTACATCAAGTATATGAGAGAGATTAGGGGCTCCTTTTATCAAGCCGCACTAGCGGTTTAACGCGCATAATAGCACGCGTTAAACTGCCGGCCGCACTAGCCGCTAACGCCTGCCTTGAGTAGGTGGTAGTTTTTTGGCCAGCGCAGGGGTTAGCGCAGCTTGATAAAAGGAGCCCTAAATATGGAATCACTTTTTCACCAATGTATTTAAACATTCCATTTCCCAATGACTGAGACTCAGATGGAAGTCCGTCTGTTTGTCAGTTCTGAGTCCAGCTGTCGATGCAGTTTGTTTAGATGGATCTGAAACACCAGAAGTTCACGTGTAGCTGGAACTCAGTGTAGTATTCTCAGTAATCTGGAAAGCACTGATGCTGACAGTTTATCACTTAAAATAGGACTATAGGTAGATGCATCTATTTACAAAAAAAAGGGGGGGTAGGAGGGAAGAGGAGGTTTAGCATTAAAAAGTCTGTTGGGCAAGTTCACCATTCTGGGATCTTCGATCCTTCTGTTTTTCCAGAATCTAAAGGGATAAAAGATGTTGCATCAAGCTGAGTGCAGTAGGATCTCTTTCCTCCCTTCATACTGGAAACAGGAATCTACCAGCAGCTTCTGCTTGCAATTGTATTCTATACATTAAACTGCCTCAGCTTTCATGATGCAGATGATTTGGCAGTAGGTGAGGTAACTCCAAAAAATCCTTTTTAAATGAGAAACATTTGGAAGAATATTTTAAGTGTCCCCTATCAGTATAAAAGTTTATACATTACATTCCTTTTTATCCTCTGGGAGGCCATTTCATACATCTGTGCCAAAATCAAGGGGGATAGGGTGGAAAATGTGTGGCATTAACAAGCAGTCATACAGTATTAAAACCACAACCACGAGGAAAGAAGCACTGGAAATTGGCTAAACCAACATGTTGGGTCACTGCCAGCAATCACCACCTACTGCCAATGGCTGGCTGCTGTGAAAAACAGACAAGCCAGCAATGTGAGCAGGCACACTTGTAATTAGAACTGAAAAGCAAGGTAAAGTAGTGAGGTGTTGGTAATCCAAATGTTCTGGTCCCTTCTTAGCTCCACAGTTTTACAAGATCAGCAGTGCTAGAGACTGGTCAAGTGCTGCAGGTGAGATCACTTCCATTTCTAGTCTCTTCATCAGCTTTGGTCTTACTATGTTCATACTGGTTTCTCTCATGTTCTAGAAATACTGGGTAAGTCGGGGTAAGAAATTACTTTTACCTTGTACAGTTTTGCTTTCTTTCTGATGTATTTTAGTTTTGCCTAGCTTTTGTGGAAGTGGGTTATATTCTCCTAATGTCTCTCCTCCAGTCTGCCTTTTCATGCAAGCAGGCTACTTCACACATGCGTGTGTAGAAAGCGTCCAATGCATATAGATATTTTTCATTGCTGAAGAATCATGGCCTTATGAGACCTGAATGTAACTAGGGGGGGGGGGGGAAGGGATGAAAAAAATCTGTTCTTACAGGTGCCTGTACTGTTTTAAAGCATCAGCTGTCATACCTGCCTTTAAATAGCTCCAGTGCCAGGGAATTCACTGCCTCCCTGGCTCATTTATTTTGTGTAGTAAAGTGGCATGAGGGGAGATAGAGCCACCTCATCTCTGAGTACTACTGTCCTGGTGAAAACGCTCTCGGGTGCCTTTGCAGTGAAAGGCTCCTCTCAGTATCGGATGTGTAGCAGTCTCTTCTGCTTAATGGAGAGCCCCTCTGGAGATGTGTTACATGGCTGTCAGGCTCTACACATAGATTTTAGTGTAATAAAGCCATTGCTTTAAGGGGAAGTTCAAAGATGTCCGTTTTGATATTGTTTCATCACAGCAATGGTTAGATGAGAGAATAGAAGTGAGTGATTGTGCCCATTTCCATGATACAGGATAGGACAATAGGAGCAGGAGCTCACTGCCAGTGATGAAGAACCATAAGCTAGGTATCCCTTTTTCTTAATGGTGGTTAATAATGAGCCAATACAAAGGTGTCTTTTCTCAGAACTTATCACGTCATGTACTGTGTGAATACAAAATTATTTTGCAACAAAAAAAAAATTCTTTGTACTAGGATCACTTTGGTAAGACTGTAAATTTTATTTTCTGTTCGGATTTTAATGGCATATTGTATGGTATAAGAATTCAGTGAGTGAAGGCCTCCCTTGCTTTTGACATGTTGAGCAGCATGTACAAAAGCAAGGATCGGGCAAAGAGAATGCTTTTGGCATGTTGCTGAGCAAGAGTCTTTCTCTGTTCATGAAGTTTCTCTCTCAAAACCCAAGTCGGGGCTGGGAGGAGCTGAAAAAGTTCAAGAGACTGATTCAAAGCCAAATGCATCATCTGTATGGTTATAAATGCCTGGCAATAAACATAATGATTTGATAAAATTCCATTATTTTCTTTGTGATGGTGTCACTCTGATCTTGCATGCTTTGGACACACAGGTACTGAGCAAGTCGAGAGTATGCACTCACAGGTTACTACAACATCTACACATAGGGTCGTCAAGCCTGCAGTGTCATTACTGTGTTGAAAGCTCTTAGACAAAATAAGGCTTACCTTGTTTGTTAATTTTCATTCATATTATAGGTAGATGTATGCCAGTAGCTAGAACTATGACATTTTGGTTATATCCCTGTAAGGTAGGAATGGTGCAGATAAATCATCTGCTAGTGTCCCAATGATCTCAAAAGCAGTGGTATTTGGAACCAAACAGCTAAGTAACAGCAAAAGAAACTAAGCTTCCTTTACCAAAATGTAGTCAGTGTAAGAAAGGAACAGAAAACAGAATCTTGGAATTGCTTCCACAGTGAAACACTTGAATAAATGACTATTGGAGAAACTACCCTTCAGCACTATCTGCTTCATAGTGTAAGTGAACTGAGAACCAGATTAAAATCTCACTGAGGAATCCAGGGCCTGAAAACATATAAGAATTAATGTCCCTTCTTGGTAAACTGGGTCATGTGTTGATAAGCTACAGAGAAGCCATGGATTTACCCCTATTGTCATAAATGATGGCTTCACAACCAGTCTGCCAGTCAGGTTTACACGATCTTCAAATGAATGATAGAGATATGATAGAGACCTTCAAGATCCTGAGAGGCATAGAGAGGGTGGATAGGGACAGGTTCTTCAGACTGAGAGGGACAACAGGTACGAGGGGGCACTCGGAGAAACTGAAGGGGGATAGGTTCAAGACAAATGCAAGGAAGTTTTTCTTCACCCAAAGGGTCGTGAACACATGGAATGCGCTCCCGGAGGAAGTGATCAGGCAGAATACAGTACAGGGATTCAAACAGGGATTGGACGGATTCCTGAGGGACAAAGGGATCGTAGGGTACTGAAACTAAGGGGTGATTCAGACAGGTCGTGACCTGTTGGGCCGCCGCGGGAGCGGACTGCTGGGCGGGATGGACCTGTGGTCTGACCCAGCGGTGGCACTGCTTATGTTCTTATGTTCATGTATTGCCTTTATTGTATGCAAATCTATTTCATAGATAGTCATTGTGGATATCCTGAAAGCTTGACTGGCTGAGTGTACCCCAAGGATTGTGTTGAAAATATTGCTTTAGGGGATTGAGGGTCAGCCCTTCCTACATGAAGAATGGACTAGTTGGAATATTGCTTGTCAAAGCAAGCGACATCACTCTTTGCAATAGTTTACAAAAATATGCCAGAATTGCATATATGCTGATAATGGTGAACTGTTATGAGCTCTCAGCAAGGTAGAAATATACAGGAGGACAGAATTATTTATTGTGCAAACAATCTTACAAAGACTAATCCCATAAACTTCCCCCAACCAAGTACCAAACAGCTACCAGATATTTAAGCTTCTAGGCCCCTTTTGGTCTTGTTTCATGTTATCTAGCTATTACAATCTGTAGCCATTAGCAAGATGATTCCACCATGGCTACCCTATGGCCTGCAGTGTTAGATCATGCTGTCCCTTGTTTTCTCCTTATCACCTGTCCCAGGTTTGTCCTTAAAAGAATGAAGGGTAGGTTAGCAATTCTATAATCTCTGAGCCCTACTACCGTGTATAGCAATGGTCTCAAACTCAAACCCTTTGCGGGGCCATATTTTGGATTTGTAGGTACTTGGAGGGCCGCAGAAAAAATAGTTGGCTTATTAAAGAAATGACAATTTTGCATGAGGTAAAACTCTTTATAGTTTATAAAACGTTCCTTTAACAGTTAAAAGGAAAGGTATATAAACTATAGAGTTTTACCTCATGCAAAATTATCATTTCTTTAATAAGACATTAACTATTTTTTCTGCGGCCCTCCAAGTACTCTATTTTTTCTGCAACCCTCACATTTAAAGTTTAATATCTTTTCTTTCTCAAAACTGGCACATTTCAATCACTATATTGAAAATAAAATCATTTTCCCTACCTTTGTTGTCTGGTGATTTTATTTTTCTGTGCTTTCAACTATGTTTCCAGGGCCTTCTTGTCCTTTGACTGTTTTTCTCTCCGTCTTCACTTTCTGCCTTGCATCCATCTTTGGCATTAACTTAATGTTCAATTTTTCTGCTTTCTTTTCAAAATCTACGTTTCTATGTCTTACTTTCACTTCCTATCTCTCTTCTTCCGTCCTATTTCCATGGTCTGGCATCTCTTTCCTTCCTTCCTTTCTCTCCCTCCCTCCCTCCTTCCTTCCTTTCCCCTGGTCTGGCATCTGTCTCCTTCCCTTCCCCCATGCCCTGGCATCTCTCCCTCCCCCTCCATGATCTGATATCTCCTTTCCTTCCCTCCCTCCCATGAACTTGGCTTCTTCTCTTGTTCCTCTCCTCTCCCTTCTCCTTCCTTCCCTCTCTTTCCCCAATTGGGTGCAGCAGCATTTCCCTTTCCTGTGCAGGAGAGGCATTTCTCTTCCCCTTTCCCTCCCTCTCCCTTTCCCTGTACAGCAGCAGCAGCATTTTCCTAGGGTCCCCCTTTCCTATGTAGCAGAAGCATTTCTTTTTCCCCTCCCATTCCGTTCTCTTCCTTGTGGAGCAGCAGCATGTCTAGCCGGCTCGTTCCGTTCAAAGCTGCGGGTTGGTGGATCTTCGCGCTATCCACTCCTGCATCGGAAGCCTCTCTGACGTCACAACATCAGAGAGGCTTCATACACAGGCTCGCAAGGAGCCGCCAACCCGCAGCTTTGAACGGAACGAGCCGGCCAGAATTGCTGCTGTTCCAAAAGGAAGGGAAAGGGGAAGAGAAATGCTGTTGATCGCATCTAGACCGTGGGCCGCAAATAAAACCTGGAGAGACACATGCGGGCCGCGTGTTTGAGACCGCTGGTGTATAGCTATCCCACAGATGCTTCGATTCTGTCACAGTACTGGTTTTTAAACATTCTTTGTTGGTAGGTTATTCTAATAATACATTAATCTTTCAGTTAAAAAAGTGTTTTCTCATATAACAAAACTTTAGTAGATAAAAGAAGGGATGTGTGTCCATTCCTCCAAAATATGCTATGTCACGGTGTTTCCACTGAAAACTCAAGTGCCAGAAAAATTTGCTGAAAGTTTGAAGAATTCCTGTTCCAGCCAAGGAGGGAATTGTCATTTTGGATAAGCACTTTGAACTTTGTATGTATATGGCAATTGTCATTCTTTAGCACTCTCCAGACCAGTAGAGGTTAATCCTTACGAATGGGGTATATATCTAATCATGACCAGCAGGTGGAGACTGAAAACAAAACTTTGGGACAGTATATACTATCCTCCCTTCTCTATTTCCCTCAGTCTTCTTTCAGTCTCCAGCAGGTGTTGATGTGATCTGTACCCATCTCCCTTGGTAGGGCTGTTGGAATTTGTTTAGGGGGTTTATTGTCCCTGTTTTTGGCCGGACGGAGCTTGGACGGACTCTGTTTGGGGGTTCGTCCGACCTCGGGGGTGTCAAACCCGGCGGGTCTCGAGCGGGGTCCCTCCCCCCACTTCCTCCACCTCCCCACATTTTTTTAGAGGAGCCTCAGCAGTAAGCCTTGCCCCCTAAATCAAGCAAGGCATATTGCTTAGAGAGCCTGTGGAGTCTGTTCTGTAAAAAAAAAAAAAAAATCCTGAGGTAGTGCTGGTCTGGAGGGTTGTTTCCCTTTAAGAAAACTGTATTTTACTGTATTTTTTCAACTAACCGGCACTTTTTTACAGCTAGGTCGCGTATGGAGCAATGAGCACTTCTAAAGGGAAAAAGTGCTCATTGTGCTCCAGACGCGAGGCACTCGCGGCCGGCCTGTGCAAGCGGTGTTCAGGCCGGTGCGGTGGAGGAGCTCCGTCGGCAGCGGCTGCAGGCGCCCAGAGCTCCCCGCCGATGGTGCCTCGCGAGTCGGCAGGGAACGGTGGGGAAGCCCGGTCTTCTCCGTCCGCCCACGGAGGGATTCCCCGAGCCGCCGACGGTCGGGTTTTAGAGGATTCCCTCTCAGCTGATTTTTTGACAGCTGATGCCGGCTTGCCTGCTTTAGCGGCTGAGACTGTTCAGGTTTCTCAGCCGCTTCAGGCTATGGAGGGAGCTTTTTTGGCGGGAAAACCGCCATCTTCTCTGTCTGGCCCCTCCATTTTATCTTCCACCTCAGGTGACCTTCCCCCTGTTTTGTCTATGCAGGGGCAGGTTTCTGCTGGGTCCCCTGCTGTGGCAGGGAGTCCCTTGGGACCCTCGGGGGGGTTTTCTCCTGATTTTTTCTTTTCTTTATGCAGAGCCTATTTTCAAGCGGCTGGGGGTCCCGGTTGCGCCCAGGGGGTTTCGGGGGGTGGGGTTTCCTCCGCGCTCCCTGCGGCTTTGCCTCTCGTCTGGCGTGACGTCCCCTCCGCCGCCTCCCTTGTCCAAGCGTCCGCGGGTGTCGTGGGACGAAGATTTGTGGTCGGAGGAACGTGTCGGTCTGGAGGAGGACCTGGACCCTTCTGAGGAATTCCAGGACCCTCTGGAGGGGACGGAAGCTGGCGGCGGGTTGTCGGGTTTCCCGTTCGCCGGTGAAGAGGCGTCCGTGGTGCGCCTTTTTCAGAGAGATGAGCTGCCTGACCTTATTCAACAGGTTTCTTCGGTTTTGCGTTTTGAGGACGCGCCGCCGGAGACTCCGCGTGTGGGGGACCCTCTGTTACGGGGGATCCGTTCCGTTTCCCGCTCTTTTCCTATGCATCAGGATATTCGGGATATTATTCTGGAGCAGTGGAAAACGCCGGAGACGCCGTTTCGGCTGGCGCGCAGCATGGCTCGCCTGTATCCCATTCCAGAAGGGGATCGGGCTACGTTAGCTTCGCCAGTCGTTGATGCGGTGGTCTCGGCAATTTCCAAGCGGCATACCGTGCCTGTTGAGGGCGGTTCTGCCTTGCGGGACTCCGAGGAGCGCAAGTTGGAGAACATACTTAAGCAAAATTTTCAGGTCTCTGCCTTTGGGGTCCAGGCGGCTATTTGTGGGGGACTGGTCGCTCGCACCGTGTTTCGGTGGGCGGAGCGTGTCTTGGATCGGGAGTCTGATGACTGGTCTCTGGTGGATCAGGAGGTAGCGAAGATTGAGATGGCTGCCTCATTCCTCTCGGATGCTCTATATGACTTGGTGCGGATCTCGGCTAAGCCTATGGCTTTTGGCGTGGCCGCAAGGCGTGTGTTGTGGCTGCGCGCTTGGGCGGCGGATGCTGCGTCCAAAGCTAAGCTTATTAAATTTCCCTTTCGGGGGTCGTTTTTATTTGGAGAGGACTTGGATAAGTTGATTCAGACTCTGTCGGACTCGAAAGTTCCCCGTCTGCCGGAGGACCGTGCCCGCCCTGCGTCTCGGGGTGGTGCGGCCCGGGGGCGTTTGCGGGAATTTCGCAATTATCGCCCTGGGCGTGGGGCTGCTTCTTTCCAGTCTCCGGGGTTTTCCCGGGGTCGGTTCTTCCAGCGCATGCAGCCCTTTCGGGGGGCCCGTCGGGGGGCAGGGAATCCCTCCGCCGGTTCCCCCGCTTCCCGTCCTGCACAATGACGCCTTGCCGGCGCCCCCTTTGGTTCCGGTGGGGGCCCGGCTGCGCTAATTTTTCCCCAAATGGGCCGAGATCACGTCCGATCAGTGGGTCCTGGAGGTGGTGCGGGACGGTTATGCCCTGGAGTTCGCCCGCTCTCTGCCGGACCTTTTCCTCGCTTCTCCATGTCAGACTCCTGGGAAGACGCAGGCTTTTCGCCAGACCCTTCAGCGCTTGCTAGATCTCAGGGCAGTTGTTCCAGTGCCCCCTCCGGAGTGGGGCACGGGCAGGTACTCCATTTACTTTGTGGTGCCCAAGAAGGAGGGGACCTTTCGGCCCATCCTCGATTTGAAAGGGGTCAACAGGGCTCTCAAGATTCCCTCTTTCCGTATGGAAACTCTGCGGTCGGTCATTCTGGCGGTTCAGCCGGTTGAGTTTCTCACTTCTCTCGATCTGACGGAGGCCTACTTGCATGTTCCCATTCGGGCCTCTCATCAGCGTTTCCTGCGCTTTGCGATCTTGGGTCGGCACTATCAGTTCTGTGCGCTTCCCTTTGGGCTGGCCACGGCTCCCCGGACGTTCACCAAGGTGATGGTGGTCGTCGCGGCAGCCTTGCGGTCAGAGGGCATCCTGGTACACCCCTACCTGGACGACTGGTTAATTCGGGCAAAGTCGTTGCAGGAAAGCTCCCGGGTTACGGCTCGGGTGGTGGAGTTTCTCCGGTCGCTGGGCTGGGTGGTCAACCTTTCCAAGAGTCGGTTGGTCCCGGCTCAGCGTCTGGAGTACCTAGGGGTGCTGTTCGACACCTCCTTGGGGAAGGTCTTCCTCCCAGAGGCCCGGGTGAGCAAATTGCAATCTCAGATTCGCCTGCTTTTGGCGTCCCGGTGTCCTCGGGCGCGAGATTTCCTCCAGGTCTTGGGGTCGATGGCGGCGTCCCTGGACGTGGTGAGGTGGGCGCGGGCCCACATGCGTCCTCTCCAGTATGCTCTGCTCCGGAGGTGGTCTCCCCAGAGGCACGGGATGGATGTTCCGGTTCCCCTGCGAGGCTTGGCGCGCTGCAGTCTGCGTTGGTGGCTCCAGACCCCTCACCTAGTTCAGGGGGTGGGTCTGGATCTTCCGCAGTGGACGGTGCTCCTTACGGATGCGAGTCTCCTGGGTTGGGGGGCTCAGTGTCTGGGTCACTCAGCTCAGGGTACCTGGTCCGCGGAGGAGGCCTCCTGGTCGATCAACGTGTTAGAGACCAAAGCGGTCCGGCTGGCGCTGTTGGCTTTCCACTCCCTTTTGTTGGGCAAGTCGGTCAGAGTCCTGTCGAACAATGCCACGGCGGTGGCTTATGTCAATCGTCAGGGGGGCACCAAGAGCACTCAGGTGGCGCAGGAGGCGGCTCGGCTCATGGTTTGGGCGGAGTCGCATCTTCTGGACCTCTCGGCCTCTCACATTGCCGGGGTAGAAAACGTTCAGGCGGACTTCCTCAGTCGTCACTTCCTGGATCCAGGAGAGTGGTGTCTCGGCGCCGTGGCGTTTCAGTTGATAGTGCGGGCTTGGGGGCAGCCCCTGATGGATCTGATGGCCACAAGTGGCAACGCCAAAGTGCCCCGCTTCTTCAGTCGTCGCAGAGACGGTCTGGCCGAGGGTCTGGATGCTCTGGTTCAACCGTGGCCAACGGAGGGGCTGTTGTATGTGTTCCCTCCTTGGCCATTAGTGGGCAGAGTACTGCTTCGCATTGTTCGCCATCCGGGGCTGGTGGTTCTGGTGGCTCCGGATTGGCCTCGTCGTCCGTGGTATGCGGATCTGGTGAGGCATCTGGTGGCGGATCCTCTTCCTCTGCCTCTCGTGTGCGATCTTCTGGTGCAGGGTCCCATTCCCATGTTCGACCCGTCTCCCTTTTGTCTTACGGCTTGGCTCTTGAAAGGGGCCGCCTGAGTAAGAAGGGATATTCAGATAAGGTGATCTCTACTCTTTTGGGGTCCTGGAGGCTTTCTACCTCTCGGGCTTATGTGCGGGTTTGGCGTCTTTTTGAGGAATGGTGCCGGGCGCGGGGAGTGGTCTCTTTTCGCGCTTCCCTGCCTAACATTCTAGAGTTCTTGCAGGATGGCCTGGATAGAGGCCTGGCTTGGTCTTCTCTCCGGGTTCAACTGGCGGCCCTGTCGGCTTTTCGGGGGTTGGTGACAGGTCAGCGTTTGTCGGCCATTCCTGATGTGATTCGCTTTCTTCGGGCGGCCAAGTTGCTCAGGCCTCCCATAAGGCCCTCGATTCCCTCTTGGGATCTCAATCTGGTTCTTTCGGTTCTGGTGCGCCCGCCCTTCGAGCCGTTGGATGGCTGTTCTTTGAAGGACCTTACGCTGAAGTCGGTCTTTTTGGTGGCCATTACTTCCGCTAGGCGGGTGTCTGAGCTACAGGCTTTCTCTTGTAGGGCTCCCTTCCTGGAATTTTCGAGGGAGCGGGTTGTTTTGCGGCCTGTTCCTTCCTTTCTGCCGCAAGTAGTTTCTCCTTTTCATGTCAATCAATCGGTGGTCCTCCCGGTCTTGGGTAGTCGGGAGGGTTCTTCTGAGCAACGGCAGCTGCGCAAGTTGGATATCGGTCGGGTTCTCCGCGCTTACGTGCAGCGGACCCGGGATTTTCGGAGCTCCGATCATCTCTTTGTCCTTCTGGCGGGTCCTCGTCGGGGGGCTGGAGCTTCTAAGGCTACTATTGCGCGCTGGATCAAGGAGACGATTGCTTCCGCTTATCTTCTGAGTCAGAAGCCGGTTCCGGAGTTTCTCAAGGCTCATTCCACTCGGGGTCAGGCGGCTTCTTGGGCTGAGTCGTCGCTCGTGCCTCCGGTGGATATTTGTAAGGCTGCGGTTTGGTCCTCCTTGCATTCTTTTGTTAGGCATTATCGGGTAGATGTTCAGGCGCGTCGGGACGCGGTGTTCGGTGAGCGTGTTCTGGTATCGGCCCTTCGGGGGTCCCGCCCGTGAGGGGACTGCTTTGGTACGTCCCATTCGTAAGGATTAACCTCTACTGGTCTGGAGAGTGCTAAAGAAGGAGAAATTAGGTTCTTACCTGCTAATTTACTTTCTTTTAGCTTCTCCAGACCAGTAGAGGTCCCCACCCTGTCTGTTGTTGTTGGGGCTTTTTCGCGGGCAGTTTTTGTTTTTTGCTGCGGGTTCTAGTATTTTTCTAGGATCGGGGAGAATTAAAGAACAGCGGCTGTGGCTCGGCTGGCTTAGCTGGCGAGCTGTGGGGACATTTTCCTTCGGGTATTTCTCCTCTGCATTTTCCAACAGCATTTGGGTATGTTATTTGTTACTCCTGTTCGGAGTATTGTTTTCTTCCTGTTTTTCAGTTCTTGGTTCTGCTTGGCTATTCGGCAGACTGAGGGAAATAGAGAAGGGAGGATAGTATATACTGTCCCAAAGTTTTGTTTTCAGTCTCCACCTGCTGGTCATGATTAGATATATACCCCATTCGTAAGGATTAACCTCTACTGGTCTGGAGAAGCTAAAAGAAAGTAAATTAGCAGGTAAGAACCTAATTTCTCCTTTTGACCTAGTACTTCAAACTTTGCATATGCATTTGGATGTTTTGTGGACCTTTACCTGGATCATTTGGATTTATAGTTTGGACTCTTGATAGACTGCCTTTTTCTCAGTATGCAATTAATTCCTCCTTACTGCTCCACATCTCATTTTCAAATTTTGTAGTATTTTCCTATTTTGTGCTTTCCTGCTGTTGAATGGAAGATATTGCTGCAGTTGTGGGGGAGTTTTTTTATGACATGATGAACTGAAGACTTACTCTTTTTACAGTTTTATGTTGTTATGGTGAGCATCTTGTTATAAGTGAGGTCTTTTTCTCCTCCATAATTTATTATTGCTGAATATTATTTTCCATTCTCAGCAGTAGGGGATAAAAGTATTTTTGTTTGTTAGTGAATTGATTTATCTCATCTTGTGAATTTGGTAATTAAAATCACCCATTATTATACTGTTGCCCAATTCTCCAGCTTTTCCTAATCTCTGAAAACATTACTTCATCTGTCTGCTCATTTTGTCCCTTTTTTATATTCCTTCCCTTCACACATGGAATTTCTATCCATAAGGATTCTACACTATCTATGTCTTGCAGAAAGTTTATTTTATATCATTCAATTCCCTCTTTACTATATAGTGCAATCCCCTTCCAATTTGATCTACTCTATCCTTGCAATATAATTTGTACCCAGACAACACTGATTGTCCTTTTTCCACCAGGTCTCCGAAATGCCTATTATATCTATCTCATTCAGTGCTATATAATCTCCTATTTTATTTTTTACACTTCTAGCATTTGTATACAGATACTTCAAATTTAAGATTGAAACCCACCCATACCTGGGGAATTAAATCTCACTAAGTTTATAAAAAAGCATCTATAAATAGTTGTGTTTTTAAGGGTTTCTTAAGTCATCAGATCCCTACATACTCTCAAAGCTCCAGGAAGGGAGATCCAAAGTTTTGTTTTGTTTTTCCTACCTATAGAAACAGCCATCTTTGATCTGGCATAATGAACCCTATCTTCCTTCATATTAATCAACTGCATCTCTCCCTCAGATCTCAAGTTTTTCACTGGTTGGTAAATCTCCCACAGATTTTGAAAACATAAAAGAGCAGATTAATATAAAACTTTGTGAGCAACCACCACCACCTTATAATATATCTGCTGCTGTACTGGTAACCAATGTCAAGACTTCAAAACCAGAGTAATTAATTTTATTTGTATTGCATTGTTTTAGTTTGAAAATCAATAAATTTAAAAAAAGACTTCAAAACCAGAGTAATATATTCGGTCCTAGGAATACCCACAATCAATATTGCAGATGAGTTCATTTTTATGCTGCCTACGTTTGTGTTTCTCTCTAGTACAGTCTGAATTTTCCTGGGAACAAATTGCCAAAGGAACCAAAGAACATAAGAATTGCTGCTGCTAGGTCAGACCAGTGGTCCACTGTGCCCACCAGTCTGCTCCCGTGGCGGCGCTTAGGTCAAAGACCAGTGCCCTGAATCTAGCCTTACCTGCGTACGTTCTGGTTCAGCAGGAACTTGTCTAACTTTGTCTTGAATCCTTCTCATGTACACCAATATAGTAGTTTGCATTGCCATTTTTACAGTAATACTTTTTCATGTGTTTATTTTTAAAATTCCTGCCCCTTTGGCACACTGATACCGCAGCAGGGTGGTGGTTTTTTTTGTTTTTGACATTTTGAGAACAATAAACATTTGCATCTGAAGCTTCCTGAGCATCCAGGAACTTTTTGTTCCACCTTTTTGTGTTTTTGGATTCATCAATATCGTTGTGGAACAGTGGTTCCTTGCTCTAGGTTTTGTGTTTCTCTTCATACTGATAAAGCAACCAGTGTGCTCCAAAGTGGTTAGAGTGGAGTGAAGCAAAATATACTAAGATTAAGGTAAGCTCTTTGGGTTAAGTTCCTGCCATTCAGGTGCCACTTGTGCAACTCCTGGCCTCCTATGGTACCCTGTGGCTGGTTATGTACATAGGAGGCAGACCAGAAGATACATTTTCTATGATACTCTGTGTGTCTAAGTGCTTTGAAAATGAGCCCTGCTATCATAAAGTAAAAAAAAAAAAAGAAATAGAAATTCCCCCTTTACCAATATATTCAGGATTCTGGGACACTGATCCCCCAGAGCTACAGTATATGTATAGAAGTAGCCAGCTGCTTAGAGAATTTCTCCGGAGACAAGCAGGAGATATGCAGCCACACTTATTGGTGAAGTCCTTAGACTCATCCTGTGCGTCGGTGCTCTCCCTTAGTAATAGTAAGCTTTTTGGCTTACTGGGCATGTGCAAGGACTCCCACCTTCCAAGGCTTCTCCCCTTGCCTATCAGTTTTTTCTTTAACTATTTTGGATTTATTCAGCAGAGGATCCGGAGCCCTCTCAACTACATTGCTAAGTAAAGGGCAAATAAAGACAGGGTTCATGCTCAATGCATATGAAATTTTTTCTTCCACTTCTATACTTTAAACAAAAGGAAACCTGTGGTGCCTTTCCCTTTTAAACTAACATTTACTTTCCAATATATATTTCTACAATCAGAACTTATATTGATTTTCTGATAGTTCAGACTACATTGACCATAAAGTATGGTATGGGCTTTATCTACCTCCCAGGTTTTCTGCTATATTAGTTTTTGTTCAAAATAATGTTCACAGCCCTTTCAAGTACATTGTTCAACAAGGGCATATTATGAAACAGTTGATATAAAGAGTATATCTCAGACCCATTTTTCTTTTTCTGAATATCTATTCTCCTTAACATGATATTGAGTTTCATTCCTTCAGCAGGAACACCTTTCTCAGCTCACACTAACACACAGAATAACATAGCCCAAGAACTTATCCGTAGAGCAGATTGGCAGTATCATCCAAATGATCATCTCTAAGGTAACAAGTACTCAGCCATCAGCACACAGCAGGTAAGGCTCCTGTGGGCCCCAATTTGGCCTTGCAATTATTTTCCTCTACTGACAAACAGCCTCGCTTCATTTTACGGTAAGCCTTAAGGCAGCCTTAACTCCTTCAACCTTTTCCCTAACCCTGGGGGGCTTCTATTCATATAGTATACAACTTAAGATTTTATCAACCCGAGTGGCCAAAATAGTCACTATATCACCCTAAACAATAATCTACTCAATCAGAAAAGTGCATATCTTTTCTGATATTACTATATAATCTCTTCTTAGTTCAGGAAAAAGGCCTGAATTTTTGACAGTCTTGAATAAAAATATGTCTTGATGCTTTAAATTTGGCCCTGAAGCAGCGGATAAAAAGTTGAACTCCGTGAAACGCTGGCCTGCGTCGGCATGTAGAATAACTGATTGAGATAAGTAAATAGCTGTCAATCTTTTTCAAACTAAAGTAGAAGTGTATTTCTAATGACTTTTGAAAAGAGCCTATAAAAATCAATGAAAGAATTGAACAAATTATTTAAGAAAAATTTTAAAAAATGTTTTAAGAAAATGATATAAAAAAAATAAAAGATTTAATAAAGAATTCAGGTTTTTTGGCCGATGACTGGAGTATGGAGCATTGTAAACTATGCGAACTGTTGTAGTCTATGATAAGACTGCGTAGGCTCCCTTTCTGAGGCCTTTTTCCTGAACTAAGAGGAGATTATATAGTAATATCAGAATAAGATATGCACTTTTCTGATTGAGTGGATTATTGTTTAGGGCTTCTATTCATATACAGGATTGCTACATTCTGCTTCTAATAGCATAACTATCTCTTCTCATTCAATACAATGCAGTAGAGAAGGTACCCAAAAATAGAGGAAAATGAAGACTTCTATTTAAATTTCTTCCTTAAATTAAAAAATATAAAATAAATACAAATTTCTTTTATAAGTTCTTGTAAACCGTGTCGAGCTCCATTCTCATGGAGATGATGCGGTATATAAACTTAAGGTTTAGATTAGATTAGTTCTTATGTTCATGCAATGCTTGCCTCAAGCATAGAACGAGATATTTCATTCCCACCATCTTCCCTCTTCTGGTACCCAATGAATGGCGGACCAGTCTCCATCTCAAAGAGGCATTTATCCAGATGCCTTTTCATCTCGCCTACTGGCAGCTCCTCAGTCACCACTTCAGTATAAGGTGATACTCTTTAATTTTTTTTCAGTGTCGCATATTTTTTCCTGCTACTACTACTACTTATTATTTCTATAGCGCTGAAAGGTGCACACAGCGCTGTACTTTCTCTTAACACACAATAGACAGTTCCTTCTTAGAAAAGCTTACAACAATCTAATTTAGACAGGACATTTCAGGGTTGGGGAGATTATAGGTGGATATAGGTATCTGACAGCAGTAAGTGGGAGTTAAGAGTTGAAAGCAGTTTCAAAAAAGTGGGCTTTTAGCTTGGATTTGAACACTGCCAGGGACAGCGCATAACGTATTGATTCAGGAGGCGGTAATGGAAGAGAAGGGTACAGATAAGAGGGGCTTGCCCAATGGGCGGAGATCACGAGGGGGAGCATAGGAGAAGATAAGCGAGGAGAGATATTGGGGGGCTTCAGAGCGAATGCACTGGTAAGTCAGCAAGAGGAGTTTAAACTATTCGGAAATGGACGGGGAGCCAATGAAGTGGTCATACATATTAAATGAATTACATATTATTTAGAACATTATAAAATATGTATATAAATATGATATGTTGTACTTAAAGTGTTCATGAAGGTAAATCAAGTGTGTATTTATAAGATCATATAAATTTTTCTGATACACTTGTAATATGAAAAAATGAATAAAGAAATTATAAAAAAAAAAAAGGGAAAAAGAAGTGACTTGAGAGGGGTAATGTGAGAATAGCGCTCTCACTGAATGAGTCGCAGCAGCATTTTGAATGGACTGAAGAGGCGAGAGACGGGCGCGCAAGAGGCCCGAGAGAAGTACATTGCAGTAGTCTAAGCGCGAGGTGATGAGAGCGTGGACAAGAGTTTTGGTAGTGTGTTCAGACAGAAGAGAACGGATTTTGGTAATATAGAGGAAGAAGCGACAGGATTTGGCAGTCTGTTGGATCTGAGCAGAGGAGAGAGGAGTCAAAGATCACCCCAAGGTTGCAAGCTGATGAGACAGCGAGGAGGATAGCGTAGCCACAGAAATAGAGAACGGCTAGAGGGGGAAGGCAGGGTTAGGCGGAAAGATAAGAAATTCAGTTTAAGATGGCAGCAAGACTTCCAAGTGGCAATGTCAGACAGGGAGGCTGAAATTCAGGCCTGAACTTCCGCAGAGATATCTGGCATGGAGAGAGAGATCTGGGAATTGTCAGCATAAAGGTGATATTGAAAACCATGATAGAAGATCAGCGTACTAAGAGAGCGAGTGTATAGGGAAAAGAGGAAAGGGCCCAGGACAGAGCCTGCACAGCCTAGTGGTACTGCTATCGCATCTGCACTGTATCCACCACCACTTTGTTTTTTCCTTACCTGATTGGCATCTGTGCCATATTCCATGGAACACTTGTTTCTCACTATTCAGGAAACCTTATCCACCCTCCAATCTCTAAGATTCTTTATCATCTAGGAACAGTTATCTCTTGCTCGCATTCAGGAGATTTCACTTTATCACTTTTTGTAGCATGTGCTTCCTTGCCTAGAGAATGACATCAACTCAGCTGTAGTCTTTCTGTCTTTCTGAGAGAATCTCTCTCATTCTCTATAGCAAGATTGCCTGTTTTCAACCTTCCCTGCCTCATATATTACCATTCCAACAAATGCCTCCAACCCAAGTTGTGGAATTCATTGGCACAACAAAGAGGGAGTATAACTTAAACAGGTATGGAAGAAAAAAAAACCCAAAAGGTTGGGGCACAGTTTACTTAATTTATTTTGTATTTTCTTGACTATCATTTAGGTGGTCTGAGAATGCAAGCAGAGTTGCTTACTTTATGGTGGATTCTCCAGCGACAGTAGAGGAATACAAATGTACTTGGTGACATCTTCTGAAAGATCTAGTGTGCCACAGCTCTCCTCTAGCTAAGTAAGCCACTTGAGTTACTAGGCATGGTTGGGAGTGGAAACATTAAATGTAGCCTTCCTCAGCTTTCTGGGCAAGATCAGGCGTTCCCATACTCAGTGTAGTTTCCTGCCTACTTCAGCTTTTTTTCCTGCTTGCATGAGAGAGCAGGGCTGGGGGAAGGCTAAGTGTGGCTGCATTCCCCTGCTGTCCACACAGAACTCTGGTTTTAGGTAAGCAATGTTGCATTCTCTAGGAAACAAGTTGAGAGGGGGGAGGAAATGCAGGCACATGATGGTGAGGTAGTGTTGAATGGTTGCCCAGTCCTTAGCCGGCAAGTATATTTCTAAGGACAAACTAACTGAATGCCATGTCCTGTGAGGCAGAGCATCAAGGTAGTGGTGTTTTCTGAGGAAGATCATAATGTAGCTTTACAGATGTCAGATAAGGGAATGTCTCTGAAGAAGGCAATGGAAGAGGTCCTAGACCTGACACTATGGACACCTAAGCAATCAGGTAATAGTAGACCTCCCTGCACACTTGGAAGCTGGAAACCCTGGAATGTTAGGGTTGAAGGTGACAAAATATTGTGAGGACTTGAAGACTAAGTCGGTACTGCAGCAGTTGGAGGCTATGCCTGCAGCAAGTCTTTTCACTGGAAGGTCACAAGGTCCAGGAAAGGACAATGGGTTGGTTGATGTGGAAGTTGTTGATGACTTTTGTAAGAAACTTGGGCTGTACTCAAACACTACTTGGTTGTAAAAGAACTGAGTGTATGGAGCATAGCTGACTATGGCCTAAAGATCACTGACCCATCTTGCTGAGGTGATGGTTATGAGAAAACATGGTTTTCCACATGAGGTAAATTGGCTCAGCGAGGACCATGGATTTGAATGGTTTCTTCTTTAATGCATCCAAGATAAGGTTGAGGTCACAGAAGAGTATTAGATCATGATGGGGGGATGATAATAATAACAGTTTACATACTGCAGGACTGTGAAGTTCTATGCGGTTTACAATGATTAAAAGATGCTACAACTTGAGTAGAGTTAACAAAGTTAAAAGCTAGTGATTAACAGCTCTAGAGATCAGTTATTGTGGAATAAGATAGTACAGATCAGTTACCTAAATACTTCAGGAACAGATATGTTTTTAGGCGTCTCTTAAATTCCCCATAAGTATTAGTGAGCATAAGTAATTGTTCCAGATCTTTACCCCATAATGCTGCCTGATATGAGAAAAGATGTTGCGGAGGAGAGAGAGAGGTGAGGCAACAGCCACCTTAGAGCCCCCTTCATGACGCAGGAAACAAGAAGGTGCATTGAGACAGTTCTGTGCTCATAGTAGGCAGAGACCACTGAAAGATGTAGGCGTATAGAAATGTCGGGCAAAATCCAACAAGTCTGCAGTGAAGAAACATTGAAACCAAAAGAAAAAACTGCAGAACACTGTAGGATGCAGGCAATGTTTATTTCAATAAACAATTTGTTGCGTACAATAAGATCACCTCAGGTAGATAAAAGGGACCTGACATGGCTCTTGTTTTGATCAATACGTCTTCATCAGGAGTCCCTAAGATGGTGGTAAGGAATATATATCCATAATAATTTTTGCCTGATCTAGAAGTCTTATGTAAGACGTATCACTACTAGAAAGGACTGCAGTTTTTTATTTTGGTTTTAGCATATAGAAATGGGCTTTAGGTCAGAGTCAATGAGATACAAGAGATAGTTCAGCAACACTGATATAAGTCAAGATTCCTGGCTCAAGTCCAACGAGTGACACAAGTCCATTTAAATTTGTAAGATTTTCTGGTGCTCAGTTTTTCAAATGTTAAAAATGATTGGCATGACCTCTTGTGTGATTGGAATTAGGCTCCATTCAGTCCCTATGCTCTCAGAGGCTGAGGTGGAAGAGATCATTGTTCTGCTGGGTAATAAGGGTTAGGCATGGTGACAGGGGTAGACTCATCCAGGAGCACAGAGAGGAGAATGGGAAACCCTAGCTGCCTGGGCCACCATGGTGCAATCAAGATGACATCTGCAGTCATGCTGTATCTTTTGGAGCACTTGGGAGATGAGGGGAAATAGTAAGGCAAAGAAAAGAGCCTCCCCAGGAAATGGCAAATGCATCTCAGGTTATGGTAGTGTCTTTGATTTTGGGGGACACTTTATTTGGCGATAAACAGGGTTTGTTGATAAGGTGGTCATGCAGATCTTCCCTGAGGTCAGATGCTTTGAACTATGCAAGACAGCAGGTGCCTATGATGATGGCCACTGTTTCAGAGGTTATCATAGGCATCACAAACAGTTTTGATGAGGTAATAGGATACCTCCTGAAGGATTATGTGAAGTTCAGAAATAGCCTCAGCATAACTAGTGGTGTAAAAGGCTGTAGCCACCTCCCATCATTGACGTATGGAGTGCTTGATAGTGAAGAATCTGGAGTTGGCGAGCTTGAATTTTCAACATGGGCATCATGCTTTGCTACCTTTTCTACCCAATGGTATCCAGCAGTCTGAGTTCCTTGCCAGGAAGCAAAAGTAATTGTGATTTGGAGGATTTTGAGTTTTTGATGGCAGACTCTCAAACCATAGAATAATGCAAGAGTTATGGGGTGTGGTGGTCTCGAGCCTTCAGGCCTTTGTAATATGAGCTGCCTGAATCCTGGAGATACAGAAAAGGGTATCTGTCAGCTGGTGAACTGTAAATCTTAAATTATCTGGTGCACCAATAAAACGAGGAGTTATTTCAGACGTGAACAAGGACAGTGAGAAAGTTTCTTGCTCTCTGGATCTAAGTTGGTATTTAGCTCTAGGAGGTTGGAAATCTTTTGTCAGAAGCAATTGTAGGAGTAATTTTCTGTCTATTCCAGAAGGTGTTGGTTTGACAAGGTTCAGGTTTAATTTGATATATTGCTAAGGGTCAGGGTCTGAGACTCTGGAACATCAGCAAAATCAGACTTTGCTTCCTGAGGTTCAGAGTACACTAATGCTGCATGTACAGAAGGGCGATTTTTAGCCACTGGTAACTGCTCAATGCCAATGCTGACCCCAGATATTTAACAGGTTGTTTCTGGCAAGCAGTACTGAATATCCAGATTTTTGTTGGCTGGCTAGTGTGCCTGGTTAAGTTGATATTCAGCATTAACCAAACATCAACTAATACATAGATAGCTGTCCTTGCCCAGTCAGCAGTGAATAGCAGGTCATAACTCTGACCTGTGCCCAAGATAGATGACTCATAGTTATGTGCTAACCACAAATATAACCAGTTATCTCCTGCTAGAATCGGACTTGTTGGAGCAGAGAAGAGGAAAACCTGAAGCAGGCAGGGGAAGCTACACCAAGGGCAGGAACTCTCACACATGCTCAGTAAGCCAAATGCCTTACTTAGCTAGAGGAGAGCTCCAGTAGACTGGATCTGCAGATGTCACCATAAAATATGAATGCATTTCCCTTGTTTCTATAGAGCAACATGTGGATAGGGCTGGTCAAAGAAGGAAAAGGCAAATATCAGTTTCAGTTTACTCCAGACTACAGGAGGGGAAATTTGACATCCTAAAATTTACTCAGATCATGGCAGATGTGGTCTGGAGAAATCATAAAATGAGGGGAGGTATACAGCAGCAAGTGGTTGGTGCTCAGGGCCTTAAAAAGCAGCCTTTACAATGGGAAGTTGCTGACCAGCTGTTACTTATACATTTTATGTTTACATTTTCAAGCTATATCTACTAGTATTCACCTGGATTGGCAGTGGGAGCAAGGGCAAGTTTTATTGTTGATATGCATTTGATTGTTCAAAGCAGCTTTGATTCTTTTTTCCCTACTGGATAAAAATGTATTGTTTTTGCTCTGCTAATAAAAGTTGGTTGTCTAAAGCAGTGGTTCCCAACCCTGTCCTGGAGGAACACCAGGCCAATTGGGTTTTCAGGCTAGCCCTAATGAATATGCATGAAGCAAATTTGCATGCCTATCTCTTCCATCATATGCAAATCTCTCTCATGCATATTCATTAGGGCTAGCCTGAAAACCCGATTGGCCTGGTGTTCCTCCAGGACAGGGTTGGGAATCACTGGTCTAAAGCACTAGTGTGTAAGTAAAAGCTTCGGAGCTTTTGTGCATAGCGAGGAGACTTGAATACTAAAAGAAATAGTTGTTCCTGGTGGCTGAGTAACTGGACATATAGCTTCGAAAGCAATGGACTAAGACCAGTCTGTGCTGAAATATAGCTTCTAAGTTTTATAACAGGAAGTCTTAAAAAAAATGACAAGGGAGTCCACCAGCTCAGAATTTGCTGATGCAAAATCTCCAGTATTTATATTCCTGCTCTTAAACAAGAACAAATCCCGCCCAAAAAACAAACGTGAGACATGGTATTGGTATCCATCTCTGGTCCAGTGCTCAAGAACATTAAAACTCCTTGGAAAACTTAATATTAGCTTCTTCAGAAGGATGAGAACTTCATTCTGTTAAACGGCTGAATGTAGCTGAACGTTTAAGCCTACAATGATCATATTTCCACTAGATAATACTAAAAAAAGCAGCCAACAATTGCAGGTAATTAAATCTCAGATTAATTAGATCCTGATCTGTTCCTAACAGACAAGCAGCATCTGCATGTATGTCAGCATATAACAGGAGATAAAACTTTGAGGCAACTCCTTTCAATAGGCACAGTTCTAGACTGTTCAAGGTATCCCTTCCCTAAGGGAGGAGCATTTTAGATCTGTCAGTGTTCACTCAATGCAATCCATTACATGGATCTGCAGCGTGTCCATGTCTGGGGCCTTAAACTGACATTTGGGGCAATATAAGGCTGGCTGATCTTCACTGATGCTTCTTCTGTGCCCAATACTGTGCTGGAGCGGAAAAGGGCCAGGATTGAGTGGATAGGGAACTATGAAAAAAAAAAGAGAGAATTATGTTAGATAAAATTATGATGAGGCACAGAGTTTGGTATAACAAGTCATTAGAAACCTGGGGAAAGAGGAAGAGAGCCTTTGAAACTCTTACTTGCAAGCTGGTGTAAAGCAACTATGTCACATTTGAGCTGGGGTTAAACTAAGGGTTCGGAGCCCAGTTCTTGGGACACACCTTGTCAGATAGGTCATAGATGCCAACTTTTCAGAATGATTGGGGAGGGGCTGAACACTACATAGAGGTTGCTCAGTAGTACAGTGGGCTTGGCACCCACTCAGCTGGTACTTATGAGGCAGGTTTTCATGAGACCCACAATGATTGTGGGGAACTACCCGAGAAGAAGTCTGCTAATCTGCAAGGGGTACTACAATAAGACATATTTGCATATAATGGAGGTAATGAATGCAAATTATTTTCTTGTACATTAATTATAGGTATCCTGAAAACCTGACTGGCTAGGTGTGTTCTCAGGACTGGGTTAAGCCCTAGGTTAGACAATCTCCGTAGACCATCAGACTTAATGCAGCTACACTGAAGGTGACACTTGGACAGCTGCTAACTTGGAACATAACTCCCTTGAGCATGTTCTGAATCGCCTGTGTTACTCTCATAACTGCTGTCTATTTCATCTGCACCAAAAAAGAGTAGAGAGAGCATTACTTTTCAAAAGAATCTCTGGAACTGCATAGTTGTTTTTTTTTAATGGGGCAGATATTGTACTTGTATAACAAGCACAACATCTGTGCCCATTAAAAGAAAAAAGAAAAAAGGTTTTCTGCCTTGAACAGCTGAGTGTCAGGAGTCGTCCTCTTCCAGCTCTGTGCATATGTGTGAGTTGCTCTCACAGCAATCAATTGGACAGCAGAATCAGGGATTAAGACAAACCTCCACATGAATTATTTGCATGCAAAGTTTTTACTGTATGAATAGCTCTTTTTGAATTGGCCAAAAATTGGATTGGAGTTGATCCCCATGGTCTTAACGATCCTCTTTCATTCATCTAGGCTTGAGTGAGAGAAGATGGAAATTTTGATAGGTAGATTAAAATTGAAGAGAAGAGAAAAAGGGTGAAATTTGAGTGGATTTAGGTAGAAAAGAAAAAAGGGAGGAAATAGCTGAATGGAAAGGTTAATATGTCAGAGGCAGATGTAGTGAGGGAATGGAACAAGACAGAAAGAAAAAAAAGACTAATGGACAGAATTTAAAGAAGACAGGAGGAAAGCAGGAAAAAGAGAATCTGGAACCAACCTGATGGAAAAATAAATCTTCAAAGGTAAAAAAATAATTTACTGACTGAAATACTGTATATACTTGAATATATGCCCATCCAATATGAAGTGAGGTAACTTTTTCCCCCTAAAGAGGGGTGGAAAAATGATGTACTCGAATATAAACCAAATTCACGTTAGTCTTGCAAGGTTACATAGCATCCAAGAGATAAGAAGTGCCCAGCTCAATTTTAGCAACCTCCTGATCCACCAAGGAACAGTCATCAGACTCCTGGTCAAGAACATGCTCAGACCACTGGAAACAAGCCCGGGCCACCAAACCGCCACACACTGCCGCTTGGACTGCCGAGGCAAGCCACGTCAAAAATGTACTTAAGAAGAGACTCCATCCTACGATCCTGAGAGTCTCACAAGGCTGAGCCGCCTTCAACTGGCACCAATGCGCAATGGCTGAGACCACCGCATTAACCACAGGAGACTTCAAAGTATCCCTATCCCCATTAGGGATGGGATGCAGCCAAGCCATGGACCACGCCAAACAAAAAGGTGTTTCTGGCGCCTTCCATTACGTGTGCACTACATCCTGAATATCCTGATGCATAAGAAAAGAACGGGCGGCCGAACGGATCACAGAGGGAATTGAGTCTACTGGAAAGAACATGCCGGAAATGAAAAATAAGGTAGAGTCTCTATGAGTCAAAATTCCGGGAACAAATGTAACGGAAACGAAGATCAGCATCTACTACCAACCCCCAGGGCAGTCCAAAGAAATTGATGGAAAATGACTGACGAGATTAAATGCAACTGCAAGGGAGGCAACGCAGTTATCATGGGTGATTTCAATTATCCGGGGACAGACTGGAACTTAGGCACCTCCGGCTGCGGTAGGGAGACCCGAGTTCCTGGATGCTGTAGACAATTGCTTCCTGGAACAACTTGTGTGACCATCCACGCGTTATTCCCGCCAAGATCCCAGTTAGGTCTGAACGCAAGGTACAAAGGAAAGCCAGGAAAGGAATGGGCAAAGTTCATTCTGTTTCTGATACTGACAATTTTCCTATTAACCACCAGAGGGAGCCCGATCTGTCGGAAAACGAGTTAGGTGATCAGTATCCAGGTCACCACTGGAGAAGCCCAAGAGCCACATTTAGTCCTGCTGACACAGCTAGTTTAGGGCATGTCCCCAAAATACAAAAACCCACAGTGGAGAACAGACAGGCAGGCCGGCTAGGGAGGAGGTTCAAACCTGCTCTCCCTGAGATTCTCCCTGGGTCAAGCAGGTGCACTAAGCCTACACCGATGGAAGTGGAGGAGACTGGACAAGCTGAGGAACTGTCTTTGTTGGAAGCTGAATGTCCAATGGAAGTCCAAGAGAACTTTGTGGAAGCTGATGCAAACTTACCTGAGGCCATGGAAGTTGGCTTGATTACCAGCTGCAAACAGTGAGGTTTTTTTTTTTTGGGTTTTTTTTTTTCAAGAAACTGTTTGTCTTTTGGGACTATTTGATTTGGGGAGCTAGTTGTTTGAGCTCAGTTTTTTGGTTTTCCTGTAAAGCTGAGAGTGTCATTTGGGGAGAGGTTTTGCTGACACCCAGGGAGGGAAATTGTGAAAGCCAATACTAGTGCTTTTCTGTGCAAAACCTGGGACACTCTCCTTTGCCCGGCAGTAGTAGCTCAGCTGCCGGAGGCTTTATTTTTAGGACTGTAAAGTGTGTGAACAAGTGCAAAGAACTTTATTTTTTGTATGTTGAATAATCCTGCTTGGGAGCAGGCAGTGCAAGTTCTGAGGAGAGCTAAACCTCAGAGGCAATTTGGACTAAGTCAATAACAAGTGAAAGTTTTGGACTTTATTTTTGAATTGGTTTATTTTGCCATCATTTTGGTATTTTGCTTTGCTGGAAGTTTTCCTTCTGCCATTCTCATCCTTGTTTTATGGATTACTGACCTTTATGTTTGGAGAAGTAAAAGTGAAATACCTTCAGGTAAAACTTATTTTTGTGTGGTTTATGTTTGTGTTCCTGAGTGTGTCAGTTCAGTCCTGCAGGGTGACTCCAGTCCGGGTCACATGCTGGTGTATTTTTTTTTTGTGTAACCACTTGGAGCGCTGTGGAGTCCTGGTCGGACCACAGTGGGGGTTACACTTGTCAAGGAAAATACGAGAGGAAATGCAAGTCTGGATTTAATTCTAAATGGACTACGAGGACCGGCGCAAGGTGTAGGTGTAGAAGTAGAAGGGACGCTGGGAAACAGTGATCACAATATGATCCGCTTCAACCTGGACACAGGGGCAAAACATCGATCCAGAACAACGGCCATGGCATTGAACTTCCAAAAAGGGAATTACAAAGGGATGAGACTCATGGTGGGGAAGAAGATTAAGAAGAGGATAAGCACTGTAAAAACGCTAGAGCAAGCATGGTCCCTTTTTAAGGACACAGTCACCGAGGCGCAAAATCTATATACGGTATTTTTCGCTCCATAAGAGGCACCTCACCATAAGACCTGTAGAGGAGGAAAAACCAAGAAAAAAAATTTTTGAACCAAATGGTCTGCCCTGTACTCTGTCCCCCCTCTGGTGGTCTAGTGATAGGCCAGGACAGGGTACAGGGCACGTCTAGAGGTGGGCACATCTAATGGTAGTGGCAGCCAGGCAGCCCCAAACCAGCCCGCCCCAAGCCAGCCACCCCCCAGCCTCCCCCATACGTTTTAAATCATTCCCCTGTACTTTTAAATCATCCCCCTCAGTACTTTTAGATCAATCATCCCCCCCCCAGTACTTTTAGATAATGCCCCCAGTATTTTTAGATCAATCATCCCCCCAGTACTTTTAGATAACCTCCCCAGTATTTTTAAATCATTCCCCCATACCTGGTGGTCCAGTGTGTATCCCTCCCTTGCCAACGGCACACAGGTCAGGAGCGTGGATGTCAGCAGCAAGCTTTCCGTGCTCCTGCTTGGGCCCACGCTGTTTTCTAAATGGCTTTGTCAGGTCTAGAAGAGGTATGCAGGCAGATTGATAGACTTAAAAACGATAAATCCCCGGGCTGGATGGCATCCATCCAAAGGTAATCAAGGAACTAAAAGGAACTATAGCTGAACTGCATCAACTAATAGCCAATCTGTAGATCAAATCAGGAAGGATTCCGGAAGACTGGAAACTGGTGAATGTTTCACCGATCTTCAAGAAAGGTTCGAGGGGAGATCCAGGAAACTACAGACTGGTGAGTCTGACTTCGGTACCGGGAAAGATGGTAGAGACGCTGATAAAGGGCCGCCTCATTGATCACCTTGATGGTCATAATCTGATGAGGACCGGTCAGCACGGCTTCAGCAAAGGAAGATCTTGCTTGACGAACTTGCTGCACTTCTTCGAGGGAGTAAACAGGTAGATAGACAAGGGTGACCCAGTCAACATTGTATAACTAGATTTTCAGAAGGCGTTCGACAAGGTTCCGCATGAATGACTTTTGAAAAATTGTGAGCCATAGAATCGAGGGTGAAATACTCACATGGATTAAAAACTGGCTGGCAGATAGGAAACAGAGAGTGAGGGTAAATGGACAATACTCGGACTGGAAAAACGTCACGAGTGGAGTGCCGCAGGGTTCGGTGCTTGGACCTGTGCTCTTCAACATATTTATAAACGACCTGGAAATTGGTACGACGAGCGAGGTGATTAAATTTGCGGACGATACGAAGCTATTCAGAGTAGTAAAGACACAGAAGGATTGCGAAGACCTGCAACGTGATATAAACACGCTCAAGAAAAGGGACGCGACATGACAAATGAGGTTTAATGTGGATAAGTATAAGATGATGCATGTCGGTAACAAAAATCTTATACAGGATGTCCAGTGCAGTACTTGGAGAGACCCCCAGGAAAGAGACTTGGGAGTACTGGTCGATAAGTCAATGAAGCCATCTGTGCAATGCACTGCAGCAGCGAAAAGGGCAAACAGAATGCTAGGAATGATTTAAGAAGAAGATCACGAACAGATCGGAGAAGGTTATCATGCTGCTTTACTGGGCCATGGTATGCCCTCACCTGGAATACTGCGTCCAGCACTGGTCGCCGTACATGAAGAAGGACACTACCGTATTTTCACTCATATACCGCGCACCCGTGTAAAACGCGCACACGGGTATAGCGCGCGGGAAACTGTAATTTATGTAAATAAATTTTTATATACCGCGCACACCCGTATACCACACATGCCGCCCCGACTCTCCTTTCGCCCGCCCTGACTCTCCTCTGGCCGCCCCGACTCTCCTTTCGCCCGCCCCGACTCTCCTCTCCCCCTTGAAGTCCTGTCCCCACCCTGAAAGCCTGATGCCATCCCCCGACGTCCGATTCACCCCCCCGCAGGACCGCTCACACCCCCACCCCGAAGGACCGCTCGCACCCGCACCCCCACCCCGAAGGACCGCTCGCTCGCACTCCCACCCGCACCCCCACCCCGAAGGACCGCTCGCACCCCCACAGCCTCCTGACTCCCCCCATCATGTAGAAGCTCCTACCGTTGTCCTGCTGCTTCCTCTTGGCGGTCCCGGCCCTTCTGTGAGCCCTGCGTCAGCGCTGCTT
The DNA here is from genome assembly GCF_902459505.1 of Geotrypetes seraphini. NCBI lineage: Eukaryota > Metazoa > Chordata > Amphibia > Gymnophiona > Dermophiidae > Geotrypetes > Geotrypetes seraphini. Next base: position 442,667,349 of record NC_047084.1, on the reverse strand, counting down.
CCTCTTCCGGCGGTCCTGCCCTTTCTCTGACGTCAGAGAAAGGGCGGGACCGCCGGAAGAGGAAGCAGCGCAGACGCAGGGCTCACAGAAGGGCCGGGACCGCCAAGAGGAAGCAGCAGGACAATGGTAGGAGCTTCTACATGATGGGGGGGGGTAGGGAGGCTGTGGGGTGCGAGCGGTCCTTCGGGGTGGGGGTGCGGGTGGGAGTGCATGCGAGCGGTCCTTCGGGGTGGGGGTGCGAGCGGTCCTGCGGGGGGGTGAATCGGACGTTGGGGGGGGGGAACTATGTAAAAAAAAAAGTTGTAAAATGCGCTCACGCGTATAACGCGCGCGTTATATGCGTGAAAATACGGTACTCGAAAGGGTCCAGAGAAGAGCGACTTAAAATGGTTAAGGGGCTGGAGGAGTTGCCGTACAGTGAGAGATTAGAGAAACTGGGCCTCTTCTCCCTTGAAAAGAGGAGACAGAGGGGATATGATCGAAACATTCAAGATAATGAAGGGAATAGACTTAATAGATAAAGACAAGTTGTTCATCCTCTCCAAGGTAGAGAGAATGAGAGGGCACTCTCTAAAGTTAAAAGGGGATAGATTCCATACAAACGTAAGGAAGTTCTTCTTCACCCAGAGAGTGTTAGAAAACTGGAACACTTTTCCGGAGGCTGTTATAGGGGAAAACAGCCTCCAGGGATTCAAGACAAAGTTAGGCAAGTTCCTGCTGAACCAGAACGTACGCAGGTAAGGCTAGTCTCAGTTAGGGCACTGGTCTTTGACCAAAGGGCTACCGCATGAGCAGACTGCTGGGCACAATGGACCACTGGTCTGACCCAGCAGCGGTAATTCTTATGTTCACCACATGCGGGGGCTCCTTCATGTCTTCCTCAAAGCCCCAAAGTGACGAAACCTGAAGAATAAGCTCCTATAGCTCTTCCCGCTGAAAAATGTGCACCACCGATGCATCCTCGACAGCTGGTGTCTCCACAAAACACGATAGTGTTATCTGTCCCCCTAGAGGATCTTGGGATCCTCATCAGGCAAAAACACAACTGTAAATAGAAAATCTTCGTCCCACGAGACACGCGGCCATTTGGACTAAGATGGAGGAGATTGGGCCAGAGCTGACGCCGAGTGGGGGCTGAACGGGGGTGGACGCAGAAAGCAAAAGCCCCCCAGAAAAACCAGAGACCCTCAAGGAAAAAATAGGACCCCGGCTGCCTGCAAGTAAGTCTTATACATGGCTAAAACAAAATCTGGAGCAAAGCAGGACTCACTGTCAAAGCAGGAGACCCAGCACAAACCTGTTCCTGTCTCTCTAAGACAGGGAGAAGGTCACCTGAGGCTACAGGCAAGATGGTTGTGTTTCTCACCAAAACCGGCACAAACCCACCAAAAAAAACTCCCCCAAGGCCTGCAGCAGCAAAGAGGCCTAAAACTGACCCATCTGCTAAAGCAAGCAAGCCGGCAGCCACAACAAGGGAGTCCCCAGCACTATCGGCAGTAAGGGAAACCTCATTTCCCTGACAGTCAGTGGCTGAAGTAATCCCTGTGCGCAGTAGGGAAAGCGTGGGCTTCCTCACTGCCTGTTGTCAATATGCGGTGCATGCGCAAATGGGAACCCTATTCACCAGCACCTGAAGCCAACAAGGATTCCCCTTCTTGCAGCCAGTGCATTTCATGCATATGCTGGCCACATCAACCGTGCATCTGGAGCACTTTTTCAGCTTAAAAGTACCGTATTTTCACGTAGATAACGCGCACCCGTGTAAAACGCGCACATGGGTATAGCGCGCGGGAAACCGAAAATATGTTTTAAAAAATTTGTATACTGCGCACACCCGTATACCGCGCATGCTGCCCCGACTCTCCCGTCGCCGCCCGACTCTCCTTTTTCCCGCCCCGACTCTCCTCTGGCCACCCCGACTCTCCTTTCGACTGCCCCAACTCTCCTCTCCCCCTTGAAGTCCTGTCCCCCCTTGAAAGCCTGATGCCCCCCCCCGACGTCTGATTCACCCCCCCGCAGGACCGCTCGCACCCCCACCCCGAAGGACCGCTCGCACGCACCTGCACCCCCCTGCACCCCCACCCCGAAGGACCGCTCGCACGCACTCCCACCCGCACCCCCACCCTGAAGGACTGCTCGCACCCCCACAGCCTCCCGACCCCCCCCCATCATGTAGACGCTCCTACCGGTGTCCTGCTGTTTCCTCTTGGCGGTCCCGGCCCTTCTGTGAGCCCTGCGCCTTAAGCAAAGCCCTCCCTCCCTCCAACGTCAGCGCTGACATCGTGAAGACTTACGTTCGGCTGTGTGCTGTGACAGGGCAGGCAGGAAAAAGGCAGTGGTACAAGGCGGGGGGCGGTCCGCACCGGGTGCAGCACAGCCAGCCAGGTCCCCCGACCGAACGACAACAGGCCCAGTCCGTCAAACCTCCCTGCCCTGTAGTCGTGAATTTAAATTACTTTCTTACAGCAGCTTCAATACTCAGTCTGGCGGGTAAGCCTGTTCTGTTGTCAGTCAGTCGGGCAGGGAGGGAGAAAGGGAGGAAAGATGGAGTGGAGAGGAAAAGGCGCTTAAGGTAAAACTGAGGGGGGAGAAGGACGCTGAAAGCACTGGGGAAGACAAAGGGGTGGAGAAGGATGCTGAAAGCACATGGGGAAGACAAAGGGGTGGAGAAGGACGCTGAAAAGACATGGTGAAGACAGAAGGGGGAGAAGGACACTGAAAGCACATGGGGAAGACAGAAGGGGGAGCAGGATGCTGACAGGACATGGGGAAGATGGGGGGAGAAGGACGCTGAAAGGAAATGGGGAAGAGAGAGTGGGGAGAGAAGACGCTGGCAGGGAAGAAGACAGAGATGCCTGACTATGGGGGGAGCGGAGGGAAGAAGATGGGTGCCTGACCAATTTGGAAGGGGGGAGGAAGGGAGGCACAGTAACAGAGTAAATAGAAGATGCAGAGAGAAGAGAGACAGTGGATGGAAGGAATTGAATGAGAACATGAGGAAAGCAAAAACCAGGCAACAAAGGTAGGAAAAAAAATTCTATTTCTTTTTATTTTTTTTGCTTTAGGATAAAGTAGTATATTAGTTGTGTTGATAAAAATTTATAAACATTAGAGGCTCTGGTAGAAACCCGTTTACAAAGTATGTATTCTTCCCAATTAATATTTCCAAATTAATAAAAGTCTTTTTGCTTATTTGTAAATGGGTTTCTACCAGAGCCTTTAATTCAGTAGCATAATTAAACAAAATAACTATTTCTGTAGTTTATAGGGACAGGTGGGGACGGAGGGGATTCCTCGCGGGGACAGGTGGGATTCCTCACGAGGACGGGTGGGGACAGGTGGGACTTTGGCGGGGACGGGTGGGATTTCTGTCCCCGCGCAACTCTCTAGTTTACAGCTGAGGCACCTCTAAAGATAAAAATTTGGGGAGGTGGGGGAAATGGGGGAAGGGACTCTACCAGTTGAGTGTGGCACCCCCGAGGTTTGACGGACCCCCAAAAGGGTCCCCCAAGCTCAATTCGACACCACAATCGGGGACAAGAAGGCCAATCTATAACAACATCCATCAGCCCTACACTAAACCAAGGAAGGACTGCACAGGCTTACTACCTCCACCTGCTGGAGACGTGAGAGCAGACTGATTGTACTTGAGACTGCACAGCCCACTTATATGGCAGCCAAAAGTTTGTGTCTCAGTCTCCACTTGTAGGTCATGGTGAGCTATTACCCATCAGTTTATGTGCCGGTCTGAGGGACGATAAAGAATGCTCTGTTTATGCCAGCTTCCTTTGTACATTAATCCTACAGTAAAGAGACTCACCTCCTGGCTGAGGCAAAGCTGTGCGAAAATTATCTGAATGCCGGTTCATCAATTGTGAAAGAGTCCTTTAGGGAGGGAAAAAGAGTAGAAAGAGCTTAGGGCATTACAGTGCAAAAAGGAACATATCCCTACCCCTTGCCTAGCAGAGCTATATGCATTTAGTTAGTGATTTACAGAACAACTGAGTGCTCTTCTCTAGAAAAGAGAGCACAGGGACAGAAACACAGAAAAATAATGGCAGATAAAGGCCAGATGGTCAATTCAGTCTGCCCATCCACAGCATCCATTATCTCCTCCTCTCCCTAAGAGATCCCACATGCCTGTCCCCCACTTTCTTGAATTCAGACACAATCTTTGTCTCCACCATCTCTACCGGGAGACCATTTCATTCATCTACCACCCTTTTGTAAAATATTTCCTTAGATTACTCCTGTGCCTATCACTTCTTAATTTTATCTTATGCCCTCTCATTCCAGAGCTTTCAAATGAAAGACTCTATTCATGTGCATTCTGAACCAAATGGTGTCCCCTGTCCCCCCCTCTGGTGGTCTACTGGTAGACCGGGACAGGGGACAGGGCACAGGGAAGGTCTAGTGGCAGGCTGGGAAAGGGCAAGTAGACCTAGTGGCAGGAAGGCAAGCCTCCCCCCCCCCCCCCCACCCCCTGGTAACTTTTTTTTAATTCCGGTGGTCCAGCACTGTATCGGCAGGAGCTTTCCACGCTCCTGACCCTCCCTCGCTGGACGGCAGCCTCCTCATCTCTTGCGATAGAGCAGCGCACAAGGCAGGTGCGAGCTTTTCATGCTCCTGCCTGGCCCTGCGCCACTCCCTGAATGGCTGCCATCAGTTCTTGCAGGACTCGCGAGAACTGACGGCAGCCATTCAGGAAGCGGCGTGGGACCAAGCAGGAGCGCGAAAAGCTCGCACCTGCCTTGTGCACCACTCTGCCGCAAAAAATGAGGAGGCAGCCATCCAGTGAGGGAGGGGCAGTAGTGCGGAAAGCTCCTGCCGATACAGCGCTGGACTACTGGGAGGAGGGGTTGTTATAATCACTCTATAAGATGCATCTACATTTCCACCCACTTTGGGGGAAAAGTGCATCTTATGGAGCAAGAAATATGGTAAACATCTCTTTTTTTTTTTTTTATAAATCTTTATTCATTTTCAAAAATTACAAGAAGTGTACTACAATCATTCATAAAAATCTTAATTAATCACTTGACATTCTTATTTGTAATCTTCCAACTAGATAATTATATAAAAAGCCCCTCCCTCCCACCCATATACTAATAAATAGCAATTATCAATTATTATCCTTCATAAACCCCCAATTAGAGGTGATATTTGGTGTTTGTTTAAGAAGGACTTTTATATAGTAGAACCCAAAATGTAATATTGGTTAGTTATGAATAGTAATTGAATTTCATAAAGGATGCTTTATATATAAAATGAAGCATACTGTCATTTTGGGTAAATATTTTGAATGAATATGGTAAACATCTCTATCATATCTCCCTCTCCCGCCTTTCCTCAAAAGTGTACATATTTATTTATTTATTTAAATTCTTTATTCATTTTTACAATCTTACAACAAATGTATCAGTAAGTTGACAATTAAAATTAAATACATCACTTGAATTTCTGTCATATTAACAATGATACATAAAAATTTAACCCCTTCCCACCCAACCCTCCCATAATATATGCAATTAAATATAACCTATTAAATATTCTTTTTTACTGATCCAAACCATTAATAAAATTCAAAATTCCCTCCCTCCCTCCCTTCACTTATATTGTACTTATAATGGAAAAATGGTATCTATTCATTACAATAATTTGTCAATGGCCCAAGTGTACATATTTAGATCTTTAAGTCTGTCCCCTATATACCTTATGTTCAAATTCTTTAAGTCTGTTCCCCATATATAAGGTGACCATACGTCCCGTTTTTAGATCTCCTGTTCCGTTGTCCCCACACCCAGCTTCGGGAGCCGAAATGTCCTGTTTTCAGGCTGTGCATGGAGACAATGGGACAGGCGATCGCTTCCTGTCCCTCCCTGCCGCGCAAAAAAAAAAAAAAAAAGCCTCCCTCGGAAATGGTCAGGGGGGCCCGCTGGTGTGGTGCTTTAGGGCCGTTTGGGTTCTCGCATTTCTCCCCACCCTTGCTGGATTTGCCGGCAGCAGCATCGTGTTTATCGCCCTCCCAGCGCAGCTGAACCACCGTTGACCCTCCCATCCGACCCTCCCACCGCTCCTCCCAGCTACAGCAACGTCGGCAAACGCAGCACTCTAAATACGCTGCTTCGTGGCCTTCTACCGCCCTGATTTCCTCTGTGATGTCACTGATGACATCATCAGTGATGCGGCAGAGGGAATCACGGGCAGTAGAAGGCCACGAAGCAGCGTGTTTCTGCAGAAAAAGCTGCTGGAGCCGGGAGATTTGTCGGTCGTCTCGCGTTGGGAGGGTCGGATGGGAGGGTCAGCGGGGTTTGCCTGCACGGCTGCGGTAGTGGCGGTGGCGAATGGAAAGATGCTGCTCAAGGGTTCTATTGCACAGGGGGATGGGAGGGAGGGAGGGATAGAAAAATGCCGGGTTCTACTGCATGGGGGAATGGGA